>NC_137160.1:19194133-19758214 GCF_951394435.1 Stenella coeruleoalba
CCTTCTTTCTGTGAAATATTGGACCTGTCCTGAACTGTGGACTTCAAGAAGCCAAAACCTACCAAAAAAAAAATCATAACCCTAGAGCTGCCAAAGACTAAATCTTGAATATGAACCAGAATGTATTTTTAAAAAAATCAGCTCCTCCTCAGGTGAGAGTTTAATGAACTTGACCAACGTGAATTGTGTGATTTCTTTTCTCTATGGGTTAGAGGTTTCAATATAAATGAAGCCCATTCTCAGCTAAATAAATTTGAAAGCACCACTCCTTAACTATGGGAGAGAGGGTTTTTGCAGAGAAAATCAGTACAGTTTCTTTTAAGTACTCTGAGTATAAACGCCTATCAAATAATATTGCTGTGTCTGTCCTCATTGAGGCAATAAGTGTCAGGCATTACCTGGTCCACCATAAGTGTAGTTTTAGCTCTAAATTTTGATTTTTATAACTGCTTACATGTCTTACTCATCGAATAAGAATTTTAGTAAGTAATTATTTGGTCAAATTCCACCTATCTAAAAATAAAGCAATTCCACAAAGATAAAATTATGGCAAAGGAAATTGAAAACAAAAGTGGCGAAATTTCCTCCTAATGGTAATTTAAGATCACATCATCAGCGCTCGCCAGCATGTGCATGTGTTATACCGTATAGAGAAACCTGTAATTATTGTAATTGCTCTTTTCGCTTTATACTAACAAGCTTCAAACCATGTTTCAAACTAGTTGTTTTGAAATAGTTATTTGTCAAGTCATCAGATCTCAGAAAGTAAATGGTAATGAGCTTTCCACGTTTATATTCTGACTCTTGGTCATAGGATACAGCTTTTCAACTCCATAAAGTTGAGAGATGAAGATGGTTATTGATTATTTCTGATATCGAGGCCAAAAAAATAAAATAATTTCATGATTCCTTGCTTAAGATGGAAGAAAGGAACATTTTAATTCCAAAATCTCTCAGTTGGGAATATGTTCTTAAAAGAAAGTTTTCCTATGAATAAGTAAAAATCTCAGTCACCTAAATTGTTTGAAGCTAAAAATCAGGATGTGAAGTGTTTAGCTATTTTTTTCATGTACCACAGGAAGTGCTCACATAAAAAGCTTAATATTTAAATAGCACCAGTAATAATATTTTCCAGTGCATTTTACATATGGCCCTTTCTTTGCAAACCTCACAGTTGGTTCTGGTAACCTCATGCAGGTAGGCACTGGGTTTTTAAGTTTTCAGTAGTGTATCGACCGTAAATTCCATTTAGTATTTTTAAAAGCTATTTCACATACTTAACTATTTTCAGAACCATGAGTATAAATGAAAGTAGCTGGTGTAAATGCATTACTTTAAAAAATAATTGTTTAGCTGTTGTTACAGAGCAAAATTTGCTTAGGTTCAAACTAATATAATTTTTCAATTCCCCACTGATTCAGGAAAACAAAACATATCAAAGGAAAAACAAACATGCAGGAAAAACTTCCTTTAAGTGGACCTATTTTTTGATATTGTTGACAATACAAAGCATTTTAATTTACTCATTTTAAAATAACAATGAAAATTTTATTTTTTTTCCTTCTGTGCTTGATTGGTTACAAGAAAATTATGTTGATTTTGTTCTGTAGGTTTAAGCTGGTAAAAATTCACCAGACGCATAATCTTGATCTTGTGGCTACATCTTGCTCTTCTGCCTCTGATTAAATTTCCAAAATCCCTGCGTGAGATTCACAGATGACAGACAGTCTGAACATTTCTCTGGGGCTAATTTCGCAGGAAAAAAAGATGGATCGGTTACATATTTGGTTAATTTATTTAATCCCTAATTTCTGGTAGGTTTGAACATTTTGAATATCGTGTTGATAATTGATAAGCATCCTTGTAGCGCTAGGCGATGGCATTGTTTCAAGGAGATTGGGGAGGAAGGACACTGGAACACAGGGGGAAGAGGGTTTAGGGAGAAATGGAACACAGGGGGAAGAGGGTTTAGGGAGAAAAGTGGCCGGGGAGAAAAGATCTAATAGCTGGTGTAGTCCTTAAATACCTTTCCAACTGATCTACAGGAAATTGTGCTGAAGAATTGTTTGTTTCCTGTTCCACTATAAATGTGGTTTGCATTACACTCCCTATTTGTGTTTTATTTTGCTTTGCTTTCTTTTTTTTTTTTTTTTTTTTTTTTACTAAAATTGCAGGACCACTACAGAGACTTGAGAATAAGTGATTTCTTCCTTGCAACTTATTTTTTAAATGGGTTTTAGTATAGTTTGATTTTAGACATTATCCTCTTTCATTATTCTCAATGTTATGTGAGTGTGTTTCTAAGCTTGCTTGCAACTTCTATCCCTGTGATGCCACTGAGGAAAAAACAAACGCTTTAGTGTCATTTCTTTAGAATCACCCTGTAGGCCATACGTACAGTCAGCAAGCAGCCATCAGGAGATTCATTTTTTAAAGAATCTTAATTTCTAATCCTGTAAAAATACATGGATAGGTTGTGGCAATTTTAACAGTTGTTAGAACCCAGGTTTACTCTTATCTTAAAAGAAATGCAGTAAGAAAACATTTGTTCCGTGTATCAAACAAACACTTGTAACTGAGAATCTCAGGACAGAAACACTGAAGATTACGAGGCTTTTTCGCCTTTTTCCTCTAATATCATCACAGTTACACAGAAGCTAATTTTTCACAGTCAGTAATTTTAGACTTCAGTCTTTCAGAGTTTATATATATTTGGGTTTAAATTCGCCCTTAATACTTCAGATATAACTCTGAGGTGACACAGGGTAAAGTTATATGTGGTAAACATTATTGATTACTTGAAAAAAATAAGGTTTGGGACTCTGTGTTTATAAAATGTTTATATCTATTCAGGAAATCATCACAGTCCTAAAAAACAGTTATCTGTATACCAGGAAACGCAGAGGAATAGTCACAAAACTGAAAGAGAGACTTGTATAAAATAATTATATTATGAAGTGATCTGCTCAAAACCTATTCATGGAATTTTCAGAAAACTTCACTAGTTGGAGGATTTTTAACATTTTAGCATCTGTAATAAACTATTTGCCACATTTATTGGATCATCTTAGGCATACAGATATTATTGTATTTTGTTAAGCAAAACAAATTTATCCTTCTGAAGAAGAGTTCTTAAGGTTTGGGGCTTGAAAATGGTTTGAGAATTAGGTTCTACTCCACTTCAACTTTGGGAAACTTTCCTTTTTGCAATGCCGAAGATTTATAACTTAGGTTCCGAACTACAACTTTTATTAGCAGATGTATTTATGTCACGATACCATATTCTGATTAGAATTTTAAAATTCACGTTGCTGATAGTTGGGTCTTTCCAATTCCATGTTGCCTCATGTCCATAGCTTTCTTCAAATTCTTCTTCCTTATTTCTTCAAGAAAGCTGCACATGCTAATCAGGGCATTTTATTCAGAAGTGACTTAAAAGGGACACTATGCCTATAACATTTTATTTGGGAGAGTATCCTGTTTAAAGGCAGTCCACCCCCCAAATGGGGATAAAGAGTGGGTTTCAAACACCTGAGAAGTCAGGGGTGGGAGCAGTGTAGATGATGGTCTAATTTCAGCCTCCACTGAAAAAATGCAGGCTTTGGCATCCTCCAGGGACCCAAGGGCTGTGCTTTCCTGGAGACCAAATTACACTCCTCTGAAGAGAGGGCACGTTGAGGTAATTGGTAGGACAAAGTGGGGAGAGTTGAATTCCAGCTGCTTGCATTGTAGCTGCCCTGAAAATGAATAGGGGATGTTAAGAGTGGAGGCTAACATTTGACTTGGCTCTTTTCACCTCCACAAACCTAAGGGTGAGAATTATAGAGTCCGGAATGACTGCAACCGATAATGATCCTGTTCAAGGGGGGAATTGCTATGTTGGGAAAAACTCTCACACCATTTTAAAAACAGTTGATTCATTTACCAACCACAGTCCTATTACTGTAGCCCCAAGAAAGTTTATCCACAGTATGGAAGCACTCCTTGTTTCTATCATGAACCACCTAGTGAGTGCGTCTTGGGTTCTCACCTCTTTGGGTACCATTTTTAAAATGCTCATAATGAAAGACATTCAGAAGGTACTGGAATCTCATCTCCAAGAAAGGAAACAAAAAGTAGAGTGTCTACACTCCCTTTTCCCCAGAATGTGTGCTCTTCTTTTATTTATTTTTTTTTTAAGGAGAATGGTGCTGTGTTACTCAATAGCTTTTCTCACGAATAAAACAAATTAAATTGATGTTACATGCATATTTAAACCCCATCCAGTTAAATACTGACGTGATTAAAATAATCAAATGTATTACTTAAAAAATTAAAAAGGATAAATCCTGTACCCCATTATTTTATTGACTTTTAAATATAAATTGCAGAAATGTTTACATTCCTAATGGCATTATTAAGCTAAACTGACAAATCAGAGGAAGAAAAGTTGATTGCCCAGCACATTATTATTTCTGCACCTGTTATTACAATTCAGAAGTGGAGGCTTCACACACAGGAGCAGGATGGATGCTGTTTTCTTAGGCCTCCTTTGTGTGATGTGAGGGTTGGGATAAATGGTTAACAAGTGTAGTTTCACTTTGTAGTGCCTTTTGGAGTGTTGATGTGATTAAAAGACTACAGTGTTTTTTTCATGTAGCTTTGAAATTAATATGTAAATAATAGGGGATGGTCGGGCTCTTCTGTACTGACTGCACTAAGCCTCCCTAAGCAGAATTGGGGGGAGGATATCAGCTCTTTATTAGACGTTGTTTAGGTATAAATAGTGCCAACTTTTCATCTCTACCCTGTGAATCTGTAAGGGAAAAGAAGGGAAGAAGAGGGGTGTATCAAATTAATTTAGGTAGTGTTGCAGATCTGGGTCGAAAATCCTTTAGACTTCTTCTCTTCTGGTTATATATTGGCCAGGAGGTTGGTAGACTTTGAGTGAATGTTTTCAGCAGTAAGTTATCTACCATTGGCAGTGCTTTGGTTTGAAATGTACGTTTTTCTTTAGTTTATTTCCTCCTTGTCTTAATCATACCATATCGTTTTTCAAACATCTGAGCATAGGTGGCAATGACTGTTGGTTGGTATGATTCTAGAACTTCTTGGGTGTTCATTGACTACAATTAACTTCACACAGAGAAACCTAAACTTTCTGCAGCTAGTGGAATAAATAAAGCCCTATTCCCTTTTATTTTTTTCCTTTCTTACTTTCCTTAAGAATGGCATTATATTCTTAGAAATGTGATATTAAATTTGCACTGAGAGGGGGAAAAGTTATCTTTATTTCATCCCATCAGCAGATAGTTTGAGTTTGTAAAGAAGTGGTTAAAATGCCATTATTTCCTGGAAGATACTAGTTAACACTATTCATATGAGTTTGGATCTTGTCCTGTGTAATATTGCTCATTTAAATTCCTAGACTTTAATAACACTTCATGTGTAGCATGGATCCCACTTTATCTGCCCCCTGGCTTCACAGCAAAATGTTTACATAAATGAACTCTCAATTTTTATATCAACTTTTTAACTCTGTCTTTCCAGAATTAATACTATTTCTATAATTAAGCATGTTCACAGTTAGTTCCATCGGAGTATACCTTCAAGATGATGTTCTTTTCTGTTGTTTTTTTTTAAGCCATCTGTTGGCTAGGTCAGCAGAGAAATGGGAGCCTGATTTTATTTTAAAGCAAGTAAGTTATTACTCTACTATTGTATTAGACATTGAGCTTCAGAGGGAGTAAAAGATAAAATTCTATCATATTTTCATTTTGTTACATTTGCAGCAGAATGCGTGTGCCCAAATTGGTTATTTTCAACTCGTGACAGCTGTGATATTTAAAATGCTCACAGCTGTTGTGACTTAAAATTGATTTTTCTATTAACACCTGAGAAAAAGACCTGTGCCACATTAGAAACTTAAATAAGGTAACTGTAAAATTAGGTATGTTGATATGGATCTGGTAATCCTTCTTCCCAGAGGTTGCGAAGTGCAGCAAACCTCTTGGATGCTTGCAGGGAAAGCGCTCAAACTGCTAGAAATAGATGCATGATTGCTAAACGCGTTTACCTTTTAAAGAATTCATGTAACAGCAGATCTTCTTGGCCCAACTTTCCAATGTCAGTTTTGCTAATAAGACCTTTTAGGATTCAGTTTACTTTATTAACCCTGAGGAGGATGACTTACGGGAATCATTATGAGATCCTAACCTCTAAACTTCTTTTTACCTTTCAGATATGACACTGAGAAATGCAAACCCACACTAAATTGTTCCTTATGGAGGAAGTTCCGGTTTTATGGCTCTTTTCCTCCATCATTTTTAGATGATGAAAAAAAAGCAAAACAGATGAAAAAGGAGAAACAAATTATGCCTAAGCAGTTTTAGGCAAGCATTTGTTTTGGGAATCTGTCATACGTTTTTCAGGATCCCTTTACAGATCCTTTTTAACCTGGTTTAGAGTGAGAGAGTGCTTCCTGCGTTGGGTTGAGCTATTTTGATGTTAACCTTCTCAGTGTTGGAATCTCGAATGTGACAGAAGATCAGTCACCTATTTAACAATGTAACTGATCTAACAAAACTTAGGCACATTTAGGTATGGAGATAGTTTTACATTTTGAAATAGACGGTGTGGTGTAGAAAACATATAGCTGGCCTGATGTGAAATTATTTATAGGTAATCATGCCTTCACAGATGCATTGCCAATAGGGAGCTATGTAGATTAAACTCTTTGGCTGGTCCTAGGCTTTTTACCTGTGTAACTCAATCAGAATTGAAAGCATGACAGCTTTTATGATGATAAATATATGGCTGGATCGGAGAAAGTGCGGACCGTTGGGTGGATAGGTGGATGGGTTACATAACTAGATAGTAAAAGATAATGCCAATTATTTATAACTCAGCTTGCTTATTCATCAAAAGTTTACATACACAGTATTATTTTGATTATTGCATACAGTTTAGAATAAGTTAGTGGAAAAAAATAATTTCCCATCACATAAGCAAATCACAATAGAGATGGTGCCGAAAGTTCTAGAATGAACATAGGTAACTTGTTTCACTGATGTGCACCACAAGATCACAAGGTCAAAATGTCACATACGAAGTGATCAGGAATATAAGTGGACATTTTCTTGTTTGGTGAAGGAAGATACTCCTAGAGATGACCATTTTTTATGTGAAGATTTATGAAAATTGAAGTGGGTATTTGACATACTCTGATTACAAGTAGGTATCTTTAGAACAGTGGTGCCCCCTCAGGGGACATAGGGAGGTATCTGGAAAATTCGTAATTGTCCCAACTGCAGGAACAGGGTGAGGGCTTGCCTCTCGCAGTTAGTGGGTAGAAGCTAGGGATGTTGTTCATTATCCTGTGGTGCCCAGGGCAGCCCCTCACCCGTGCTGAGATTGAGAAGTCCTACTTTAGAAGTCGTGTATCTGGACCTTAATAATTAATTCCCGGCATGGTGAGCCACCTTACGAATGATGGTAGCTCCCTTCCCTTCTCTTCCCTTCTCCTTCCCTTTTCCTTCCCTTCTCCTTCCCTTTTCCTTCCCTTCTCCTTCCTTTCCTTTCCTTTCTTCTTCTTTCTTTTCCTTTTTTTCTTGTTTTCTTCCCATAACAATTCCCTCCCTCCCTCCCTCTCTCTCTCTGTCTCTCTTTCTCAGTATTGCCCAGGTATTTCCACCATGTACCATGAAAATGTGAGATTTTCTTTCAGATGTTGTAAATATAGTACATTATTTATGAACCAACTGGAATGGCTTCAAATCAGCTGTTAAAATATGTTGTGTCAATAAGGTACATTTCTCCATACCCTGAATATATATTTATATCTTACCTTTCAAAATACCTTGAATTCTCTCATAGTGTAACCATTGGTTTATTGGAATCGTCCGAAAAGAAAAGTTTATTACCATGATTTTTTTTTCTGTAGAACATAAAAAGGAAATAAATTAGCATAAAGAAACTAATTAATAATTAAAGTTGATGACTTTGGGCATTAAGGATATTGTTTGCATCATTAACCACGTCCTCTGCGCGAAGAAAAGTTGAAAGCTGAAAACCAACATTAAAGACTCTCTTTTCAGCTCTCCCAATAACACAGCTTCTTTCTCCACTCGCAACTGGGGATCTCTCTTCCTGCACTGCTGAGCTTCCATCAGTGTTGGATAATCCTCGGCAGTGATTTGGAAGTGATTTTAAAACCTAGATTGCCTTCCCTAGTATCCTGGGGAGGAAGGTGGCGGTATCTGGTGGCAGAGTCTTAACACC
Organism: Stenella coeruleoalba; assembly: GCF_951394435.1. Taxonomy (NCBI): domain Eukaryota; kingdom Metazoa; phylum Chordata; class Mammalia; order Artiodactyla; family Delphinidae; genus Stenella; species Stenella coeruleoalba. Next base: position 19,202,393 of record NC_137160.1, read on the forward strand.
TGCCAACTTGTGGAACCCAGAAGCACACCTCATGTCTTAGATGCCAAGGTGTGGAGAGAGCTGCCAAGTCTGACAGTAACTGCTGCCACTCTTCAGTTTCCTCCCCGTGCCCTACAAGGTTCTCCGAGGTTCCACGGAAGTCGAGATGGCAGCGGGGAATGGAGTGGCAGCTCTGACTTGAAGCCTGTCTTTGGTGTGGGATATTCTTTCAAGGGTTGCTCAGCCCAGTGGCTGTTATATTTCATTTCCATCTCACAAGTATCCTCTGACTCTGTACTGAGAATCGTCCCGTTTCCCTGTTCCCTAGTGCAACATAGTTCTAGTAAAATCACGTTGATGCCTTTGGGTTTTACTGTGTCCGTCACAACTGAAGCCATCTTATAAGATGGTCCTCAGTTTACATTTATTTTGATGGGTTTTCCACTTTTTATTGTACAGAGCTGACTGTGTTCAAAGCGAACAACGAAAAAGAAAATGTGTAAACTTGTTTATGTGTATGACGGGCAAGAAGCAAAGGTGACCATTTTTGATGGTCATGTCCTCGATTTGGGCATTTCTGTTTCTGGGAGACGGTAATTTTTTTTTAATTGCAAGTTTGCTTTAAGTCAGGGCTCTTTGGACCTTGCTTCTATTTTTGATCAATCATTGATTATCTCTGTTGGACTCTGAATAATTCTCTTTTGTCCCAGTATTGTTCTCTGAATAATCTTAGAATTATAATTTGCTTACACATCGGTTTTGGAATGTTATTCAGAGAGCTTGCTTGTGTGGTATTTGTCAGACATGTATGGAGTCTAAAAATCGATCTTGTGAATTTCTGTAATTAATAGGGAAGTGGTTTACAGATAAAATAAAGCTTGCAGTAAATATTTCATTGTAGTAATAATCAGCATTCAACAAAATACATGTGCAAGCCTCAGTTCTTTCCGAATGCTTTCTTGAACACCTTCCAGCTTAATCCTTACTGCATCGCATCGCAGTAAGATAGGTGGTCCAAATGTTGTTAACCCATTTTGCAGTCTAGGTAGAACTGGACTGTCCATTGAGATAGCCACTTGCCACATGGGGCTATTAACATTAAATGTAAATTAATTAAAATGAAATAAAATTCAAAAAAGTCAGGTCCTCAGTGACACTAGCCACATATCGCATGCTCAGGAGTCGCATGTGGTGGTTAGTGGCGAGTTTTGGACAGGTCTGGGAAATGGTAGTGTTACAGGATTAGCTCACTTGCTCAACATCATATGGATTATAACAGAACTAGAGGCACTTCTGCTGTGTATTTCAATATATTGACATCCGAAGTAAGAACGGATAGTTTAAAGCTAGCTGGCATTTTAGTGAACGCGTATCTCATCTGTGTTCATCTCTTTTTTCTTAATTAACTTTAAAGCTTGATGTAGAGAAACTTTTCAAAGGATATAGCCCTTTGTCTACGCACAGTGCAGACCCTGAATCACCTTCTTCTGAATAAGAGGTCCTCCAAGAGAGGAACTGTAGCTTTTTTTAAAATTTAATTTAATTTAATATATATTTTTTATACAGCAGGTTCTTATTACTTATCTGTTTTATACATATTAGTGTATGTATGTCAATCCCAATCTCCCAATTCATCCCACCACCACCACCCCCGTCCCACTTTCCCCCTTGGTGTCCATACGTTTGTTCTCTACATCTGTGTCTCTGTGTCTGCCTTGCAAACCGGTTCATCTGTACCATTTTTCTAGATTCCACATATATGCGTTAATATACGATATTTGTTTTTCTCTTTCTGACTTACTTCAGTCTGTATGACAGTCTCTAGGTTCATCCACATCTCTACAAATGACCCAATTTCATTCCTCTTTATGGTTGAGTAATATTCCATTGTATATGTGTACCACATCTTCTTTATCCATTCATCTGTCAGTGGGCATTTAGGTTGCTTCCATGTCCTGGCTATTGTAAATAGTGTTGCAAGGACGTTGGGGTGCATGTGTCTGTTTGAATTATGGTTTTCTCAGGTATATGCCCGGTAGTGGGATTGCTGGGTCGTACGGCAGTTCTATTTTTAAGGAACCTCCATACTGTCCTCCATAGTGGCTGTATCAATTTACATTCCCACCAACAGTGCAAGAGGGTTCCCTTTTCTCCACACCCTCTCCAGCATTTGTTGTTTGTAGATTTTCTGATGATGCCTATTCTAACCAATGTCTTAATGCATCTTTATACACTTGTTAGCGTATTGTGGACAACCAAGAAATGTTTATACAGCCAAATGAATGAGTCCCCCATGCACCATACATGCCTACGCCTGTATATACAGTTAGGCAAGACTCTTACGTAGAGTGCTCCCCGAGAGCTGGCCTCCGTGGAATTTGGAGAGCTCATACCTTTGTTCTGGCTGTTCTACCACAAAGTAGAATTTTATTAAAAGAAAAATCATGTGTATTTCGTCATATAATCCAAATATATCTTCCTAATAAGTGAAAAAGTCTGCACGTCTTATCCCTAACGCTCGTTTAGTCCCTAAATTGACTGCATGGTTTTGAAATCTTCACATCTTCCCGACAAGCTTTCAGGCATTTAGAGGTCAAATTCAAAGATTAGCCTGTGGAGCTACTCAAATACTATTTCTTGAACAAACCAGTATGTACTGAAACTTTTTTTAATGTCATGTTTCTCAAGATTCCTCTGATCCAACATGGCCTACTAGGACATTTTTGGTTGAATGAATGAAAATATATATCTTTTCACTCCTTGCATCATGCCGTTGGAGAAATGTGCCTGGTGAATGTTGATGGTCCTGATGACCCCCTTGATTCGTACATGCACATTCAAAATTGTGTGGAATATTTTTCAGTGATGTCTAGGCATGGCAGTGGATGAGTGGGCTAGCTCTAGGGTATTGTTAAGCACAGGGAATGAGTGTTTGGGCCTTACACCTATACTATTTTAATAGACGAGATGATCGCAGATTTTTCCCGTCATCCTTTTGTTGGAAGCACCAGGAGCCTATAGTGGTACATCCTGGCAGACGCTTTGCCCTTGAACTTCTAATGGTGTACACAAGCCCTCATTCCTCTTGGTAATAATCGTGGTATTAAGAGGCATTTGTGTTCTTGCAGCTTGTACCCTGTTTAGTTCCTGTTATGCAAATACCGCTTTAAACTTAGAAATTCCAATTTGCATTAATATTTTGGTTTCATATAGCTAGCTATTGCATTTCACAAACAAGTGCATTTTAATGAGTATTGGCAGAATGTAGAAAAAACGTTATTCATTACATTCTATTGTAGAAAATGCAGTAGTTGCCAAAATCATTAAGACCAAATATAATGTGTGTGTAGAGGCCACAAGGATATTCCTCTTCGAGAATGTTTGGCCCTTATGGCATTCAATGCTATTACAGGCATAGGCGTGGAGGACGGGGGTTATTACTATAACATAGAAGCCAGCGTACCACTGACATTTGGGTTTATTTTCAAAATGGAAGCATGCTTTACTTTTTTATGTTGGCCATAAGACCATAGGAAATTCACCTCTGAGTTAACGTGAAGAACTTTAAAAGTCATCAACAAGCTGTCACGTAGTGTCTTACGTTTTGATGTTAAATCCTAAAATGAGGTTTGTGCTGTTTTATTATGGTTACTTTCCTGCCTGAGATTTTTCAAAAATCAGAATTGTAGGCATACAATTTTGCTAAGGGCATTGTGTGGGGAAATAAAAATTTTGCAACTGGACTTTCAGAAACTAACTATTTTAGCACATGGACTTTCAAATGCTGCTGTCATGTTGTCATAGCTTGTGGTCTCTAATTATAATGGGCTTTTTTGGTGGTGTCATTGCAGTTGTTCCACTCCTCCCCCCCACAGTCTTCAACTCACTTTTCCCAGAAGGAGAGTTCCAGGCCTTTGAAAATTCTCATGATTTTGCAAATCCACTCTATTTTTGTCTAGAATACAGGAAAGTTAAAACTGTGGCTGGTATGATGCCATGTTTGGAATCCAATTTTAAAGCAACCCTTTGCAACCCAGGGAGTAAAGCTGACATCTTTGTATCTGTAATGAAGATAATTATACCTGCAAGGTGACATCACTCGTGAAGTAACAAATGCAGTAGAAAACCGAGCCTCTGGTCTTCTCTGAATTCTGTAGACCACTTTTGGCATTTAACACTAAACTCCTCTTTCATGCCTGTCGTTTGAGAAGTTGCTTTCAGATGAATTTACTGAAGCTGAGTGACACAGGGTTAAATTAATTCTTTTCTTTATTACTCAAAGTGATACAGACCTTTCTTGGACTAATGTAGCTTAATTAGTGGTCAATTAAAACTGAACATTGCTGAATTGAAGTTCTTTGATCAAACTCCCTGGCATGAGTTCTCTTTCTTTAACTAGCCACCATCTTGAATTCATTTGGAATCAGTAGTATAAACAAGTTTAAAACTGGTTCTTTTATAAGAAAGTCAGCAGGCTTGTATAGCTGTGGTTTCTTTTTTTACTTCTGTAGGCGGCAATTCAAAGGCATGCTAAATGAAAACAGTACTACACCCTGAAAAAAATACATTTTTAAAAGTAACACTAAGTAGTCAGAAAACAGTCAGTACCCCCACCTATTTATTCTAGACAGAAGATAAATTTCCCAATTTTAGTGGTTAATTTTGTCATTACATAGAGGGCTAAAAGAAAACTCCCGGTCCTGACTAAGTCCACAGTTATAATAAAAAGTGAAACAAACAAAAACCAAGCTGTGGCTTGGGAGGAAGATGGGTCGGGCACCGTTACAACATATATGCAGAGATTTAACCCAAGATTTAACCCAAATTCATTCTTTATTACTCTTAGGAGCATATTTGCTCTCTTTGCCTTTGGAGTTGGGGGGTCAGACACTACTCACCTGTTGATTTCACCATTTCTTTGGGGGGGGCATTGTTGCATCCGTGAGAGCTGATGATGGGGTATCTTTCATACAGATTGCTAGGTTGAAACACACATTGCTTTTTTTGGAATTTGGGTGCAGTTTTAAAAAAAAAGAAAAGAGGGATATGGGGGAGCCAGGAATTGGGACAGAGAGAGTCACTAAATATTTGTAAGTAGATCAGCCCCTTCCTTTTATGCAGCTACATGTCTTAACATTTAACGTGTCTGTGCTGTTCTTGTCGAAACATAAGTCGATACCATTCAGTAATCCCAGTTGTGGAAAGCCTCACAGTCTAAAAATAACAGGGCTGGCATTCCGTTAGTGCTCTGTATTTTAAAGTATTAATTAAAACTGGCACTTTTGTGCTGGAAATAAAAGTAATATATTAGGTTTAAATAGGTCATTTGCTCAGTCTGGAATGGCTTCTTTTAAGTTCTGAAATTTTCACAGAGGAAAAAGTGCAAGGAGATTTTGGAAGTGGCCACGTAGTGTTTTCCCCCATAAATGACAAAGTTTTTATAGTTCTCATTACTTATACCCAAAAATTACAGTTATAACCAATAATTAAGATAAAAATTTCATCACTTGACAGAAAGAGAAATTATTTTTAGTCAGTTTGCCTTTCAGCCTTCTCTCCTGCTCTCTCCCTAAAGGGCTGATTAGAATGTAATAATTGGGGATGATAGCGGGAGGAAGAGGACAATTCCATTTAATTAAAGATAATTTATTTTACTTTAAATTGGTGATGTCCCACATGAATAAGAGTAGATTTAGCAGATAGATTTATTAACGGGTATGACATCCCAGTTGACTTAAAAAGCAAACATTTTCTTTCTGTATTGTTTTTATTGTGTCTCCGCACCTGAAACGGCTGTCATCGTGCTTCCCTCCCCGCTTTACAGAGCTGTAGACTTTTCCACCAAATGTGCAATTATTGGCTTATCAGTGGAACCAACTTGAGCCTCTGCTGAGTTAAAAAAGAAAACCCAGGCCAGGAGCTTGAAAGGCTGCTGAGATTCTCAGGGCTCCCATTGGAAATGCCGTCTCCTCCAGTGACATTTTCTTGACTCATCTTTAAAATATCTAGTTCCCAGATTCCAGGGTAACTTCAGCATTTTGAATGAAGAGTGTAAGATTTCCTTTGGCCTGGGGCAAGGTGTTTGCACGAATATTCCTTTAAGAGAACGTGGACCTTGAATGCCATAGATAATGAAGAGTGTCACAAAGCGATCATGTGCACTGCGTAGGTTCATTTCTGACACAAAATTGGGGAGAAAGTAAGGTCCCTGTGTAATATTTTTATTGTTGTCTCATGCAATTGCAAACAGATCCTGGAAATTAAGGATACGTTATAAAGTTGGAAAGTGGATTCAAATAACCTGTGAAATTTTTTTTCACATAGTCTCAGCCCGTGATGATGTTTTCAATGGAATACCTCTAGCAAAATTGTGCTTGTCATTCCGTAAATCCTAAGGCACTTTTTTTATGCTTCAAGCAAACTGTCTTCTGTTTTCCCAATTTCTATGTGATCTCTTTCGCACTGTCTTTATCCCTTTTACCCCCATTTCACATTCCTGTATCCTTATTTCCATTTTTTCTTGTTCAGTCATTTCTATTCCCTGGCCTAGTGTGTTTCATTCATTTTTCTTCTCTGAGTGAAATCCAGACCTTCTGGCTGTCCCTTTCTCCCTGGACTTCGCTTTCTGTCCAGCACTTCCTCCGTTCACATCAAACCCTTACATTCATTTCTTTTCCCGCCTTGTTGCACTCATTTTCACGTACAGTTCCTTTACGCTGGTTCCCTTGTCTTGCCTCTTCAGATTTCAGTGCTGTGTCTTTCTAGCTTGATTTCACAAATTAGTTCTATATAATCGTGTTTTCAAAATGAAGGGGGGAAATGAGGTTTTTCTTTCTTGTCTGTTTTTGGAGGTGAAGATCCTGGTGGAATTTGTATTCAGTTTTAAGCCAGATGGACTTACTTTACCCTTTTCTGCCATTTTACCATTCCAAATGGATGTTAGATCAGGGATGGTGTTTCTCAAGGATTAACTTTTATTAAGCCTTGATTTTCCTGTTGCGTTAACCTTTTCCTTCCCCTCAGCCAAAGCATCTTATTCCTTTCTCTGTCCACCTAACTGGTTAGTTTTAATAACCTGATCTCTCTGGCCCTTATTTTACCCTGATTCCCTGCCTCTTTTATCCATCTCTTTTTAAAATCATTCTGCTGTATCCTCGCTTCACCTTGTATCTTTTCTTCTTCTGTAATTATTAATGAAACCATGATGACTTTCCCCAAATTCTACTAACAGACAATGCTAGGAAAGAGGAAATTTGCAAGTAATGTTTTTTGATGAGCATTGGGAATTCTGTTTGGATTTTGAAATTCTTTTAATTTTTTCCCCCAAGATGTATAGTCATGATTCTGGGGAGTGGGGAACAGGGAGGCAAGTGTTCAAATTGATCCTTAATTGGAGGTGAAAACCCTACATATCGATATTCATGAGGGAGGGTGATCCTACATTTAGAGCAGGTAAATTCAGTTATCGTTGTTGGATAGTAGACTGGTTCAGGGATGTGTGTGTGTGTGTGTGTGTGTGTGTGTGTGTGTGCGTGCGCGTGTGTGTATCTATTAGGAGCAAGATGGGGACAGTAGAGGGTGATCTGTGTGGCCAGCCACTGTTGCTTTCAGCACCTCCTGTTGGCCAGAAAAGAAGAAGATACTTGGGTCAGAATGAAGACCTATCCTCTCTGACCCAGGGCTGGGGGTGGTTCCTCTCTCCGTCCCATTTCCTAGCTATTTTCCTTCTTTTCTCTCTGTTCCATTTTTGACAGCGATTATTTCACTTACTATTTCCCAACACCTTCAACCTCTGTCTCTTCCTCTACTTCTTTGCTTTACTGCTCTCAGATAGGTAAAGAATTCCATTCAGTGGGAGGCCATTCCCCAGCACAGCAAAAATCTAGATGGGATGCTTTTGTCGGCCAGCCTCTCCTGAGTACCTTCTGTATCCTTTGGAAGACGTCACAAATGTTGAAAAATAAATAAAGGAAAGGAAAATTGCCATATCCCAAACTGGAAACCCCACCACTTTTTTTTTTTTTTTTTACCGGTACGCAGGCCTCTCACTGTTGTAGCCTCTCCCGTTGCGGAGCACAGGCTCCGGACGCACAGGCTCAGCGGCCATGGCTCACGGACCCAGCCGCTCCGCGGCATGTGGGATCTTCCCGGACCGGGGCACGAACCCGCATCCCCTGCATCGGCAGGCAGACTCTCAATCACTGCACCACCAGGGAAGCCCCAACCCCATCACTTTTATTCTGGGAAGAGGGCTTTCAGGGAGAGCAGCCTGCTGTATTCCCTGGAGGTAGCAGGAACTGGGAGTGGCCAGAGGGAAGCTGCTAAACGGGGTCCAGATGCAGCTCCATCCAGGGGGAAGCCTCGTGCTTGGTCATTTGGGTGGCTGGGCTCGTCCCACCTCCCCTTCTCCATGCCCTCCTCCCAGCCTCATCCTGGGCCCTCCCACCCCTAGGCGAGCCCCAGGCCTCGCAGCAGATGTCTGCGGGTCTGACTTTCCTATATCCAGCATGAAGTTCCCTCTCTCCCTCCTATTATGAATTCTGTGCTGTGGTCCTGCTTGCTCCTTGTCTGTCAGATTGCAGTTCTGATGCTGTCAGCCATGTCTGATCAATCAGCAAACAACACCACAGGATGAAATTTAAACAGTGCAGATGCTCAGATACAGGGTTATGTTGACTGGACCTCCAAGGGAAAGCACAGGTAAGGTCAGAGTCTCCCCAGAGTGGGTCTCCCGAGCCTGCCTGATTTGACACCCTTCTGAGCCCCACTCTGCTGCTTTGGCTTGTGTGCTGCCCATTTGCTTTGCCCTACTCCTTTCTTCCCCTGGCACTCACCAGAACTTTCGTTTTAATCTGCTGCCCTTGTTACTTTCCTCCTGTCATTTATTCACTGCCTTTTCTCTTGGATCGGTGCTGTCACTATAAATGTTCCTGGATTGCCTCTAGGTTGAGGGTCCTTGCAAAATGCCACCTCGTTCAGGGCTTTTGTGGCCACACTTCGAGGAAGAGAGTTCTGCTGAGAATCTGGGCAAACGGATGGAATTGATAGGCCTGATTTATTTTCCCTCTGGGACAGTGGAATTTATCATTAGGCTACAACCAGGGTTTTCTTTCTTACCATTGAGATGCATTGAATTGTAAATGGAGCTTAAATCATCTTTGGGGGGAAACGTTTTTAATTAGAAAAGATATAAATAGATACGACCTAAATGAGGATGAATCAGCCAGTCCTTGAGAATTTGGGGAAAGAAAAAGAGACTTGATAACCGTTCCCCTTTTACAGTTTGCGGTGTTGGCTTACAGGGTTACTGCTCGCAAAAGAAGTATGTTCTATCATCTTCCTCTTCTGTTTCAAAGTATTCAGTTGGTCCTTTTTATAACATAGAGTGTTTACAGGGTTCTGTGTTCCCTAGTCCCATCTGGAAAATATTTAAACTTCATAAGATCTATAAGACTAAAATATCACATATAATGGGATAGGCAGAAGGAAGGAAAATGAGACCCATTGCGTGTGTTTAGAATAAGTTAGTTGTTTGTTCAGAAGCGCTGCTAGAAGAATTGGAACAAATAGCTGTGTGCAGTGACTGGTCGGGTCCAGAGCACTACATTTCACCACAGAATGATCCTCGGTTTGTAAAACTGACGTTTTGTTGTGACTTCTAAATCCAAACAAATCTCTGCAAATTTCTGCCCGATCGAGTTAATAAGAAAATATATACATGCAGAGGCGAGAGCCGTGCGCTGCTCGCGGTTCTGTCAGTGTCGGGGGAAATAAGGGATGTTTTTTACCTACTGTATTACATTCAACCAGCAATTGCCAGGACCTCCAGCTCTGCAGGTTTTCTGGACTTTATTTATTTTTTTTTTTTTCTCCTTCAGTGAGAACAATGGGATGCAGAAAAGAGCTTCAGAAAAGGAGCCGGGCAGATTTCTTCTAATTGCCTTGTAATTGGGGAGTGGTTTCCCTTTCCCACCATCTCACTTGCAGGAGGAGAGGAAGGCAGATGTGGCTTAGCGGGAATAGCCTCTTCCAGACCGGATGTGCCGGGGGCCGGGGGGGAGGCAGTTCCCTGCACGCAGGCCTGTGATCTGCCTCACACCTGTGCTCATTTCAGCCCCCTGATCGATGACCTTGTATTAACCTGGAGTGACCTTGCGCCTTGGCCTGTTCTTTGGGCCCAGCTCTTGGCTGGCGGACCTGCGTTTCCCCTCTGATTTACAGGTGGTTACTGGCGGCGGTGTACACGTGTTTTTCGTGGTGCACAGCGCACTTAGCAGCCCGGCAAGACCTGCAATTTCATCCCTCTCAAGGGGCCAAGCAGGGGTTGGGAAGGTGCGGGTGCAGCGAGAGAGGTTGCCGTTTGCGTGTGCTTTTCTGTTTTGTGGCTCATCTGGTATCAATTACCATTTGATGGCAACGCCAGGCCCGAGGCCCTTTGCATGTTTGTCCTGTGAGAAAGATCTGGAAGAACCGACATATGGTTTTGATCGCAGCAATTGCAGGTTGATAGAATGAACGCAGGGGTGAGGTGGGTGGGTTTTCCTTCCGGCCCTTTCCACTCCGGGTTGCTAATGTGCTTCGCTTGTGGAACTGGTCTTTTCATCATCCAGTCCCTCCCCACTTTGCCCTCTCCCCCCCCACCCCAGCTCCCTACCACTTTGCATTCCTGGCCCCTGCCTCCTCTGTACTTCCCCGTCCCCGCCAGAAACATGTGGCCCACATTAAGGACCTTCAATTAAAACAAACAAACAAAAAAAAATTGTCCACCCTTCTGTTAAAATCCCAGAGCAGGTCAGCCTATGGAGGTGAGCAGAATTCTACTAAAGTTGAACACCAAATGGGTGGTGGGAGTGGGTTCCCTCCAGAAGCTCGGGACATGCTTTCAAATGGCTGTTAGTTCAGGTTGTTAAACACTGAAACGACGCTGAAAAATGGCAGTGATCGAGATTAATATGTGCGCATGTGTGAGTTTCATCTAGGACATCTCTTTGAATTTGTTTGAGCATCTGCCTCATGGGGCAGGAATTCTTTGAGGTTCTACCTTCCTGTACATCTCAAGCCGTAAAATGGAGCAGCAAGTTGGGGCGTGTAGGTTCTGGATGAGCGTTTCCCTTCAGAAGCGGGAGGTTGGAGACCCATCTCTCCCATTCTCAGTGACTAAATTTTACTAAATTTCTGACGGTCGGTGGTACCCAGGGAGAGGTTCCTCATTACTGCTGCACAGCAGGGATTGCATCTGTGAGTTTGCCAAGGGAAGGTCTAGTATTGGGGAACGGAGAGGCAAAGAGGGGGAAAGAACATTAGAGACACTTTTAATGCTACCCATGAAAATGTTTGCTTTCCAAGTAACATTTTTCTGTAATGCTCTCAAGTTCACATGTCTTGTAATCTGTTCTGCAGATGGGTAGTCCATGAGGCTGTGACTTTTTCACTTCAGCTGTTGCATGTCGAAATATTACTCCCAATTAGGACTTTATATAGTTGAAAAAGATAATGTGGTAGCTCACAAGTGCATGTTTCTGTTGATGTCTTCCTCCTTTTTAACAGAAAGCCAACAAACCAGGACCATCAGATCAAAACATGTCCTCCCCAAAAGGTCTTCAAATGTGAGATAAATTATTAGTTCTGAAGGCCAGCTGTTGAAACCTAATTAGAGTACGTGACACACTTCTTTATATTTATTTCTACCTGAGAGCTGATCTCCATTGAAAGGTAGTAAAAGCTAAAAACTTAAGCTCTTGTCTTAAATTGTATGGAGGTGTCTGTATGACTGTGTTGAGAAAACTGACCATATTTTTACAGTGGTATTGACTGTGTCTTAAGATATTTGCCGAAGGCTGCTGTCTTCCTTTGCCCAAGCTTTCTCTATATAGTATACAAATTGGCTTGCTAAATGATTCCTTTTTTTTTTTTTACAGTCTTGATAATGATTATATTTTGTTACTTGGTAATCTTCCTACAATTTAATAAAATTTCGTCCCCTGAACTGTGTTGAGTTCATAGCAATTAGTGATTAATTTCTTTGCTCTAGTCACATATTTTAGTAGTGGCTATTTAGTTATTTGACTGATACTTACTGGACACAGAGTATAACCTTAAATCACCATTCAGCTTGACAGCGTAAGACAACATTTCTCCTTGCTGCGCGTGCCATGTTAGCTGCTTTCAAAGAGGGATGTATTGAGAAGTCCATTTTGGTGATTAAGAAAAAAAAAATATATATATATATAGCTTTTCTGAAATGTGTAGACTTGGGGACTCATAGAAAAATAATGTAGTGTAAGGAATATGAACCTGTCTTAAAACATGTTGGGTCACTTAACAGCAGCTGTGCTGGAGAGAGATTTGATCTGAGAAGACTTTTTGAATCTTCTCAGCCCTAACACCATTCTGGTTTTGAAAATGGGAAAATGGAAAAGAGTTTTGGGGAAGGGAGATAGCTCAGTTTTGGAAGGCGGCATAGGTAGAAATCTTTCAGTCCCAGCTCAGACTAGCCAACACTTCTAATCTATCCCGCCAAACAGACGACAAAGAGTCAGATGGGAAATGTGGGTTTATATTTTAGAGACACACTACAGAGGCATGTGATAGTGTTAGAGACCACTTACATGCTTCTTGCCCAGCATCAATTTGATTTGGGGACTGAAATTTAGGAACGTTTGTAGAGGAGGCAACCTTTTTTTCTTTCTTTTTAAATAAATAAATAAATTTATTTATTTATTTATTTATTTATTTATTTATTTATTTATTTATTTATGGCTGCGTTGGGTCTTCATTATTGCGCACAGGCTTTCTATGGTTGTGGTGCACGGGCTTCTCATTGCGGTGGCTTCTCTTGTTGCAGAGCATGGGCTCTAGGCACACGGGCTTCAGCAGTTGTGGCACGTGGGCTCAGTAGTTGTGGCTCACGGGCTCTAGAGCACAGGCTCAGTAGTTGTGGCGCACCGGGTTAGTTGCTCTGCGGCATGTGGGATCTTCCCGGACCAGGGCCCGGACTTGTGTCCCCTGCATTGGCAGGCAGATTCTTAACCACTGCGCCACCAGGGAAGCCCAACCTTTTTTTAATATACAATTTCTTTTTAAAAAATCTATTTAAAAGAATCACTGCTATTAAAATCAGATTCAGCCTCTAAACTATTACTACCTTCTACAGTATCATTTAAACTGCTTCTGTAGACACCTTGCTAAAAGATAAAAGCCCTCCTACATGTGCTGACTACATGGTATCAATCTTTATTAAGAAAAAAACCCCAGCTCTTTCAAAAGTCTGAATATAGGGATCCTTGAATTAACTTGGTCCATGGAAGTCCTAACAATTAACTAGTATTCTTTTTTTTTTTTTAGTTTGCAGTTACTTACAAAGGGAGAAATATTTATAAAATTATGTTATGGTGTTTTTTAAATGTATGCAAACAACTCTCAGATCACAACTGAATCAGAGTTACTTTTACAAATTGAGGAAAGAGAAATCCCTAGTGGGGTGAAAACTGGTCCTCATTTTCTCAGGACTCTCCTGGAAAAGTGATAACAACATTTCTCTCTCTGGATACTGAAGCCCCCTCCCCTGCCCCAGATACCATGTTACAGAAGGCATTCACTTCATCTTTGAAGAGGTCCTCGCATCTCTTTAGGATCTGTTCTTGTTCATACATTGCAAATATGTACTTTTATGTCCACAAGGAAGGCATTAGTACCATTGAGAAGGGCAATGTCAATTAGGACCTGGAAAATACAAAGTCTGCAGACTGTAAGAATTGTACTCAGACTTTATGCCATCTACCTTTTGAAGACAATTTTGAACCTTTGAGGTTCAAAATATTGGGGGTTCTGATGAGCTTTCTTCTTTCTTTCTTTTCTTTTCTTTTTTTTTTTTTCTATTTGCAAATCATGGCTTCCTGATCCTAAGGAAAAAACCTCAAAGGCAAGACTCAACAGGCTTCCTGGACATCAAATAGTTCGTACAAAACAACATTCTGATGACTTGCATGTAAATAAATCAGAAACATATGAATTAAACTGCTCTTGGAATACATATGGGTTGAAAAATAGAGAGAAGTGCTGAGAAAATGTGTTTCGGGTTTTGCTGAGCCCATGACATTTGAAAAAATAGTATGAGACACTGAACAAACACAAACCACGGCTTGGCTTCCCCACTCCTAATATTAACCTCCCAGTTCAATGGCAAATCAGTTTACCATGTGCCTAAATGCGAGCCACCTTTGGTGTGCTCCTCCACACTTAATTACTTGCAGTTTAATTTTTTTTTTTCAATGAGAAGCTCAAAAATAGCATCACATTTCAAGGAAATGCAAATCTTAGCATTTTTTGACCCAGTTGGTTCACGTCAGACTATTTTAGAAAATACCACAGATCACCTTAGGAACAGTCATACTGGTACGGCCCTCTTTGGTGTGACTGGAGACGAACAGAAGAAAAGCATCATTATTAAGAAACTGGTCCTGAAATTGATGCTGCCTTATTAAATCAAAGCGCTAAACCACCGCAGGTGAAAACCTCATGAAGGAGAACAGTTACCTCTCTTGGCATTGTAGTGGGAGGCCTGCCAGCCCCGCTGTACACTACCAAGCACAGATCATGACCTTGGCTTCCGATCTTTTTCACTGCTGAGGTCTGTGGCCTTGTAGGTAGTGGAAGTTTGCTTTCTCTTTCCCACATTGCACTCAAGATAGCTAATAACATTAGGGAGTCTAAGTCCTGGGACAACTGCAGACTTCTTAGAGCCCCCGTATCCTCTCTCCTTGATATGTTGTTCCTTGGCATCTGGCTTTAACTACAGGAGCAGAGCACGTGGGCATTTAGGGAACAAAAAGAGCCAGAGCTTCAGGCTTCTCCCACTGAGAGTAAGTCATTGACGTGCACTTGAATGGCATCCTTTATCCATTCTTTGGACTGGCACTGTCACCTGAGGTTATCAGTTTGAAATTAGAGAGAGATGGGAGATTTCATCTTTTCTCTTTAGGAAAGTGTTGTTTTGGTTGTTTAAGAAAACATTTTAATGTTCTTTCCCTAACTCCTTCACTCAAATGGTGGTAACAGGCTTGGATGCTAACTCTGAGTCAAGTGCTGAAATACGACTCTGAACAAGACAGACGTGGGATAGACAAGTAAACTGAGCTACATTTAGTCTGATAATGCATCGATGGGGGAGTACAGGCTGTTGAAGGTACACACAAGAAGGATACCTATCCCACATTTGGCCTGGAGGAAGTGAGGTGCACCGATGAATGGGAATTCAGCAGGCAAAATGCAAGGGTAATAACCAGATCAAGGGAGAGAAGGGCATATACTGTTATCCAAAGGTGGTGCAGGATGACTGGAGCTCATGGTGCACGATGATAATAGTGAAAGATGGGACTGAAAAGATAAACAGTGGCTAGATCATAAATCGCCTTGTGCACCCCATTGAAGAGTTCAGATTTTATCTTGATGTCATGAGGAGCCCTTCAAATGGATACGCCTAAGATGTCATTGCATTTAAAAGTCCAGAGAGATGGGAGGAACAACAGGAAGACATAGTCACAGAAGCCAAGGAGAGCAGATTTGACTGGCAGGAGGAAACTGTCAACAGTGTGAGATGTTACTGAGAGTGAAAGTGACATTTGGCTGCAGCATCCAGGAGCTTTCGAGCAGTTTCATTGGAGGAGTGGGTATGGAAAAAAGATAAAGAAATGGGGAAAGTCCATGGCAAGATGCTTTTTCCATCGTCATTGTCATCATCATCATCACCATCATCAATGGAAAATAATCATCTTCCAGACAGAGAGACTGGTAGAAAGAATGAGCCACCTACAACCCAGGGGATTGGAATGTATTTGGGAAAATAGACCATAAATATAAAGCAGAAGACAGCACCACAAGTTAGAAGACATGCAAAGGGTAAAATGAGCCTTACAGATCAGTCAGATGAAGGAGGGATCTGGACAGATCCATGAAAGAATAGGAGGAATTAAGATGGCAGATGGGGCTTCCCTGGTGGCTCGGTGGTTGAGAGTCCGCCTGCCGATGTTAAGATGGCAGATGAAAGGGGAGAGTTATTTAAGTGGTGAGTGTAGCTTGAGGTTTGTACTCTGTGTTATGCCTCCTTATCCCAGTCCAGTTTGGTTTTGAGTTCCCATTGAATGGAGATATTAGAAAACACCATCAAAGGTGATGTGTGGTCCTAACCTGCCTGTGACTTCTGTTTGAGTTTCTCAATCTTTTTTTGGAAAATTAAAGTCCTAGACTGACTCTCTGTTTGTTTTAGTTTCATGCAATCTTTATTTTTAAAATCTGGACACAGAAACGAAGGAACAGATATCACAAATATAGCACATCAGAGATTCCCATAAATCTACATGGATGAGTTCCTTGAGAAATTTTGCACATTCAATGCTGGACATCTGTGAAACTGAAGCACAGTGTCTTTTACATCTGTGTAATCTCTATGTGACATCTTCCTGGTATGAGGCCAGAGATTCACCCCCATTGTGCAGTACCTTAAAGAAGCCATTCATGATTCAGAGGACAGTTCTCAACAAAGATACCTGAAATACACTTCTGTAAGGGACTTCAGTGCCGAAAATCTGCTGTGTAAGCTTTGTAAGTGCAGGAAAGAATTGGTCTTCTTTTACTTTGGCTGTTGCCCTTGTTTGTATAATAAATACTTATTGGGCACCTGCTGTAGGCAGTCATTTCATTGAATGTCCTCTGTATCACACCCTCTTTCCCTGAGGAGCCCACAGTATTTTATGGGAGAGAAGACCTGTATAATTCATAAAATTTACAAATTTCTAAAAGTAGAGTGCTGGGAAAGTTTAGAAGATGAAATATATTTGATTAAAACTTACTGAGCTCATTCTTTCCCCAAAGTTTTTTGGTCTATACTCCTGTCGATATGACACCCCTGGTTCCCATTCCCATTTGTAATTGATAGAGAAAGAGCTGAATAGGTTGTGTACGTATCAAGAAATTTTCCATTAAAGAAAATGGACTCATCACCATCAAAAAATATTTTAAGCATCACTAAGGTGCTGAACGTGCTATACAAATTAGATACGTTGAGGTCCGTTTTTTTTCAAGGTGTTTTCTCAGAGCATGATCTGGTTTTATTTGCAACACATCTCCATGTAGCAGCAGATGTCATGATCTGTATTTTCCAAATGAATATTGTAAGATTGAGAGAGAGGCTGAATGACCTACCGACGGTCAGTTGATGAGTGGTAGAACCAAAACTGGAAAGATGGTCTCCATTGGGGACCATTATCTACAGCTGGTTAGCTCACGTAAGCTGTTTCGGCAATGAGGGAGAATCATAAGTTCATTTCCTTGATAGAATGAAGAAGATTGAATTTGGTGACGAAGAGATGATGAGTGACTTTGGTGAGAGAGCAGTTTCGATAATGGCTGCATTATTTACCTACATTTTCCAACTAGCCTCTGATGACAAGGCTTACTGCTTAAGAAATATGGTCGATCGTTGGTCCTCTCTTCTCCTGGAATACCACCTCCCTGCAGATGGGTCCTCACTAATATTTTTTGTGAAGGATACATAAGTTTTAGGCCTGCTACAGTGATTTTGTTTTGTTTTATTTTAATTGAGGTGAAATGTACGTAACATAAAATTAACCATTTTTAAATGGGCAATTCATTGGTATTTGGTATATTCACAATGTTGAGCAACCCCTGCATCTGTCTATTTCCAAAACATTTTCATCACCCCGAAAGGAAACCCCATACCCATTAAGTAGTTCCTTCCTATCCACCTGCGGCTGTGTTTTATAAAGCTTTAATTTCATCATATACACAAACTTGCATACACATACATTCATACTATACACATCTATCTGTCTGTCTGTCTGTCTATCTACCTACCTACCTACCTGCCTACCTAGAGATTGGAAAGTTCCTGACAGAGGATCTAATATGTCCTAATTATGTAAGCAAAGAAGTATATATTTAATGGATGTTTCTCCATCAGGAAAAGGAAACATCCCTTGCTTCTTTTTAACCTTTCTGTATATTTCTCTTAAGTTCTCACCAGTTAGTAATTTATCAAGGAAGAAAAAAAAAGATAGTAATCAATTCTAAGCCTTTTATTATGTGAAACTGCTGTGTTCCTCTTCTTATAAGAGAAACTTTCTCATAACGTTCTTCAACATTGAGAATTTTAAACTGCTTCCCTTATCTTAATAGTGAGCAATCATCTGGATTTTACATTTCTGTTTTGAAGGTTCAAAATGATTGAACAAAGTAACTTATTTATAAAAGGTTTCATTTCTTGGAAAGGAATCAAAGGGGCATTCTTACTGTAATTTTTATTGTTAAAGAAGTTACTATTGTTTATATTTATTTATACCTTTGTTATTCCAGAAAAATATTTGAAATAGCCAGTAGCAGAGCTTTAAACTGTATATCTTTAAAATTAAGAAGAACTAGATCGCATGCAAAAGTGTCTGGAATTTAAATATTAGAGAAAGTCAACTGAATTGTATTTTAAATGTGCTTGAAGATATGACCTATTTATTGTTGGTCACTTGGTCTTCTATTGCCCAGTCTTTGAGGTTTTTTTAAATAACCCTAGCCTAATGGAATAATTTCCTTTACATTTCCTTTGCATAAACATTTAGTACAAACTATACTCACTTTCATACATTTTCTAGTTGATTGTTATACGTCTGAAATCTCCCAGCTAGCTTCTAATGAAAATTCTGGCCTCCTATTTTATTTATTTATTTATTTTTATGTACCAAAGCATCTAGAAGCTCTGCTGTGAGTTAAGGCAGTGAAACATTGCTGGTTGATTTTACCTGAAAGTTTGCCCTGGGTATGGGGGAGGGGCAGGTGTCTGAAGGGATAAAGAGAGGTGGCTGATTGGACAGAGAGGTTGACAATTTGCATACTTCTTTTTTTTTCATTTCACTCTGTGCCACAGAGTTATACATTTGGTAATTATTTCATGCTTTTGTTTTTAGTTGAAAGTACTTAGCGCCATACGTTTTGACAGAAAAAAAGATCATTTGTACTTCTTTCAGCTTTGTGAAAGGGAGGATGGGATAATAGTTATACAGTGTACCATGGCAGTGATTCCTGTTCAAAACTTTACCAGATTGGAAACTCAATGTTCTTAACAATTCTCTTGGTAAGTAGAAGATGAAGGCATCTGTTTGAAGCACCCAGTGTTAAGTTTGATGCTTCGAAGACCAGCCTAGAATTCATCTTTAGCTGTACTCAACGTTAGTAGATATCATTTACTAATATGAAAAATTGATCTCCAGATTCTTTAGACCATAGGTGATTTGGAAGGATATTCTTATCAAGTGCTAACAACTCTGATCTGGGATTTGCAGTGAAAAGACCAAGGTTAAACAACAGGATCCTACTGTATAGCACAGGGAACTATATTCAATATCCTGTGATAAACCATAATAGAAAAGAATATGAAAAAGAATATATATATATGCATAACTGAGTCACTTTGCTGTACAGCAGAAATTAACACAACATTGTAAATCAACTATATTTCAGTAAAATAAAAAAAATTTTTTTTTAAATTTCACACAATAATATATGAACAACAGCAAAGAAAAACGACCTAGGTTATAACCTTTCTCGTGCTGTCCTAGAGTCATTTGACTACTGGGAAGAGAAGGTGCTCTCCCAGCTTCTGTCTCCTAATGTATAAGATGGGTGAGAGAGTTGACCACTTGGGTAGGCGATCAATCTTAAAGTGATTATTAAATAATGTAATGGATGTAGAAAGTCTTTGTAATTCAAAATACTTTGAAAATATCAACTTTTTATGACGATTAATCATAGAATTTCACCAAATTTCCTTTTATACAATTAAGTTCAAGGTCAAAGAAGGTGTACAGCCGTCTGGGCTGTACAAACACAGCCCTAAAGACACTGGGATTGGAGGAATAGGAATGGCACATTTAGGGTTGCACAAGGTCAAACTATAAAGTAATCAGCATTTTTCTCTGGTGCTGCTTTCCCTTCTGGTAAAGCCCTCTCTGTACCCTCATCCCCTCTTCACTTCCCTCTCATTCTTAAAAATTAGTTCCTGGGAAAAGATTAGAGACCTTGTCACATCAAAGTGTAATAACTGCTAACAGACTATACAAGCATTTCCCAAGATGGGGGATGATTGCAGGTGTGTTGAAAAGTGGGTTTGTGACGTGGAATTATTTCCAGGGAGGTAGACTTGTACCTCCTGTAGTATTGTACATTGACTAAGGTCTGCTGCAATGGTATTAATTTGTTTACCCCAATAGTGACCAAACTTATTTGAGCTTAGATCCCTTTTTAAAAATCACACCTATTAACATCCAGTGAAGGATGTGAGCTCTAGTCCTAAGGCATCAACCTATGACCTTAGGTTCAAAGGGAAAAGGGCGGGAAATGGTCCTCTTTAGAACCCTTACATATGGATCGTTAGAGGTAATTGCCTCCACTTCCGAAAGGCAGCTCAGCCCTAAAACACATCAAGACGTGAAATGTACTCAAATCTATTTTGGCAGAACCAATGAATGTTTATCTTTCTCTGCTTTATGATGTTATTCTTAGTTTGACTTGTGTCTTGTGTGCAGTGCGTTTATTCATTCATTCATGTGTGCATTTAGTAACTACTGGGGCCTATTCTGTGCCAGGTACCACACACACACACACACACACACACACACACACACAATGCACATTTTTTCATAACACTTTTTTAAACTTTATTGTTTCTGTGATGGACCATCCTCAGCAGGCCTTCTTAGCCTTCAGCAGAGTATAGAAGAAACAACAATAATCAACATCAGAATAAACCTAAAATTAATTTTCCTCTTTCTTGTGGAATCATATAATTTGTTTTCATCCTGAAAACGTGCTGCCCTCATTCAGTTGATGAAACCATGTCATCAGAGGTCACAAAGCTATTTATTGGCAGATATAACTAACAGGATTTTGATGTTCCAATACCTCCTCATGACCCCATAGTTATCACCTAAAAAAAAAAAAAGCAAACGGTAGTGAAAGAGGAAAATATAGTATTGAGATGGGAGCTGATCCATTAGAAATAATTGATAGTCATGAATTTGATGTGACAGCTGAGATAGAGATATGAAATAATTTAGTTACATCTGTTTATGATTGAAGATAACTAGAAATAATAAATCACATTTTTCTTAACATTACCTTTAATTTCTAATGAACATTCAATAAATAAAAGCTTGGAAACAACTTAGGTGTTCAAAACATACTAAAGACATGTGATGGGCTTAATATCTACAGTCTTTTATCTGTGCTGATCCTAAGCCTGGTCAGGAAGCTGGTTCCCCTGTGAATAAGTAACATAAGGAATGTAACCAGGAAGAAGTCAGGTTTCACCTGGACCAAATTTTACGCAATTAAGTAAAGTATTCCAAGAGATCTTTAGCCAGGTGTAACTTAATCAATTTAAGGCCTTCTCAGGGAGGGCCAGGGTGCTCAGAACGCTGGTAGTGGGCATTCCCGTGATACACCACATTGACAGTAATAGCAAACATACAGTATCTGCTCCGTCAGTGCCAAGAGCAAGAGCAATGCAGGTGTCAAAATAAAAAGATGTATTCGGAGCCAGAGGCTGGTACACATAGACAGGACTGTAGTCACACTTCACATGAATGCCTTAAGTAATAGTGTGGTGGGGTTTTTTTCATCAATTTAGCATATTGGGCTTCCCTGGTGGCGCAGTGGTTAAGGATACACCTGTCAGTGCAGGGGACATGGGTTCGATCCCTAGTCCGGGAAGATCCCACATGCAGTGGAGCAACTAAGCCCATGCGCCACAACTACTGAGCCTGCACTCTAGAGCCCGTGGGCCACAACTACTGAACCCGCGCTCCACAACTACTGAAGCCCACGTGCCTAGAGCCCGTGCTCCACAAGAGAACCCACTACCACACACTGCACCGAAGAGTAGCCCCCGCTCACTGCAACCAGAGAAAAGCCCGCACGCAGCAACGAAGACCCAACTCAGCCAAAAATAAAATAAATAAAATAAAATATTTATTTTTAAAAAAATAAATAAAAGATGGGCAGAGATTTCTATTAAAAAAAACAAGTTTAGTGTGTTGGTATTTAGTCACCACTAAACCCCAGTGTAACTCTCAGCAGATTCTCTGCCTCTGTCTGTTTTTAGTACTGTCAAACAAGAGAATCAGGTCCTGCTGCTACATGGCTCAGCTTCAGGTCTGAAAGACAGATGAACGGTCCTCCTTGTAGTAGTGCACAAGAACTTTCTTTGTGCCCTGCTTACTGAGGTCATCTTGTGTTCTTCTCTTTGGGCCAAACAGCGTTCTCAGCCCCTTGTCTGCTACATGGCCATAGAGTATGTAAAGGGGATCCAGAGTTCTACAAATCTGGGTTTAGCTAGGCGTCTGTGACCACCTTGGAGAGAAGCCCCTTAGCGATCAAGAGATCATGTTAAAGCTCAAACTCGCAAGAAAGATGACATGATTTTGAATGTCAATTTTTCCACTTAACGAGCTATGTGACTTGGAGCAAGTTACTTAATGTGTCTATGCCTCCAAATTCCTTCTATGTAAAACTGGGATGATAAAACAATAGGGTTGGTGTCAGGACAAAATGAGGATATGTAGTTTTGCTGGGATAGTGTCTGGCACGCCCTAAGTAAATTTGGTGTTAGCTATTTTTTATCACTGGCATCACTTTGTCATGCCAACAGTGACAAGAGCTTGGTCTGACAGATATTGGGACCAGATCCCTTTCCAGTTCTAGAGAGTGTTAAGTTATAATACCATAATAAATGGTTCCTTTTCTTTGTTTTTAACTGTTAACTCCCTGCATATATCACTGAGATGGCTGCATGATAATATGTGAAAACAGCTTAAAATCTCAAACGTTCTATATCTATGATATATCCCAATATCATATGTGTGATACATCTATGATATCATAACAGAGTGAGCCTAATCATACCTACCTTCACCGTTTTGCTGCCTCATGTTTGCAGTGATAACACACTGATACTTGTAAAATACTTGTAAAATAATGGGACACTATGTAGATCTAAATCACAATAATATTGCTATACAATTATTAGTGGTTCTTAGTTGTTTTTTATTTTTAATTAAAGCAAAGTTTTTTTCCTTCCTTGTAAATTTTTAAGCTACACAGACTCTTTTTTAATAGGTTGAAATTTAGAGATTTGAAAAATATACTGCAACTAGCTATATTTAAAAACATATTGCCTTTTAATTTGAAGAAAGGAAAGAACAAGGTAGAACTGTCTGGCCATAAAGAACGTCAGGTTTTTCTGTAGCTCTTGCGGTTAATAATAGGTCCAGCTCCCTTTTTTACTGTGTCATGGCCAAGCCTGCTGCAGGCTGAGTGTGCTGGTCGAAAGTGCATGGGCTGCAGTCTGCCCATCCTGCGTGCTTATGTGCTTCTGATCCATTATAGATCACTCAGATCTCTGCTGCTCCTTTCTGTTGCTTTCTTTTGGGTCTTTTAATTTCTTTTAATTGAGTTACACAATTTGATAGATAGAGATGCAAAGAAGGGAATTAAAATTCTTACAATTTTACTACTTAACATAGAAAAGGAAATTTCGTGGCTGAGAAGGATAAAATTCTTGGCTGTAATTCACTTGTAGAGTTTAGCTTCAGGTTTAATATACTCATGAACGGATAATCAAAACTCAACTGATATTCGGAAGGGTAGAAAAGTTCTATGTAGTATTTGTCATGGAGTGTTTGGATATATGCTCAAAATGACTTGTGTTCTAAATATATTACATACTCAAGGAATTTCTTTTGGGGGTTCATATTCATATTCTTTTTCATTTGTTTTTTGTGATGCACTATGGTAGAGTGAAGACAGGTCATTGCTGTTAGTAGAAATAAAATATGAATATCATATACATGAATGGTACATTTTATACATGTCTAGATAATTGTGATTTTTTTTTCAGACTACTAATAAAAATAGTTTGAGGAGTAAAACTCTTCTTATTGGGAGCTACTTTGTGGCACTTAGAACTATTTATTTCATTCCTATAAAAGCTTCAAGTGATTGAGATGGAAATAAAAGCTTCACAATTGCAACAGACTATACCTCTGAATTTTTTTTCATGTATAATTAAATATCCATCTATTTGTCAATATACTGCAACATTTATGTGTTATCTCTAAACTTATTTCCTGTTTATGTGATAATAATGCAAAGTGGCCTTTAACCATCATTTGGAAATGAAATAGGATCTTTTTCCATTAGTAAATATTCCTTGACTTGGTAATATATACTGAAAATATACCAGATGATTAATTTTTATTTCTGTAGTTGGTTTTTGTTTTTCTTTGCACTGTTGGGTTGTGTGTTGCCTTCTTTTTAATACTCCTGAGCATTATTCACTGCCTATAAACCTTATGACAACTTATTCAACTCTGTTACTTGTATCTGCTTATTAACCTTTTATGCCATTTTACTACCCGTTGGAATATTTAAGTTATAAAGTTAAAAAAGACTTTAGGAAGTAGAGTGCCAGGAGGACTGGATGAGAAGTCAGGAGCCCTGGGCTCTGTCCAGGCCCTTGGGTAGGCATCACTGCCCTATAGCCATTCTTTTCTCTTACTGTGACCCATGTCCTTCAAACAGTAAGAGTTGAGGTCCAATACGGTTAGTTGCCTGAGTAGTGAGCTGATCCCCCTACAAGTACTTTTCCCCATTAGATGCTGGGAAGCATCAATGCATGTGCCTAGGTTTGTGAACATCAGTGGCACACCATAAACTCTTGGCACTTGAGTGTCTAACTGTCACAGTTTAGAATATTTGTGAAATCTCCCAAGGTGTGAGCTACTAAGTCGGCCTCGCCAGCACTTGGACATCTGAGGCACAATTGTGCTTTGCTATTTTCTACTCATTGTGGAGCACACAGTAACTCTCTTTAAGGATCTGAAAGTCTCCATTACAATGTTTCAGTTATTCTCAACTGGTTCTCTTTGGAAATTATTTATTCAGAGGATACTTGCAGATCACAAAGAGGTAGTAGTGTTAATGAACGTTAAAGGTCTACTGCACAGCCCAGTGGCTATCCCCCGACCCCACTCAGTTACACGCCTCATGATACACCATCTATAACCACTTCTCTTTATCCCCTCCAGAGTTCAGCTTCCCACTTTGGGAAGAAAGTAACCAACATATGTTGGTTTTACTGTCAACATGCCTTATCACATTTTATTTTCTTAAAAGGTAATTATGAGACCCCACAAGAATATTTCTATTAAACCGTGGCCAAAGTACAGCCTTGTGTTCATAGCTAAAATATTTTTTCTTTTTTGCCTCTTAAGATCAAGAAATTGTTTTTTAATGGAAAGAACATAGACTTGGATGACTAGTTCGAATCTTTCCTTTACCACTTGGTGAGTTTTTAACATGGAAAAGTGGGTTAACTTTCCTGAGTCACATTTGTCCAGATAATTAAAGTAAAAAAAAATAGCGGCACAACATTAACACAATTATCTGATTTTTTTGCATGCTTAGTAAGTGCCAGGTATTATTCTAGTTGTGTTTATACGCTGTATGCCTTTTAATTCTTACAAGGATTTGGCATACCAGGCACTGTCATTCCCTCTTTACAGGCAGGAATCTGAAGACCAGAGAGGGTAAAGTAACAGGTCCAAGGTTGCCTAGCTCATAAATGATGGAACGGGCACTTAGACCCAGGCCTGTCTGGGCCAGTGCATCTGACCTCTCTGCCGTCCTTCAGCTGTATGAAATAGGAATGATACTATTAATAATGTCCATCTTGTTTGATTTTTATGAGGATTAGAAATAATGTGTATGGAGCTCCTGGCAGAAAAGCTATTCCACAAGAGGCCCTGAACAAATGGTAATCATTGTTATTTTTTAAAAATCTCCATAAGTGAAAGTGACATGCCAAGACAGGTGAAAATGAGCACCTCAAAGGGAAAAGGTAGGATATGCATTCTACTCGCTTCATTTTGTTCGTTGGTTTGTGTGTTGGCTTGGTTTTCTTCTTTTCTAGTAGACAGAGGTTCTGTTTCAAAGAATGTGTCACATTGTTTCTTTGATGATGGAACAGATGATAATCAGAACATTGGTTGGAACAGCTAATGTGCCATAGTAATACATCGCAAATTACAACAAAAATTAAATCTGTAAAATGAGAACTTTTAGAGTTTTTATTCGTTCAGGGTTTACTGTTATCTAGAGAGTTTTGTTAAACTCAGAATTTCTGTATTTGTGATTTTGTTTTAAATTCAGGACTGTAGGAGAAAAGATAATGGTGCTAACTTTGAATATTAACTAGCTATTAGTTTTCCATGAAGCTTTTTTTTAAAGAATTATTTATTTATTTATTTATTTATTTATTTATTTTTGGCTGCGTTGGGTCTTCGTTGCTGCACCCGGGCTTTCTCTAGTTGCACAGCGAGCGGGGGCTGCTCTCCGTTGTGGTGCGCGGGCTTCTCATTGCGGTGGCTTCTCTTCTTGTGGAGCATGGGCTCTAGGCACGCAAGCTTCAATCCTTGTGGCACGTGGGCTCAGTAGTTGTGGCGTGCAGGCTCTAGAGCGCCGGCTCAGTAGTTGTGATGCACGGGCTTCGTTGCTCCGCAGCCTGTGGGATCTTCCCGGACCAGGGGTCGAACCTGTGTCCCCAGCATTGGCAGGTGGATTCTTAACCACTGGGCCACCAGGGAAGCCCTTCCATGAAGCTTTTATTAAACAAATAGTTCACTTAAAGGGCTGTAGCCTTTGAGCTTGAGCCAAGTTTCCCCATTTCCAATTTTGCAACAAAAATTTCACACTTCTTTAGTTACTCTCGTGGCAGGAACTGGAATGCCAAAGGTCACCTTGATCTCAGATACCTTATCAGAAAAAAACTAAGTGTAGATTTTTGTTTCCCTTTAGTCTTTCCTCATGTTTCCTTGACAGAGTCACTTCAATACACTACAATACAAGCTGCAGTTTGGGATTCGTATTTCATTTTCCATTGGACTGATTTTCTTGTGTTAGTCATTTGAAGATATCTGGGGTGTTTGTTATTGTTCTGTTAAATTAAAAGCTATTTTCTTTAACAAATGTGTAAGTCATCTTTCTATTTACCTAGGGTATGATAATTAAAATTAAGTGGATGTGAGCTTTTCTTATTGAATTTAGTATGTCTATTAAATACCTTCCTGCAACCCGTACTTTCAAGTCCTTTGAGAGATTGGGAAAATAGTTGACTGAAATAAAATAATGAGGCAGCTTACTGGTCATCCAGGTTACTAAAAATTAAAGCATTAAGGATAAACTGAAGTGATCACTCTGTTTTCACAAATATCATCCTATACTTCCACCAAGATTTTTAAAGAAAGTGTAACCATTAAGTAGTAGAAAATAAAGAGTAATTGATAGTTGCCTATCTTGAGCAGTTGCTTTGACCATTCCATTATTGAATTTTCTTATAACTAAAATGTGGGGGACAGGTTTAAGCTAAATCTTTGATTCCTTCTACTTTAAAAAATATAATAGTTCTATGTGATATTTATTTATATCAACGAATATATAGAGCACTTACCTTAAAAATAACTTCCGAATGAGAAAGATGAAGTATATGAATTAAGAGGGAATAACGTTGTACCTGATCAGTTATAATATGAAGAAAATTTATAAAATATACAGAAATTGCCTTTTTTAAGAAGCTATAAACAGTGTTCGATTTGTTAACAAAGGCTTGCACCTCATCTAAAGAATCTTAATTTGGCTACACCAGAAAAACAGAAATTGTGTGGTATGATATAGCCTCAAAACTTTTTTAACCCCATAGATACTCTTTTTCATGCAGGCAGTATTTCTGAATTTGGGTTAAGTGTGCTTATTCTCAGATCTTTGTGCTTGACCATAATTTACAGTCCAAGTAGCCTCCTTATACGAGCAAAATTACCAAAGATTTGTCTTTACCTCCCAAAAGAGGTATCAAATAATTCTACCCAGATCTGGGAAAAAGATGAATCTGGTTAGGTGCCGTCACATGGCATGTATTCGATGTACGTATATAATAATTTAATAATTATACTACATGTTTAAGGGTAATGTAGTAGAATATGTAATTAAAATTATATATTATCCTAAAAGAATTTATTTTGATTGTTTTAAAATAGAAGGTGATTTAATAATGTGGGAGAGTTTATTTTCAGTTTTAGAGTAAATATATTGATTTCTGAAATTTGGGAGTAATACATAGTATATTTAGCTTGTATTAATACCGACTGACCGGGAACCTGTCAGACTAATAGTCTGTAGGTATATTATAGTTGTTTGTGCTCATTCTGTCATTAGAATGAGATGATCTAATTTTCAATTTCCCCTTTCCCTAGAAGGTAATATTTTTTTCATCTTTTAGCCTCATCTCAAGACCTCTAATACATTTAGTAGTATTTTCCAAACTGTTGGGCAGTTGTATAATTCTCAAGGAAATACTGGGTTTTGCTTGATAAACTTAGCGTATTGATTTGCTTTGGGGTTCCTGGCTTACGTTTTATTCTTTATCCCTAAAAGATACGTGAAAAAGTTTTCCCCTTATCGTAAGCCCTGTAGAAATAGAAGCAAGGAGCTGTTTACACATTTAAAGTATGACTAAAATTTAAAAATCAAATGAAATCTAGCCCAGGAAAAATATAGGGCTTAGATTCTTTCATGACTTAGGAAGAATCCTTGTTTTGTAAAGTGTGCAAGGGTTTTTCTGGTTTATTTCTGTTTTGTTCAGTCTCCAGGACCTCCCAATTTCAAGGGCACTCTGGGGCATACGTAGCATTTATTTGATGTATGCATGTGTATGCATATTCTCCCACATCTGTCTCTGTGGCCCTATCCTTTGTGAAATCCTAGACCTTGTATTAGCGCCTAGTTCGTGATTCTTGGTGTTCTGAGAACAATTATATAATTTTTCTCAGGGTGTTTATTCCATGTGCGCTGTGAAAAAAAAAAAAATGGGAGTTATTTTTTGGTAACCCTGCAGTTGCCTTTTTATTGGTGGATTTCTTTTTTCTTTTCCTGTGACCTGTGAATATCACCAGAGGTTCACTGCCAGTTTTGTGATCCGCCCGCTTCAAATTGGAGGCAGGAAGGTATCCATTTTCATCAAGAGGATGACAGCGTTTCAGTCTCTCCGACCATCTGGAGAGAGGAACTTTTGGAGCAAAAGGGAACGGGGATTAAAAAAAAAATTATATTTAGCAGAAAAGGCAAGGGGGAAACCCAGTGAAAGTTAAACCATACCTTATGAATTTATGCTTTTCTGCTGTGCTGTCTTCTTTAAAGCAAACATAAACAAGAAAATACACAAGCTATTTTTATAAAGGACCGGTTCCCCAAGTCTCCTGAGTATTAATAAACGAATGTAAGTAAATTAGGATTTTGGCAGTTTTTAAGTTTATTGAACATACAAAGATAATAAGAGCTATAAATGAGGGTTTTCCTCCCCCCTCCTGTGTACACACTGATTGTCGGGGGTCTGTGTAGATCTGGGCTTTTAATGGCCCTTTTCATGCATCTCTACGAAAAGCTAACACTATGGGAATTTAATATTCCAAGATCTGTGTGTCACTTTCTGAGATCTGGAGAGTGCATTCATTTTGTCTGTCTTTTTTTGTCTCTCTGTCTCTCTTTCCATTTTAATTGAAAGGTAGACAAAACGGGAGAAGCTTGAGGCAGGTGTTTCTCTTTTTACCTTTTACATGCTCATGGGCCATTTGTGTTTAAAAAAAAAAAAAGAATGCTTAGGCTCCCAGGACAACCCTATGGGTATTATATAATATATTTACAACCAGACCTAGTTCTCAATATTCTTGCCCATAACCGGAAAATATCACACCTGGTTTTCCATTCACACAAACCTACTCGGCCTTTTTTTGATTTTCTGTATTCGGAAAGGGGCAGTGTTTCCAGGGTTTGGTCGGATCTAGGATGGACGTGGTAGAAATTTTGCCTTTTGTGCCTGCTTCTTGTAAAGTCATGGACCTTGAGATGCTTTGGTCCAGGCAGCAAGCAAAACTAAACGGGCTCTTGTTCCCCAGGTTTATGCTCCGTCAGCCAGCACTGCCGACTACAATAGGGACTCGCCAGGCTACCCTTCCTCCAAACCAGCAGCCAGCACTTTCCCTAGCTCCTTCTTCATGCAAGGTAAGACACCACCTCTTCCGAGGGGAAATCCACGGGTCTTTTCATGTCATATGTGGGACAGAAGAGTGCTGATCCGTGACTCAAGAAATGGAATAGGAGGCAAGTGTAGAACACTGAAGGTCATGCTCTGTTTTAGGAATTGAATTCATTTAAAATAAATTAATTAAAACTTCACTAAGACTTATTTTTTAAGTGAAAGCCACTTGAGGGATCATGAGTTAAGATTAGACTGGTCTGCTTACTTAGAACAGATTCTTCTTGGGGAATGGTCTTCCACGACTGATCATTTCTGTGTCTTCACTTCCCGAGAAGAGTATGTTTATATGTTTAGAAGAGTGTGTATTTTAAGCATCCCGGATTTAGCCTCCTAGGAACAAATTACCCTCATATATACCTTTATATAAAAATGTTGGACACTTACAATCACTTTTCGGCCTTTTGGCTAAGATCAAGTTTAGTATCTGTTCTTATCAGTAAAAACGTTGGCCACTTATTAACTTATAGGTAAGAACAAGTGTCCCATTTGAAGATGAAGTGACCTATCTAAAGTCAGGAATATTATTTCATTACACAGCAAAAGCTCTATTCCAACATACGGATTGAGGGCCCAAGACCCAACTTTTTTCCCAGAAAAATATAGAAAATTACAGGTTCGTGGTAGATAAGGTATATTTAATCCATTTAATTGTCCAGTGTATTTAATTCAGTGCACATGGATGTGCGTTCCCCGAGCTTATAATCTCACCCCTGGTAATACAGCTCTTTCTGCTGCTTAGAAGAGACCAAGATGGTTGAAATGACAGCAGCTGCTTATGAGAGGAGACCGTCCAGAGGGTGCAGCTAAGGCTCCATTCCCTATACCCCTGGGACACTTATTGTCAAAATGTGATGCTCTTGTTTCCAGGTTAATACTCTGAAATTCAGATGTGGGATTCACCAAGAACCCCTGTATGCAGACTTCACTCTTTTTGCATTGGCAAAGTGCCATGGGATTTCCTTCTTCGTGCTCCTCCCGGAAGGACCATGCCATGGGAAGGGGAGCCACTTGGGGCAGCAAGTCCCAGGGAGGTGACTTGGCATCTCCCTTAGATTACAGTGGACATACCCAAACTCATTCTGTTTCAAAGGGGTTTGTTTCCTTTCGCTTCAGAGTGTTAGCTCTTTTGAGTTGTTAGTTCACATGTGAAATTCCATGGAAAAGCTATAAAATTGAATCGCATGGGTCCCTCGGGAATAGAGAGAATTGGTTCCACACGTAATGGAGCTCCTGTTGACCAGGGTCTTTTATCTTTGTGACCTGTCCCCGATGTCCCTTTCTCTCCAGGGGAACAGCAGGTATGTCACTTGGGTGTGTTCTGTGCCATGACAAAAGGTGTATCCCCTTCAGCTATAGGTAGCAGCCACTTGGGCACCAGCGCCTCTCTTTTATGACCAGTCAGAGAGAGTGTGCTACCACTACCGGTGCGTATAGAGATTGCCAGCTCAAGGACTCATCACTCAAAGCTGAATTTCATTGAGAAAATTGACAGAAGGATAGATTTCTTCTGTCTGCCTTCAGGAAGGTCACTTGCTTAAACCGTGCACACTGCAAGGAAAGATCAGGTTGAGTAAAGCAGTAGGCTCTTCTCCGTAGCAGACCACGCAAAACAAACTACGGGGAACGAATTTGCTTTTCTGCATATGAATACCCAAGAAGCAAAAGAAAAAATGTTTTTTGAGTTGACATTTATGATGAGCACAATTAATTTGCACACATCTAATTCTATTCTTTCAAACCCACATTATGCCAAGATCATGGGATGTGATAAATATTAATTTACTGTGAAAAGCATAATTTATGTAAAATGTGTATTTTTGTAAGTCTGCATTGAGTAGAGTGTCTGTGTTAACAAATCCTAAATGTATTTCCTTGTAGGGCATCATGTCAGAATGTTTCAGGAGACTCTTTTTCAATGATAGAGATTCTCAATTTATTTGCCATGCATGTCATCTCTTTGAAATGTCAGTGGTCTTAAACTTCATGTTTGAATTTAAGATGGCATCTGAACTTCCACAATCTCAGAGCTAAATCTGAAGTACATGAATAAGAACTTTTTAAAAAGTCCTATGTTTTTACGTTATGATCACAGAAACAGTACGTCGTGATCCCATTTCACATCAATGTCCTTCAGTAAGGGTCCACAGTGCCCTGAGAATTCAGGTCTTGAAGAAAATACAGTTTAGATGAAAGATATTCAGAGACTGTCAATAGCATATTTTATTTTATTTCTTTTTAGTAGCTTATTTTAAACCCACTATTGTGTGACCTCTTATTTTTAACTTTAGCTTCCACCTTCTCGTTAAAACTCTTTACTTGTCAAAATCACAGACATGATTTTGCTTTCATAGTTCTTAAGACATCTCTGGATTATTCCTTCCTGCCCTGAAACCATTCCAGTTTTCTGAATTCTAACTTCTGGGGTGAAAAACTCAGGGAAAAAAAGGCTTTATGAAATATAGTGTCAGATTTAACTTGCCTATACTGCCTACATTTTCAAAAGGCCTTTATTAAATAACGTGTAAGGTGAAAATACTCTTATTTTCAAGGGAGCAATGCCTGCCATACAATTAACACCTAGCTGATGGCCTTGTATATATCTGGCATTTAATGATTTTTGTTAAACTACTGAAGGAAAGAAAACTTGAACTGAGCAGTAACATAGATGCTCTGCTCCCTTAATTTGAGAAACCCAGACCAAACAATAGCAATCTAGTAGTAACTTCGAGGCCAGTAGGTCCAGAGAGTAAAAAAAAATCTGTAGGAATATTTTTAATATGGTGTTAATAAAAGATTAACTTGGTATTAAAAGATACTTCATATAATTTCCATATAATTTTAAACCTCTTTTTAACTCACAGTTTTATAAAATCCAGAGGCTCTCAAAATTGTCCTTACGGTAATATCTACCTTACGACATGTGTGTACCCTTTCAATTGCTACTGAAGGCTTACGATAGCTATTTAACTATATACCAAAATACAAACATTTAAAAGGAAGTCAAAAACTCAGAACTATATACATGAGGTTCCTCTTCCCTACATACCAGAATGTAATTCCAGCTTTAATTCCATCTACTCTGTGTGTCACAAAAATGAAATCCAATCTGAAATCAGAAATTTTTTTTTTCATTATTACTTATTTCTTTATATGCTCTCAAAACTTGTAAGCTTGCCAACCCTGTAATATCTCAAGTGTTTTATTTTCACCCCAAAATTTAGGAACAGTTTAATTTTTTAGTTGGTTTTCATAGAAAAAAAAAAAAAGGGAGACCTCTAAGAAATGTTTTCTTTAGCATTAGCTACCTTGCTGTCTTGACATAGTTCTATGTAGAAATATGTTCTGTTCTTTTACAGTTAAATTTTTACTAAGAACCCTTTAACTCTGTTAAATATTTATATTTGTTTGGCAATATAGAGCCACTTGGGAAAAAATAATGAGACTGTCTTCTGATATAATCAGCTCAGCAACACAAAGATGAATATACAACAGGCAGTCATTTTCCAGGATATGAAAACACCCTACTCTATAAGGCAAGGCTGAGTGCCTCAGAAAAGTCATGGTTTTCTTTGTCCTTTACAGATGGCCATCACAGCAGTGACCCTTGGAGCTCCTCCAGTGGGATGAATCAGCCTGGCTATGGAGGAATGTTGGGCAATTCTTCTCATATTCCACAGTCTAGCAGCTACTGCAGCCTGCATCCACATGAACGTTTGGTAAGGCAGACTCACTTGGTAATGGGGACAACACAGCTTGTTTATTAAATCTCACCCTGCCTTTGCATGCACGTACACGTGGTCTCTGTCGACGAATGTAAAACTGGCACGTACCCGTTATTCTTACAGTTGTATTGTTTCTGCAGTCAAAGACATAAACTCAATCAGACCACCTTCCTAAGCCATATTCTCTTTGTCGCTGTCCTTCTGTTTATTGCGTTTTGTTCTGTGCTTTCTTTATCACGGTGTCATCGTCCCTTGGTACATAAATACATATTGTATTTGAGTTGCAGAATTTTAGCTGTGGCGGCTCCTTGGGTTTTTTTTTTTTTGGTTTTTTTTGGTTTTTGGTTTGGGGTGGGGTTTTTTGCTATCTGTAGTACTGAAGGATATACTGCAGGGGGCAGAGTGATAGCCGGTGGACTTTGAAAGTAGGTGATAACACATCTCCCACGGGCATTTCCATTTCCCCTTGACCGGCTTCTGTAGCTGGTGACAGCTTTGAACTCTTGTACCACACCTGAAGGAAAGCGTTCATGTTTCCTATACACTCCCATCAGTAACAGCAACCATGGGGCTTCTGTTTAGATCAGATTCCCAATTTTCAGTATTTTAGCTATACTTCCATACCCTCCAATACTATACTCATCCATCCTAGTATGTGTCTTTATTCTGGAGGAAGTAACGCATCAGATGTTTTTCTAACCTCAAAACCTACCACAGCCCAGAACCCACTGATCTTAAGTCTATCACTAAATGGAGGAAAGAGTACTTCTAGATGAAGGTTTGGGATGCAGATAATATGGGACCAAGTATCTTGCGCAGTAAAATGGCTTTAAAAAAGGTATGAACCTCTAATCTTCAAAATGCAAAAGAGTATGAAAAATCCAGTTAGTGGGACTTATATTACTACTCTCCATCTTGCGATGTGCTCCTTTTTCTTCTAATACCCAGATTTATGTTTCTTTCTCTGTTCTAATATAGGAGATAGTACTTTCTGGATTTCTGTGGTCTTTATTCTCTTTTGCTCGGCCACCAGAGATATTGAAAAGGTGACATATCCTATTCTGATGACTGAAAGCATCCCAGAGGTTAAGATTTCCGATATCCTTTCAAGTATCAATTTAGTTAGTCCTAGTGACAGAGACACTGGGAGGTCAGTTAGCTTATCCTCAAATGAGAGATAAATGATGGAGATGGAATTGACCTTTTTTTAATCATCTCTCAAGTTTGAATGTGGAAATCACAAACTATCTTAAATTTCAGCACATTTTCAATAAATAGCAGATGATTTACTTTCAAATTTCTTCTTCTCCCACCTCCTACTTAGAGTCATTAGCATGAAAGTTTAAAGAAATAGCACTTATTATTATACTAGAATTTCTTCTTGGCTAACATTTTTATTTCGCCATCATCATTTTGCACTTCTCTAAAGAACCCATGATCAAAATTGTATGTGTCCTGTAGGCAAGGAAAGTTTTGATTACAAATAAAAGACTTCTGCACTGTACTATATGTTGGAATTTCATTTGACGTTTACTTTTCTTCGCTCCTGTATTTCTTTCTTCCTTTATCATGATCTAGAACTTCG
Organism: Stenella coeruleoalba; assembly: GCF_951394435.1. Taxonomy (NCBI): domain Eukaryota; kingdom Metazoa; phylum Chordata; class Mammalia; order Artiodactyla; family Delphinidae; genus Stenella; species Stenella coeruleoalba. The sequence continues at coordinate 19,237,887 of NC_137160.1, forward strand.
ACTTAGGTGGTTTGATTTTTATCCCAATCGAGTTCACTGCATGGGGGAAGCATGTTGAAAATGCGCTCAAATGCACAGAAAATGTAATTTTAAAAAGGAAACCAGCTACACCCTTTTAGAAAAGTTTGCTGAACCAAAACAATATTATCAACCAGGAGGAAAGATCATTTTGAAGGAGTAACCCAATAGGTTGTATCAGGTGCTATATTTGTAATGTCATTTATCCATCTCAAAACAGTTTTCATTCTTAACATGATCGTTTAGCAGATCTTAGAGATGAGGGGTTTTGTTTTTCAGAAGGGCAAATGAATTAGGTCTCTGGTAATGTATCCTGATGAATTTTCTCACTGATAGGGAAACTATTGAATGATTATATCTAGTAATCATTGTGATTTCAGTAACTATTCAAAATTCTCTTGCTGAAGTGACTTCTAAAAATCTGAGAGTGATTGAGAATCATTTGAGTATACAGTAGGTGGTTAGTTACCTTTCATTTCAAAGTAATGGTAGTTCCTTAAAATTTTCATCTGGAGGGCTTCCCTGGTGGCTCAGTGGTTGAGAGTCCGCCTGCCGATGCAGGGGACACGGGTTCGTGCCCTGCTCCGGGAGAATCCCACGTGCCGCGGAGCGGCTGGGCCCGTGGGCCATGGCCGCTGGGCCTGCGCATCCGGAGCCTGTGTTCCGCAACGGGAGAGGCCACAACAGTGAGAGGCCCGCGTACCGCAAAAAAAAAAAAAAAAAAATTTCATCTGGAGCTTTTGCCCAATTCTATACTGAACAAAGGAATAGTTTGAGAAAAAGAAGAAAGCTTTCCTTGGATTACTTTGGGTGTAATTTGGCCAAATTAGTATGTCTCTGAAGGTAGCACATTTTAGAAACATTATTGCCTTTATCACTTTATACTGTGTTATAATAGAACATGTAATCACAAAGCTTAAAATCCACATATATCAGTAGCAACTGTCAAGTCACCCATTTTGATTCTTTAAATCCCCTGAACAGTTTCAGCCTCTACAACAATCCCACAGCTAATCACTGCTATGTCACACATACACATGCAAACTCACTCAGAAGAATGGAGTTTGTGGTTAAGCTTTGGGATGAGCTGTTGTAGAAGGCTTAAGTTTGGAATGACTTGGCAGAGTTCTTTTCAAAAATAGGATAGAGTCCCTGCAGTCTGGCATGGGTTAGGCATGGTCTTTGTACCACAGAGCGAAATAGTCCTGGGAGTCTGGAATTTTAATATAAAGGAAGTGCTGTTGTCTTTCATTGTTTGTAACATAAAGTCTTACTCCAGTGACTCTCACTGGGAGCAATTTTGCCCTACAGGGAATGTTTGGTGATCTCTGGAGACATTTTGGGATGTTACAACTCAGAGGGGCGTGGTGCATATAGGTGCTGCCGGAATCTAGCGTACAGAGACCAGGGATTCGGGAAACATACTACAATGCGTGGGAGGAACCCCCCTACACCCACACCCAACCCCTGCCAAGCAAAGAATGATCAGGCACAAAAGATGAACAGTGCCAAGATTGTGCAACCCTGCTCTAGCCCAGAGTTTGACTACTTTATTCTTAGTATGTGCTAACAACTATATTTTCTTCTTTGTGAATTATCGACCCATAGGTTGATAAAAACATCACTCATGGAAACATTTTCAACACTTACTCTGTCAGTAGACTCCAAATACACTATAATTGGGTATCATAAGTAAAAATAAATAAACAAATAGTGGGCATGTAAAACCAAACACTTTGTCATACTTCCCCTTTCCTTTGCCTTTGTGGCAAGCAGGGTGGACAGTATTAATAGCTGAAGTAAGAAAGACTAAGGGGAGTGCTTATAGTTGATCCCTAAATACTCTTCAAGAGACATTATTCACATATCACTAATATTTTCTGTGGTGTTTTTATTACGTCTTTGAGTGACAGTAGTTGTCAAAATCCTTTTCTTTGTGAAATAGTCTAGTTATAAATCTCATTAACTTCTTTCAGCATCTAATTTTCTGTGAGTCTCTAAAAATTACTGATTTACATGGATTGCATTGGTTTCCCCATTAAAATCTGTGGGGAAGAACTTTTCTCTTTATTCTCTGAACTCAGTAGTAACCCTTTGTCAAATCCTGAATTACTGCCCATTTTACACCAAGTTGAAAGGGTCTAAAAGTTCTCACTGATGCAGTAATCTTTTTCCTGTCTCATCCTGTCATTATTGTAGGTATTTAACTATTTTTCAAAATGCTTTTTCCTCTGTTTTGATTTTTGCAAGCTTGGGACTGATTTATAAGGTTTCTCTATGCTTCAGAAACTCAGCATGGAATAGGACTGGGTAGAAGTGAAATCAAAGCATCTTTTTTACTTTTCTTTTTCCATAGTCTGTTTCTTTTTTCTACATTATTATAGTCTTTAGCTCTCAAGCAGAAATAGCTCTTCTAAGTTTGGTCTTCCATGGCTTATCCAGTTTTTTAGGTCAGTCGTACTATGGAATGGGCCCACTCTATCATTCTTTGGAGAAAATTTCGTGGACTACTTGGGGTATTCTGTAAGTGCCAAGTAGAAATGAGTTTAACAGGTGGCCTAAGGAATTTTTGGTCAAGCAAAGATGTCCATGAAATTTTAAAGTTTGAAAGGCATTCTTGGGAACTTGGAATGGTTTAAGGGCATCATCCCAACTTTCTCACTGAAGTTGTCCTTTCCGTTGGACTGTTTGGAGTGTGCAGAGGTAATATTTTTAAAGGCATTTGCCACGTCATTGGCAAACTGACTCCAAAATGTAGATTCATTTTCTAACCTGTTTAGTTGTCTCTCAGATAAGTAGCATTTCAGTCCACTATTTATTAAACACGAGCTGGTAACCTGTTGTTCTTTGTTCATAGGATGAGTGTGTTTAGCACTCAGCCACAAGTTGTGGGATGCGGAGCTATGAGCTCTGTCCCTCCCCTTGAAGAGTTTACAGTTTCGGTGGAAATGCTCTTGAAAGAGAAAGCATGGAAAAGCAACATTTAATTAAGTGTTTAATGGCGCAGTGCAGAATGTAAACGCATTAGGGATTCAAAGAGACGAGATTATGAAAGAGTTGGAAGTAGTAAGGGACCCTCAAGGAAGAGATAGAACCCAAGATGGGCCTCACGAAATAACTAGGGGATCCCAAGACACAGTGTGTCCACGCTTTAATCACCCCTGACTTTCAGCATCATATTCAATCTCTTAATTTCAGCAGAATCTCCAATAATGATATAATAAAGATGCATAGCCCATTAATATACTACATAGAAAGAAAAAGTATTATATTTTAACTTACATACTTTTCCTTCACATGTCTGTAATCCATTCAAATGCCTATGAGAATAACTTTTTAAGCTACTTTCTTGTCATGAAAAAGAAAATAGCTCTATTTTTGTAAATGACCATGGTTTTGTAAATAACCACGTTTCTGTTAGTGATCTGCTGATGGTACAGCACTTACAGGCACTGTGAGATGCCCCAAGAAAGGCAGCTTATTTGGACAACTAGTATGATGGTCGAACCCAAAGCTAAGCCTTAAAGTAAATGATTCTGTAAAAGACGATGTTCTTTCTTCATAGTCAACTCTATGGCATATTGCTAAGCGAGAGGACCTATAAAGAAAGAAGTAAAATAAGTCATTCTCCGTTCGTTTGTTCCAGTGTAATTCAACACGGTCATTGATGTCAGGCTTTATGTGTTAATGCTTTACAGAGATATCGAATCATTACTGCTTTTTAAATTTTTCATTTACCATTTTGTTCTTGCTGGCGTTCAGAAAGATGATCCAGTTTGTCAGGAAGAAGATTTGAGACTGGTTATTCTTGGTCCGTTTGTATTCAGAAGGTCAGGATGAAGTGGAATGTAAACGCTGTGGGTCATGGTGGTGTTTTATTCATTATATTATGGAATCTTTCTTACTTGATCAATAAGCCATACAGAAAAAGAATAGTGGTGGTGGTCTCTTATGTTGCTGAAGTCCTAGACACGCCTTTAAGCAGTAATTTTTATATTTAGAGATCGTGATCATTTCTCAAGGTCCAGCATTGCCATTATATTCCCCTAGATTTGATGCAAACCCAAACCAACTATGTCTTTGTATTTTATTATTTGAAAAATGAAAGCTGTCAGAGCTAAGCAAGATGTATTCTTGGATATTTTGAAATTCCGAGGGCTGTCTCCATTGCAAAGCGAAGAGTTCTGAAAGAAGTGTTGGAAAACTAATCCACCAGATGTTTTGTGATTAAACATGGCCTCCTTTTTCTGCTTCTTGCCACAGAGCTATCCATCACACTCCTCAGCAGACATCAATTCCAGTCTTCCTCCGATGTCCACTTTCCACCGTAGTGGTACAAACCATTACAGCACCTCGTCTTGTACACCTCCTGCCAACGGAACAGACAGTATAATGGGTGAGTCTTGGAAACGCCAGTTCTGTTGCCGACAACCAGTGTCAGGGTTTAATAATCGAGGACCCCTCCCCACCCCATCACTGAACAGTAATCAAGCAGTGGATTTTTATCACATAACCAAAATGAACAGACAGATGAACCAAACACAAATTGTCATTGGCTTGACTGTAATCACTTTTTTTGTCCCAAGAAAATGAAATTTGGCCACTTTCTCCATTGTGAGTGATTAGATCGAATAAAGGTTTAAATAGACCAAAACTACCTTGCTTCTCACAGTCTCAAACAGCTAACAAAGTGAACTTCAGTAAGACGAACCATTGAAGATTAGTAAGATAGAAGGCATAATAGCTCTAAGTAGGAGTTATTTATCGCTTCTCTAGTTCCAGTCACTGTGCAAAGCTTTTAACCGTAACACAGCGCTGTCTTCTGAAAACTAGCTCGTGTGACATTTATAGATTGTTATTAATAACTAGATAGCTTCACCTTATGGAGACTGTGGCATCGTTGACGAAGTGTTTGCTGACTTATGGGAGACGAAGTGTTTGCTGACTTATGGGAGAGGAGATGTGGGGGGGGGACGAAGAGGGGACGAAGTGTTTGCTGACTTATGGGAGAGGAGATGCCTGGGCATCAGTGGGCCAGGAGTTAGTTGCTGCTTTTTCGCAGCAAATTCACTGATAAGTTACAACCCAAGCAGAGTGCCTCTATCGAATGAGCTGAGCCATCATCTTCTCAATTTTCGTGATGCCCATTATGGTCCTCTCCCTAGGACGGATGGTTAGCCCACCAACACTCTTCTCTTGAGGGAAGAGCCAGGCAGGGCATGCAGCTGCCCCTGGAGGAAGAGTCCGGGTTAGCGGTGAGGCAGCCACCAGCTTCTGATTCTGCCTTTGACAACCCTGTCATTCAGATGAGCGGCACAGCCTGACGCTTCAGGGTCTTATTAAAACCTCAGACTTCCCTTGGTCGCCACCTCCTCTGGCTGTAGCTCAAACCCACCCCTAGCTCGGCCTTATGATCACTTCTAGTGGGTCCAGTTCGTGACGAGAACACTAACTGTACATTTTATAGAGAAGAATGTATGACAGAAGAATACTGCTGTTTAGTCTCCTCAGCTCTTCGCAGTTTTTTTTTGTTTTTTGTTTTTTTCATTTTCTTTAGATAGTCTCTGGAACTTCGGGAAGTGGCATGAATCACTTATGAGGGGGAGAGTTTTTGATGAACGAGAAGAGATGTGTTTTGAAATGTTGCAAATAGAATTCTGCCTAAATAATACACTCCCTGCTTACTCAATAATATACTTCACACTTGAGATGAGCCAGCTAGCAGCCCTTCCCTTCGCCGCCATGTCGCACTAAGAGGCGAATTTAGGGAAGAGTTTCCATTTTTGTAACTTTCATAACAAAGCCTCTACCAATGCGTTGCATCAGTTTGACCTTGGAGAGCTACGGGCAGAGGTCGAGTGGGGAAGTTTTGTTAGCTATCAATGCAGTTTTGGCAGATCCGAAAAACAAGAAGAAAGAAAGAAGTGCAGAACTGAAAGAGTGAGAAAAGCATATTTCACTTCAATGTGGTTTGACAAATGGAAAACCCCTTTCTGCAGTCATGAGGTCTAGTTATAAAGAAGGATGACCGGTCATTCCTCCTCTTACAAGGCACATTTCCTGTCTACTTATGGTTTGAGTAATTTTCTTTTTTTAGGAAGGTACAAAGGTAGAGCAAAAGCTTGAGTTGAGGAAAGTAGACCTAGGCACCATTTGAAAAGAAGTTTATATTGACTGATTTGCCAAACAGTCTTTTTTTTTTTTTTGGCTGCATTGGGTCTTCGTTGCTGCACGCAGGCTTTCTCTAGTTGCGGTGAGCCAGGGCTACTCTTCGTTGTGGTGCGCGGGCTTCTCGTTGCAGTGGCTTCTCTTGTTGCAGAGCACGAGCTCCAGGCGTGCAGACTTCAGTAGTTGTGGCACACGGGCTCAGTAGTTGTGGCTCGTGGACTCTAGAGCGCAGGCTTAGTAGTTGTGGCGCATGGGCTTAGTTGCTCTGTGGCATGTGGGATCTTCCCGGACCAGGGCTCGAACCCATGTCCCCTGCATTAGCAGGTGGATTCTAAACCAGTGCGCCACGAAGGAAGTCAGGACTTGGGGAGAAAGAGATATTATGAGATGGTGTGATTATCCTCCACGAGCTGTGGTCAGCAGAGCCACGACAAGTCTCAGTGGGAATGGAATTTGCTTTATTTAAGCTGATTGGCTCATTACTGGCTTGTAGATGAACAGGAATATCTACTCTCCTTCATTTGGTCTGGGCGGTTAGGGCAATAATAGGTGACTTCTACATACTAATGGGCTCAGCTACATCCTAAAGATGGACTTAACTTTTTATCCAGACCAAAGGGCCCTGTTTAAGTGGAGCGGGGTCTAGACAATAATAAAGGAGCTATAATTTTCAAAGGGAAAAGTGTGCGATTTGGGAACCCAGAAAATGCTTTTTAGGAACAACTTTATTGCATAAATTACTCCATCATCATGGGTGTACTTGTCAAAATCACTAGCAGCCTGTGAGAAAGCTTCAGAATCATTTCGGGACATAAGTAGACATGGTAATTCAGCTTTCTGGAGGAACAGATCTTTATTAATTTGCATACATACAATTATTACTTTAGGGTTACTTTAGGGGAGAACATTCTAGAGTGTTCATCCCTAAAATAATACATCCTCAAATTCCTTAAGTTAAAATACAGAGGAGAATTTAAGTATGATAGTAAACCTTAATATTGCACGGGGTCCGAGTCGCTCCTGGTTCTTTGCACTTTATTATTTTTTTCTTTGCACTTTAATTCTCCTAGGCTTTAGTTCGATTTTCACAGTGTGGTAGAAGCCAGGGATGGCAGTATGTCTGTGTAACAAGAAGAGAAGATTTCTCTTCTGATGTTAGTGATACTTCCCTAACAAACAGTATGGATTAATAGGATACATCTGTAGACTTTTGAAAATATTTGGCATATACTCACTCATTCTGAAATGCAGGAAATAAAGAAATATTACATTGCCTGTATCTCAAAGAACAAACAGAACTAATTAAATAATTGGTAAATAGGGAACACATAGCCTGACACATGTTTGAGATTACACACATGATTCTGTAGAAAATGACTGTAAGCAATACTAATGCCGTAAGAATGGGGTTCAAGCACTAACACATGGACATCACATTTTTCAAGTTTTCTTGGTGAAAAGTTGCAAGGCAACGCAGTCTTTTCATAAATGGCGTTGATGTCTTAGGAAGTGGCTTTTTCAGTTCAGAGGAAGATCATTGCTCCATCTCTCAGTTTCATGTTATACCGTGTCTTCCTGGCAGTCAATGATTGTCCTCAACCAGTGACAGGACAACAAACTGCATGTGGAGTGAGATGTAAACTCCAGAATCATCAGAGGGTAACCTCTCTGGAAACATGCTCCTTTGCCTCCGGCTCTGTCCTCTGCATCTGAAAGATGGAAGATGCTCACTGAGGTTCAGGATGGCTGTGTTTGACTTGGAGGGATAGCCGTTGTTTCTTGTTTTGTTTTCTTTTGCCCTTTAACGCCCAATATCATTTTTTGAGAAATGCTTGGAAGGACAAAGCTGACTCAGATTTTATTAACGACAGGATTTCTTTTTTTCTTTTTGCGGTACGCGGGCCTCTCACTGTTGCGGCCTCTCCCGTTGCGGAGCACAGGCTCCGGACGCGCAGGCTCAGCGGCCATGGCTCAAGGGCCCAGCCGCTCCGCGGCATGTGGGATGTTCCCGGACCGGGGCAGGAACCCGTATCCCCTGCATCGGCAGGCGGACGCTCAACCACTGCGCCACCAGGGAAGCCCATCGACAGGATTTTTTTAAAATGACACATTCATCCATGGATTTTTGAAAGAATCGTACAGTAAAATATTTCACATGTGGCATGTAGACCACTACTTTTCTGCGAAGCCTTGCCAGCAAACTCCGGAGGTTGCATTAGGCATGTCTGACTTAGAAGGGTCTGTTTAGCACCCTGAAATTACATGAATATAGTGCATGGAACACACCGTGGATTCTTAGTCGTTCACCTGATGTGGCAGCCAGTTAAGGATAGAAGCTAAGTCTGAGGGCTTCAAGAGTTACCACCATCAGAGCCTTTCAACTTGATTCCTAAAACTCTTTCAATGTAATGCTGCTCAGTGTACTTTAGAATCACTACAGTCCAATAATGCCTCTGCATGTGAGCATGCATACAGAGGAGGAAATGTACTTAGTTATTAGATACCAACTCTAGAGGAGAGAGATGTCTAGAAGATGGTAGTCATATACATGGTACATGTAGGTACGTACTGTCTGCATATTTCCTTCCTACCTGCCTTATCCAATAGCCCTTCCTATTCAAAAGGGTTGAGAGACCCACCTCAATCCCCTGAGACTAACACAATCCCCTTAGACTACCCAAGGACAAGAGCGCTTCAGTTACCCACTGGGAGATACCACTTGTATACATTCAGAGGGTGTGAGTGCTTGTGGTTTGGGGCTACACACCCTCCCTTCTTCTCAGAGGGAATTGGGCATAGAGCTAGCATAATGGTTATAATAACTGTTATTGTTTTATTAGTCTTTAACCGGCCTGCTTTTCTAAAGCATGGTATTTGCCATGTTTTTCAACCTCAAACCAAACAGTGTTGAAGGAACAGACTTCCAAGATTGATTGAATGCAACATATGCTAAAGATTACCCTGGAATATCTATCTGGTTCATGGATTAATCTGGCTTCCAACTTTCACTTCTAATGACATGTTTGTATGACACGATGCGTTTTAGTATGTGGCTTTTCTAGTAGAAACATTATGTCCGTTTCCCCTTGAGGACTTGGTTTCACAGTAATTTTATTATGAGAGTAGTCACATAAGATTCACTTCGTCTTTTACAAGAATCTTGAGCCTTCAAATACAGTTGGGTGATGAACAGGCACAGAGCCTAAGAGTAATAGGAATTTTATCCAGCAGTGTCGTGGCATCTTAGTTACAAAGACCACCAACAGAGAACAATAAACCGGTTTGATTTAAGTCTTCTCATCCATTTCCTGCGCATGGTCAGGGGGCCCAGCTTCCCCCCTGAATTCCTAGGAATCCCTCCTGCTAAAAATGAGTACGTCGTAGCCTAGATGTAAGTTTTTATTCTAAAATTGTAGGTCGTAGGAAGGCTGGAAATGCTCCTTCTTTTGTTATCTTTGTAGAGAATCTCATGACATTGTTAGGCTGCTTCTACTAGTTTAATAACATGAGGGTCACTTGGACACAGTTCAGAAAAACTTAAGTTTTTAAAACCATCATCTTCTTTCAGACAAAGGCACTATGAATTGCACCTCTTCATCCCTTTATATCTTCAGGATGTGCCCAGCCTGGGATTCTGGGTGTGCAGTAAAGGGGTAACACATCTTCCAAATTCTGGTTCACAACAGTCAATCCCCAGACACCACTCATCCTGATGTTTGGATTAGGGTATGTCTAATGGAAATTGTCATTTTCCCCAAAGTGGAGTTTGAGACCGAGGGTGGTCCCACCTGTAGCTGAAAAGACTAAACCCTTCTTTTTGCTCCATCTTCTGGCAAGCAATAGCACCTGTGTTCAAGCCATCTGAATAATGCTTGGGTGGCTGGCAGTGTCAAATCCTCCTACAAAATTACAGTTCCTCTTAATAACTTCTCATCTTCCATTCATATTTATGTTACAGCTCTACTTAGAGATTTGATTTTTTTTTTTTTTTTTTCTCTTGAGCTAGAGAAACTGGTAAGAGCTAAAATAACATGAGAAATCCATCCAGTCTTTACCAAGCAGGGCGGCAATAGTTTTTCTCTTTATTTCTGTTATCTGGGCATTTTGGTAATCTCTGATAATATCAGTTGACAGAAACTCAGGCCTGGAATAGTAATCAAGTCCTGTTACGTTAAAGGTGGGAAAGTGGATTTGATGAGCACACATTTAATGAGGAGTGTAGTTTGCTAAACATGACCCGTTTCTTCAGTATAGAAGAAATTTTGCTATTTGAGAATTAAATATATATTCACTTTCTGATTATTCATGCCCTTTCACATAACAGGCACACAACTACAAAGAAATCTTCAGGAGAAGGACCCATGTAGCTGAACATGTTTAGGGACTCTTGAAAATGTGTCTTCTCCAGTGTTTCCTGGAACAGAACAAAAGGCATTCCAAGTGAAAGGGCAAACTGGTCCCAATAAACTGCTTTGAAATTTAAGCCCTGGGGGTGGTTCTCCAGCTGTTGCAAGGTAGAATGGCTGGCTGTATGTTAAAAAATAGTCTGCTCTTATCAGTGGCTTCCATGAACAGCCTTTGTAGTTTTCTGAAACATTTTCATGACAACATAATGTAAGGCGCTAAATCCTGTCTTTCTATTATACTTCCTGAGTTCTAACACCTCCCTGTATAAAACAGGCACTAATAGAAAGTTTAGTTAGAAAGGCGTAGTATGAAAAGGTCGTAAGGATTGTATCTTATCTCTTCTAAAGTATGATTTTTATGCCCTATATAATTTATTTTTGAATTAGGCATATTCTTTTTTTTTTTTTAACAGTAGGTCCTTGTTGCTTATCTATTTTAAATATAGCAGGGTGTACATGTCAATCCCATACTCCCAATCTAAAAAGAAAAAGATGCAAATGAACTTATTTACAAAACAGAAACAGACTCACAGATTTAGACAATGAATTTATGGTTACCAGAGAGGAAAGGGTGGGAGGAAGGGATAAATTGAGAGTATACTTTATTTTTTAAATGTCTCTAAAATATTTTTGTTGGTTTTTAATTCTTTCTGTTTGGTTTCATGAAAGTATATTTTAAAACACTTATTATTCTCATTTTAAAGCTGTTCAAAGAATTAATCTTTTGAAAGCTACTACAGCAGCAAATTTTATCCATCAGTATAACAATATCTTATCCTATTTGAGTTTAGTTTCTTTGTTAGGTAATGTAATTTTTTTCTATTGTGGCTCTGAATTTTCATTTCATGAAGATCTGTTTTCTAGTCAAGCAGATATCACAAATTATTTTGACTGATAAATCTAATTTTAAGTATATATGATAATATTGCTTCTGGGGGGGAAGAAAAACAAATATATACGTATAATTGCCCCCAAATACCATGGTAATACATGCTAAAAAGTGTTAGTGCTCTTTGTGTTTTCAAAATCTTTATTATTTTCTCTTTAGAATTGTCTTAAGTTTTAAAAGAACTCCTTGATGCAGAAATTTTTATTTTCACACCAGATATAATTTCAGTTATCTCTTATATTAAGTATTTTTAGCACTCTTGATCTCTGAGTTCCTTCCACTAGCTGAATTGTATGATGTCAGACCCTCATTTCAAAGAACTTTCTTATACATAAATTCCTTAGTACTAGCAACTAATATATTTTTATTATTATGAATTTGTGATAAGAATAAGAATAGGTTTGTTTTGTCAGAAGGTGATTGTGTTCTTTTTATCACATACTAGTCTTCTTTCAGTTTTAGTAATTAACAAATGAATGTGGGTGTGAGTTTTGTTAACCAAATAAAGCACACATCAAAAGATTATCGAACTATCATACCTAACATATAAATATGTAAAAATAACAAGCATAATTTAACTATGCTAAGCAGAGGTCAGGATAAGCTAGAGACGAAGATAATTTGACCACTTGCCATCTGATCCCGCGACTGTATTTTACAGATCTGGAAGCTGAAGATGTCACATTTGCCAGAAGGGTTGCTTTCTTGGGTTGAGGATAGGGCTGGGAATTTTTCTTAAGTTTTAAATGTGTAATGAAGTATTGCTTGGGTTAATCAGTTGATTTAAGATTTCCTTTTCTTATTTCACAAAATAGTGAGAAACATCTTCTCCTGGAGCTTAATAGGTTTTATTTAAATATTATATCTATTTGCTTATGCTGAGGCCTTAATAAATGTAAAAGAAGGACACCACTGGCTATACCATTTTATAAAGGCAAATTGCTTCCAAAAGACACTTGTTAGATAGAGCTGGCTTCGAATTATATACCAGAACCTATATCCCTTTATTAACAGTACAGTCATCCTTCAGTATCCTTCCAGCGGATTGGTTCCAGGACCGCCCAACAGATACCAAAACCTGAGGACGCTGAAGTCCCTTTATAAAAGGGCGCAGTATATGCATATAACCCTGCACATCCTCTCATATACGTTAAGTCATCTCTAGATTATTTATAATACCTAATACAATATAAATGCTATGTAAATAGTTGCCACTAACAACAAATTCGAGTTTTGCTTTTTGGAACTGTATGGAATTTTTTTTTTTTTCTGAAGATTTTTGATCCGAGGTTAGTTAAATCCTTGGATGCCGAATCTGTGGATACAGAAGGCTGACTGTACTCTTTGTTCATCTATTTTGTAGGTAGAAACACCAGTGTTTAAGATAATAGAGATTGCTTCTTCATCATGTGGACTTACTTTATCTCCAGAATTTGAGACAACATTGACTTTTAGTAGCTAAGGGTTCAAATTCTTTAAATGTGAACACAGACTTAAAATATGTGGAGAATATATGTTACTTAAAATATTAAAAATATTTTCCCTCCTAGGAAGGCAGGCCTGTTATAGATTTTTTTGTTTTATTTTGTTTATTATGGAACTCTGAGAGGAGTATCTCATTTTGCTGTATAGCCAAAAAAAAAGGTTTTTTTAAATTTGAAAGCAGATGTAAATCATTCATGAAGATAATTTAGTTTACTATATAAAATATAAAGAAAAGGCAAATTCTGAGGATTTCAGGGACCTGAAAGTACTGCACACTTTTTAGCAATGACCATCATATGCTCACCTGCTACTGTTCACTACCGACCACTCATATACAACCAGGGGGAATGTAATAGCAACTAAAACACTTTATCTTTAAACCAGGGTGTCAGGTTTGTATTTTATCTGTAAAAAAATGTAACATGAATATATTTGACATCTACCTCAGCAAACAAATTAATGCTAATTAAAGATTAATGTGTCGTAATTAGCATTAAAAATGCAATTAAATTGTGAGTAAATGGACCAGGAATAGAAAATCATTTGGCGTCTCACTGCCTGGTTTTTCATATTCTGCCTTTTGTTTTTGCAGCAAATAGAGGAAGCGGAGCAGCAGGCAGCTCCCAGACTGGAGATGCTCTGGGGAAAGCACTTGCTTCGGTGAGGAAATATTGACTTTGGACTTCATATGTACCATGGCAGAAGGGTGAACTTTAATCAGAAGTGGACATTTAGAATTTTAGAAAATGGATGGCAAATAGCTTTGATTTTTGGAAAGGCTAGCTTCCTTGCATAATGATCATTGGAAAACTTGAGGAGAGAACTGAAGATTCCAGCGGATGGCTGGTCTTCCATCTTGCCTCCTCTGCTTCCCGGTACTCGATCGTGGATTGGTGGATATTCTCAGGGCCTTTAAGAGGATAGATTTTCTATCTTGATGTCTTATTTTCTTCTGAAGTCGTTTGGGTACTCCCTGACTGACTGACTTTGCCAAGGGGTAATTCCAAAACACTTTGCAAAAGGCATTTCAGAAAAATGACCATAACTGAGACCCAGGAGAAATTGTCACATAATTGGCACTCAGCTTCTCCGCTTTGCCCGCCCACTGCCTAGAGGCTAGAATCCAGCATTCCTTGCATGTTCACTAGTGACAGATGGTACCCTTCCTTGTCTGAAGGAGTGTACCTGGTACGGTCTTCAAAAGCTGAATGTGATCATTTGTAAACGTAAGTGGAGACTTGCTCTAACGTTTTGTCTCTTCAGTTGGTTTTTCCTTACCAATGGGGGCAGAGATGAGTTTGACTTATATTAGCATTGTGACCTAAGGAAAAGTTTTTCTTCAGTCTGCGCATTCTTATGCCTTGGAATCACATGCCTTAAACATAATGCAGAAGGGGTTGGACAAAAATCTTAGAGATGATGCTGTCCAACCGCCTGTTGTATGGAGGAGGGAAAGGGAGGTTTGGAGTATCTGTGTAGGTTGATGGCCACACAGCCATGGGAGGACATGGGAGGAAATGGACAAGAACTAAAGTCGGCTGACCCCGGTCTGGTTCTTTTACCACTATCTCATACCACCTCAATAGCTCTTCTATTGAAAAATCAATTAAGTTTTTCATTTTAGAATATTGGTACTACAGTTGATCGTTGAATGCATTGTGTACCTTGGAATTCGTAAATGAATTGCATTGACACTTTGTAGTTTAAAATTGTTGAATATTTATTCCCAATGAATGAGGGTTTGTTTGTTTTTTTTTCTCCCCACTGTTTTAAGATCTATTCTCCAGATCACACTAACAACAGCTTTTCATCAAACCCTTCAACTCCTGTTGGCTCTCCCCCGTCTCTGTCAGGTACAGTACCATAAATCCACTGCATCCGAGTGTCAGTTTATGGAATGGTTTCCCCCTTACACTTCCTGTGCTACTAGGTGGAAACTCACTCCCTCCAAAAGCTCAAACCAGAGCATTTCTGGACAGACAAATAGGAAGAGGTGGGAGAGACAGACTGCCCTACGATGGTGAAGTCATTTACATCCAAAACTTTTCTTAAAAATTACATGTTTTTAGAAATACAGGCATGTGGGAAACTTCCTTCTTAAACTTATCTTGGCTCTGTAGAAGATACTGCACAGAATAATATACTCCAAGAAAACATCTCAATGAGAAAACCCAGTTCACATCGTCATGAATAGGAATATAGATTATGTAGTCATCAAATATAGACTGTTCAAAAGGATCATTTCCCACAGAAATTTTAGACTTTTCAGGTTCCCTCTTTAAAGTCCTTGTTACTGTAATGTTTGAAGAAAACTATAATTGTGTAAATAAATTGTGATGTAGCTGTGGAGTAAAAGGGGATGTTTTGCCATTTAATAGAACAAATTAACATGACCTGTGGCTTCAAATAATAACATTATAAGTTGTTAAATTGTGTTAGTAAAGCATTGCGCTTTTCGGAGCTCCATTTTAAAGGCGCATTGCCTTTCCAGTATAAATGCTTCCAGAAAGGCCTTGTCTGGTACATGTCTCTTCTCTTGGGAAAGAGGACAGGTGGCTTCTTAAAAACAAACAAAACAAAAAAAAACCACGAAATCACATCTGTACCTGATTGAAACCTGACCTTACTGTAATTTAGACTGGAGTCACTTGCCTGAATGCCGCCACCTCCATCTCTCTATTATTCCCTGCATGCAGCACTCACATGGCCCCTCATAACGTGGGTTCCCTGGTAAAGAGTGGGAGGTTTCAGATGGCCACAAAGCTTTCAGAGTGGCTTAGGTGAGACTTCATATCAGCCTTTTCCAAGCCTCCATTGACACCAGGGGGTCACAGAATAGAGAGGGAAATAGCTTGGACCTTTTAGTTCATATCTCCAGAGAGCTAATGTTGAAACCGGGAAGAGCCAGAGATGACATAGAAGATAATGGAGCAGCAAGGAAATACTCCCCATGACAGAAAAGTCAGGTTCAGAATTGTTGTACACTTCCGGCTCAGTACCATATTGTTAGGCTCTGGAAAATGATCACAGGTGTCAATGTCCTGAGCCAGAGAAGGCTTGAGACAACACGGAGCCCAGTGAGGCCAGGGGTGAGGGAGTCTGGACAGGGAGAACTCCCAAGTTCCCCATTTCAAACAAAGCAGCTCGGATTTCATCCATTTTGTAATTTGGAAAAAAGAATATTCTAGAACCTAATAACGTTTGAGAACAGCTGTTTGAGTTGAATGCTCTGATTTACAGATGGACATACGAAGGCCCAGAAAGAGTATGGGATGTGCTGAGGATCCATCAGTAGCAATATCAGAGCTCAGGCTGGAATCCAGGGCTCACCACTCTGTCACTCCACTTCCAGGTTAAGGATGGGAGGGGAAAGTTACAGGGAACAAATCATTCCAGAAAACGCCACAAATCCCCCAAACCGAGGAGCATGCTTTATGTGGAAGACACTGAAACAAGGCCACTTTTGGGGTGCTGGTAATCCATCCTGGAAGAGCACATGTTAGGAAGAAAGAACTTTATGAAGATATAAATATGGGGATAGACTGCTATTTTCACACCAATCGCTCTGTCCAGATTCTGTCACTAAAAGTAATTGAACGAAATATTCTATTTTTATTTAGCATAAAAATACACACACATGCACACCCAGAAATGGCAGGAAGAATGGATTTTTAAAGTGCTAACAGTGTCGGAGCAGGAGATTTCTGTGAGATCATAGATTTTTTTCCCCTTTCTTGAATTTTTTTTATTTTCTAAGTTTTCTACATGGAGTATGTATTATTTTAAATTTAAAAGTGGTTTTTATTTTGAAAGTGGTAGGTTAGACATGTTATATTTGTTATAGCAGGAATCTTTCTTTAAGTATAGTGAATCATTAAAAACGTGTTTTCTTGGGAAGAAATTACTTAATGTTGTTATATTGAGTGTTTAAAGTTCTGGTTTAGTGGATCGCTGCCAGCTAATCTTATTTCCTTGAAAAGTTTCTGAAGGCTTATCCTTTCTTAAAGATCATTTAAAAAACAAGTAGCAGAGCTGCTTTTCATTGGTGAGAGAATTTTGGTTTAACAAACTGGCTTTGCATGAGGGTGTAATGAAAGCCCCTCTTTGCACTCTTAAAAGTACCTTGACTGTGTATGATAGTTTTCTATCAAAGGGACATTTCTCTAGCTAAAATTCAGAATCACTGAAGTGTTCCCTTTTAGGAGGAAGCCTGAGAGAATTCTGAGTCCACGTACAGTCTACATGTTTTACATTTAAAATGTTTTCCTCGCCCCCAAATTCTTGTATGGGAAGTTTACGTGTATTTCCCTGTTGTCCAAGTAGAAATCAATATTGCTAATTTTTACAAGAACTGTTTAAAATGTTGGTAAGATTATTTTTAAGATTATACGGATCTCATTGTAATTCCCATTTTCATATCAGCAGGCACAGCTGTTTGGTCTAGAAATGGAGGACAGGCTTCATCATCTCCTAATTATGAAGGACCCTTACACTCTTTGGTAAGTTTCATCTGCACATCTTCACTCTGGCCTTTCTTTTTTTTTTAAGATTATTTTTGATGTGGACCATTTTTAAAGTCTTCATTGAATTTGTTACAATATTGCTTCTGTTTTACGTTTTGGTTTTTTGGCCACAAGGCATGTGGGATCTTAGCTCCCCGGCCAGGGATTGAACCCACACCCCCTTCATTGGAAGGTGTAGTCTTAACCACTGGACCGCCAGGGAAGTCCCCACTCTGACCATTCTCAGGCCATGTGTCTCCTTTACCATTGAGTTCACTCTCCAAGGTTCTTATTTTCACGTCAGGTAAGCCCACGCGTTTGGTTACAGCCAGAGTTATTAGACGGTGCTTGTTCCTGTTTATAGATTGTAACCCAGATACTACTACAGTGGAAGCCTCAGGGCTCTAAATATCTAGAACCAGGTAAGAGATTGAGAATCTTGGAAGGATCATGGCCTCCTCCCCTTGAGAGGAAGATGTGCATCAATGATTAGATGCCTCTCCTGACATGAGAGTGCCGGAGTTCCAGCTGTGCTGTGGAGCTGGAACACTTGGAGAGTCTACATCTCTGTGCTTTACTTTCCAGAATAACGGGTTTATAGGTGTGTTCCTCTTGACCTCTGAATAAGAAGCCTACTGCTTATTTCCTCATTCACTTTGATTCTCGCGGAAATCTAGTAATTTCATTAAATCTCTCTTGTAGGGAATAGCTGAAAATTTTCCCTTGGTGTAATTAATATTATAAATAATCACATGATGATTCAGTGTTTGACCCTCAGCTCTAGGTGGAAGGGGCTGGAAACATGCATGAAGCAACACTGCTCTGTGCACTGTCTGGTCTGTATATGAGTCAGATGGGGAGGGGTAGCAGCAAGGAGCTGTTCTTCAAGGTTGAGTTTCCCTTTTTCTCTGCATATTTTGAGATGGAACATGGAAGTAGGCATAGATCTATGTATCTATCTATCTATCTTTATGTTGTCTTGTCAGCCGTTCAGGGTTTCCTTTCTTCCTTTTGGCTAACAACTTAAGGAAAATCTAAAAATGCAGATACAAAGGTGGATTTCCCCTTCACTGTGCTTTTCCATGCTGTCGTGTGTAAATCGGCCACCTCCACATTTTAGCCAATAAGGTGACCACAGATTGAGACAGTGTAAGCACTGCCTACATAAGCCCCATGAATCTACAGGCCATCGTTCTTTTAAGTATTTCCTTCCATTAGTCAGTCTCTGGGACCCATCGATCAAAACTGGTTTTTTCCAGCTCTAGAGCTGTAAAGACTAGGTTTATAGTTGTGAACGGCAGCTTTAATTCTCTTTGAATTCTGAACACTCAAGAGGGGATTCCCAAGCAGAAACTGCTCTCCACCCAAAAGCTGTGAGCCGGAAAGGATGATAGGCACGTGTATTATTTCTTTTCGTGCTCACGCTTACACTTGGAAGCGTATATCATCATTCCTATTTTTATAAATTAAGAAGTATAGACTCAAAGAAGTTTAGTCACTTTTCCAAGGTCACATAAGCAGCAGAGCTAGGAGTTTAAAGGAGGCCCCTTAACACCAAAGCCCACCAAATCAGAAGGCTCTGTACCCTAGACTGACTGTATTAGACACACGTTCTTTCTGTTAGTAGGGAATAATTAGAAATTGTTTTTCTCAGGCGGGAGAGCTGGTGTATCTGTTTGCACAGCCCGTTGGAAATCAAAGTGGATTGTAGCATGATCCGGTACAAAGAGGCACTAGATTTGAAGACTTAGATCGTAACCCTGACTTTACCATTTCCTGGCGGTGTGACATTGAATGATTAATTCACTTAATTTCTTTGAGCCTCATTTGCACATCTATAAGGAAGGGATAATAATGTCTTCGCTGCTTGCTTACACATGTAGAGTGAGGATCCAGTGAGACGGTGTATTTTAAAGTGCACCCTGGAGATGTTTGTTTGATATCATTATGGATCACACTGAAAAAAATGAATACACATCTCCATGTCCAATTTCTTCACCAAAAACCATCCATATAGGCTGTATCCAGTTGTGGAAAACTAGGATCCTAATGGCTGGGGTGAAAAAAAGATCAGCTGGTTTTTCATTTTATAAGGTAGTGAATTCTCTACTATAGTAAGGGCTTTGAAATCAATTAGAAGCTCCTGGTGAACAATTCATTCAAGTCTTTATGATTCTTCAGTCTTGAAATCTCCTACCACTTTGGTTGACAGAATTTTTGCGATGTTTTTCTTTAACCGTTTTGAGGCTCCAGTTCCCTTTACACACACACACACTCACACACACACACAAGCTGGTGATGGTAGCTAGAAAGCAAGAAACACAGTAAAAATTGTTAGTACTTGATAAGAAATTACAGTCTGTACGCATTTACCTGTCCCTGACTTGATACATAACACTATATCATATGGCACAGAGGAAACCCAGGAGATATGCCCTTAAGAAGATAATTTAATTGGGAAACTATAATTAGGTCACCTTTCCATTGTTAACTTTTTGAAATCTTTAACAATTGCCTGCCAGAACGTTCCTTAAACTCAATAAATGTTTTTTCTTTTCTGAAGTAAATCTAAATTCTCTTTCAAAGTTATGCAATATAGTGTAGCATGTGTACTAACAATGTCCTGGAAGAATTACTGAATTTGTTCACAAAAAATTACACTATAATTATAGCATTAACAATTTTCACCAGTTTTCTAGGAAGGTCACTATTTATTTTTATTATAATTTTAAGGAAATAAACTTTACTGGAAACATATATTCAGAGACCCAAAGTGTGATTCGTGTCAACTCAGGTTTTATTTCTATAACCTACACACGAATTTCGAACTAAATCAAATTTCACATCATTTATTAACCAACAGCAAAGCCGAATTGAAGATCGTTTAGAAAGACTGGACGATGCTATTCATGTTCTCCGGAATCATGCCGTGGGCCCGTCCACAGCCATGCCTGGTGGTCATGGGGACATGCACGGAATCATTGGACCGGCTCATAATGGAGCAATGGGTGGTCTGGCCTCAGGGTATGGAACCGGTCTTCTTTCTGCCAACAGACATTCACTCATGGTAAGTGACTAAATTTAGGGACTCTAGTTATCTTATAGAATTAGAATTTCTAGTACAAATACTACTGCTGCAGTTTTTTCTTTTGTAAACAGCTTTATTGAGATGTAATTTATTTAACCTACAGTTCACCCCTTTCACTTTTACAATGTACCGTGTTCTACATATATTCTCAGGGTTATGCCATCAGCACCAGAGTCTAATTTTAGAACATTTTTGACCCCTACAAAAAGAAAAGAAATCCACATGCCCGTTAGCAGTCACTCTCCATCCTTCCCTCCCCCTAGCCCCTGGCAACTACTAACCTACTTTCTGTCTCTATAGATTTGCCTAGTCTAGATATTTCCTATAAATGGAATCCCACAGTAGGTGGTGGTCTTTTCTGACTGACTTATTTCACTTAGCATAATGTTTTCAGGGTTTATATGTGTTTTATCATTTATCAGAGCATAATTCTTTTTTTTTTTTTTTGGCCTATTCCCCAAAAGATTCCATTGTATAGCTATACGTTAAATATCCATTCATCAGGTGATGGATATTTGGGTTACTTCCAGTCTTCGGCTATTAGGAATAATGCTCCTGTGAGCATTCATGTACTAGTTTCTGTGTGGACATATGTTTCCATTTCACTTAAGTATAAGCCTAGGAGATCATTGCTGGGTCATTGCTGGTGTGTTCAGATCTTCAGTTTGGGGACTTCAGCTAAAGATCCCAATGTTCATGTTACGTTGCTGGCATTTCACATGTGAATAGGTTGGATTTTTTAAATTATTATTAAATAAGCCACATCAATGTCTTTTGCTTCTGAGTATGCTGTGGGAGGTAGAAATATATGGTGTGTCTGTCTAAATAGATGATGTGGCACCATGTAATTTCAGTATGTCGTAGTTTTACCACTACCTATTTATGAATGTGTTTATTTGAATACTAATTAAGCAGATTTGTCCACATTACAATTGAAATTTCAATTTTGCCGCTTACTTTTGGAAAGGACTTGGTAGTGCATTCTTTCTTGGATGATTACAAAGATTCAGCAAATCCCCCTAACAAAATGTTAAGTGATGACAATGAATGAAGTGACCATATGGGTGGGGAATTTCATATTACTAGTGATTCTGTGTAATTCTGCTCTTTACCAACTCCTGACCAGAGGACACCTTAGTGTCCTGTTTCGTGCCTTACAGGCTCTCCGAAAGTTGCACGTATGAAGGTCTATTTTCCATTATCACTAGAGCATCTCTTACTTAAAGATGATTCCAAAAGGAGAATGCAAAAGAAGTGCAGGTTATTGTGAGGCTCTTTAAGTTCTTTTCTCGTTCAGAAGTATTCTTCTGCCCTCCTTTGCATTTCTCTTAAGAAAAGATTAAGAGTCCCATCCTGAGCGGTATGTTATGGAAACCTGCAACCAATTTGAAACCAAAAATACTGGTTTATAAATAGAAGCAGTGAACTCACTTCTAAAACGTGGAAAGGTATTTTTGAATGCCAAAGCTAAATCTTTTTTTTTTTTTCCTTTTTCGCTTTTCGTAGACTCTATCCTAAAAATTCCTCATTGAGTAAAAATTGTTTGTCTATTCATGGCAGTTGCTAAGAGTTTACAAAAGGAAAATCTAGATTTTAATTTAGCTTGGCCTCAGGTAATGTGCTAAATACGCTTGGGATGCATATAATATGAGATTTCAGTTTGTACAGCTTTTTTTTTAACTACAATGTTTAAACAATACTGCTTTTAATTAAGAAATCTGGCTTTATTAAAAGCCAGATCTGTGACTTACAACCATTTCTGTATATCTGCTCTCAATCAAGAGAAAAATACTTTAATTTCTGTAGCTGTGTTCGTTTTGCATATGTTAAACGGATGCAACGTGCACCCAGGACGTTGCTTCAGAGACAGGTTTTTTTTTTCCATAAATATGTAAAGTTTGCTCTTAAATACCAGATGTAGGTTAAGTGGTTCTTTAAAATAATAAACTATACAGAGATGTTTTCTGGAACCTTTTAGTTGACCTTTGAATTGCCGCCTCTTTGAGTTTGATTCAGAGGTGGGATAGGAGGAAGAGACTAGACTCATCTTTGGAGATGGCAAGTGGGACTGACCCAGATGGAGGGGGAGGGGAGAGAATGAACAGAGCAATAGAAAAGGGGAAATCATCAGCCCATATTACACAGCAACGTCTTTAATTATTTTGGAAGAAACGATGCCGAAGCAATAAAACTGCTAGTTTTGCTGATGAGGAAAAGTGCCCACTCACTCTCCTGAAGACATTTCTAATGCAGTCAAGGGTGACGGCCGAGCCAACCAGATCACAGAGTAACTCCAAAGCCATGGCAGGACAACCTGCTGCCCTTTGAAGCCGACGGAGGCCTAGCAGTCTTTCTCCTTTTTTCTCAAAAACGTTCAGGGCGCCCAGCGCATCTGAGCTCCTCAGCCCGAAACCCCAACGTGTGCACAAGAGATCGGATCCTCATTTCTTGCCTTGCGCAAACTGGTATGACTTTTCAAACAAAAACATCAGAACAAAGGAAATAGTTTTTGAATTTAGTCAGTCTGAAGTTAGCCTTTGACCATTTGATACATTCCACAATAAAAAGGAAGCTGAAGGGGAAGGGAAAAACCCACCCCCCCTTCCTCCCCCCAGCAACAACAAAAAAAATTCAAGGAGGATACTGGTAATGTTTTCCACATTTGAATTTTAATACATGAAACAGGCCATAAAACGTTGGCCAGCTGCAGTAAATAAAGTAGCAGTGGGAGGTACACACTGGAAACGTCGGACCAGTGCTGGTGGGAGTTTCATTCCCAGCTACACACCTTCAGTTGTTGTTCTGGAGTGTAAGCGAGTTGCAGTAACTTAACACCCATCCCAGGGCTGGTTTTGTTTTGAGCCAATCTCCTTTATAACTCTCCTTAATAATTCCTTCTGATTAAAGAACAGATAGCTTTGAATTCTCTTGACCTCCGTCTCTCCTCGTTTCCTCTCTCCCTGCCTTCCAAAATCAAAACGAAATGGCTTGATCACTTGGAAGATGATAGAAGCATTTCTTTCTGCAGCAGCTTGCAATCGTGGTGGGGAGAACCGTGGTTCTGCCTGGGCCATTATGTTATCTCATTTAATTGCTAACATATTGTACTTAGCTTTTGATTCATAAAATGTTTTCCTTGGAGTTCTGAAGTAGGTCTTCAGTGAATGACTAAGTATTAGTATAATGAAAGGGATTTTTTTTTTTTTTCACAGCAGCATGGCTCATAGCACTCGAGCGAATGTTGATTCTTGTGCGCTTTCTAGGTGATACTATTTGTCCTTGCTCCTTCCTGCTCAGAAACCTTCACCGGCTTTCCATTATCTACATATTTCTTAGCCTAGCTTATTAAGCCCATCACTGTCTACCAAAAGCCTTGTGCTTAGCTCTTCCAATGCAGAAACTTTGCCAGCAAGACCAACCTCTGCATATTACCAGCATTTGCGCTGTGCATTCTCACTAGGTACGTCTTTTGCGTCTATCTGGCTTGTCCTGTTCTATCCACTGCTCTTAGCCCATCTCATTCCCACCCATTCTCAAAACTCTCACTCAAATTCTGTCTCTTCCAGGAAGCCTTTCCTTGCCACCTCCACCTGTGAGAGTCTTTTTCTTTTCTACTCTCACAGCGCTATGAATCATACCATTGGCTAGATATTTATTTTACCCACTTAGGCAAAGCTATATATCTTTGGTAGGTCTGACTTTTGTCTTACCAACTAGATTGTCAATTCCTCGAGTACCATGTGTTACATTTTGTTTCCCTCCCAGTAGATAAATTGTCAGTTAAAAGGGAAGAAAGGAAACTCAATATTTTCTGAGTGCCTGACAAGTGGCCAGCCCTTCAGCTAGGAGCTCCATATACCTTATCTCAGGCCATCTTCACAAGAGCCCAGTGAAGATGGTAATGCGTTCCATTTTAGGTGTTGGTCAGATGAGCCTTAGAAGGTTTGAGTGGTCAATATCAAGTCCGGAAGCTAGATTTAAACTCAGGGGACTTTGACTGTGAATTCCATGCTCTGTCTTACCATCATGAGCACTCCTCAGACAGGATCTATAGTTATACCTTTTAAGAGCTAATTTCAGGTGGTTAGAACTCATGATTTTCAAATCTTAACAAATGTTGGTCGACAAGAGAGAAGTTTCTAGGTGTCTTATGGCCAGTTTCCCAAAGCAGCTCCCTACCCACATGGAAAGGTAAAGAACTTTCCTCCAGTATGGTAGTATGCTGGATTAAATCCCACCTTGTCTAAACACTTATTCTTAAATCAACATGTCTGTGCTAAGTGGCAAGAGGTGTGGTGAGTGCTCCTTGCTAGGTGGTTGGAGTAGTTAATTTTAAAACATTAAGTTGTTTTTCTTACCTTAGCCTCCCAGTTTTCTAATGGAATCCAAGCAGAAATTTCGGAATGTGGGAGATTAAAGAAATAGCTGGGGGCTTCCCTGGTGGCGCAGTGGTTGAGAGTCCGCCTGTCGATGCAGGGGATGCAGGTTCGTGCCCCGGTCCGGGAAGATCCCACACACCGTGGAGCGGCTGGGCCCGTGAGCCATGGCCGCTGAGCCTGCGCGTCCGGAGCCTGTGCTCCGCAACGGGAGAGGCCACAACAGTGAGAGGCCCACGTACCGCAAAAATAAAGAAAGAAAGAAATAGCTGTGTTTATTACTCACCTGCTTAGAAACTCTTACCCCCAGATATCATTCCCCTCTGTGCCTCGGATATCAGTTCTTTTTTTTTGGCTGCATTGGGTCTTTTTTGCTGCACATGGGCTTTTCTCTAGGCTACTCTTCGTTGCAGTACGCAGGCTTCTTATTGTGGTGGCTTCTCTTGTTGCGGAGCACAGACTCTAGGCGCGTGGGCTTCAGTAGCTGTGGCACGCGGGCTCAGTAGTTGTGGCTCGCGGGGCTCTAGAGCTCAGGCTCTGTAGCTGTGGTGTGCGGGCTTAGTTGCTCTGCGGCATGTGGGATCTTCCCGGACCAGGGCTCGAACCCGTGTCCCCTGCATTGGCAGGCGATTCTTAACCACTGCGCCACCAGGGAAGCCATCGGATATCAATTTTGATACTAAATCATTACATTTTTGATAAGTTACTGAAATAGCGGTTTTCCAAATATGCCTCTCCATTATTCATGCAGTATTCAGATGAGCCCTGAAAAAAAGTCTTTCAGGTCACCTCACTCCTCTTTTAACAGAACAAGAATGAAACTCACATCAAAAATATTGGGTTGGTTTGGGCTTCCCTGGTGGCGCAGTGGTTGAGAGTCCGCCTGCCGATGCAGGGGACACAGGTTCGTGCCCCGGTCCGGGAAGATCCCACATGCCGCGGAGCGGCTGGGCCCGTGAGCCATGGCCGCTGAGCCTGCACGTCCGGAGCCTGTGCTCCGCAACGGGAAAGGCCACAGCAGTGAGAGGCCCGCGTACCGCAAAAAAAAAAGTAAAAATATTGGGTTGGCCAAAAACTTCATTCGGGTTTTCTATACTGTCTCATGGACAAACTGGAACAAACTTTTTGGCCAACCCGATACCTTCATGTGATTCTGTTCCTGCTTTTTTTTTTTTTTTTTTTTTTTGCGGTACGCAGGCCTCTCACTGTTGTGGCCTCTCCCCTTGCGGAGCACAGGCTCCGGACACTCAGGCTCAGCGGCCATGGCTCACGGGCCCAGCCACTCCGCGGCATGTGGGATCTTCCCAGAGCAGGGCACGAACCCGTGTCCCCTGCATCGGCAGGCGGACTCTCAACCACTGCGCCACCAGGGAAGCCCTATTCCTGCTCTTGATTACTCGTCAGTAGAGTCAGCAATGGTGGGATCATTTTAGCTGAAAAGCTTCTATACTATTAATATATAATATTAGTGTGGTTCCCAGAGCCTTTTTGCTTAAAGCCCATCTATTCATTTCAAAAACATTTACCAAGTCATTACCAAATGCTGAGCGCTATGCTAAGTTGTGGTTTCTGCTCTCAAGGGGTTCACAGTCTCGTAGGATACGGTATATATTTTTTAAAAAATTGCTGCGGCAGTGTGGTAAGACTCATAGGAGAGCAGGGCCCAGCTCTGGTATCTGGGAGGGAAGGATCAGATTGTCACTTGGTAGGAGTAGTGGTCTCCTAACGATCTAGTTGCCCTAGATGACCTAGGGGTGGAGGAGCCCTGTGAAACACACCACCCACACCTGTTCTCCACAGCATCACCTGAGGCCTCTTACTAGACTCCTAGGTGACATGTGGCACACGTTTTAGAAACCACTGGTATAAGCCAGTCTTAGCCCACTTTCCCTCTTTTCAGTATCATTTTTAGTGTGACTTTGGATTACAAAGAATTCATTAGAAGGTCAGTCATTAGGTGAAGAAGCACCTTTTTATTTCAGTGACACTAAATATAGGAGAGCTTTGACCACTTAGATTTCAGAGGATAAACAAATGAGTTCTGCTTTTATAGTTCTTAGGAATTAGGACCATTGAATTTTAGATGCTGAAAGCACCGCAGAAGTCATTCAGCCCGTTGCTTTTATTTTACTGCTGAGGACTGAGGCCCAGAAGGGGGAAGTGACCCAGGTATGGATACTCTCTGGTTAATGGCCGAGCTAGGATTAGAAACCAGACAAGCCAGCAACGAGACCAGCACTCTTTGTACTAAATATTACACTGCCGCAACAAATTTCCTCTCTCACCCGACGCCATAGCAATTTCAAAACTGTGGCTGGTATTACTCGTGTTCTGTTAACTGATGAAACCCAAGAGAACTCTTTAGTTGCCCCTTGGCTCTCTGCACCCTGTTGCTATTTAGTTCTGCCAATCTGATTTGGCCCCAGGAGAGAGTAGTGGGCCGTGATGTGATACTTTGAGTAGCATTTACTGGTATGTTGTAATGCAAGTAACAGAAGTCAGAAAACTCTGTTTCTACGTGGCCGTCTTCAACAAAGGTGTGAACCACAGGGGTTAGTCATCCTCAGTCTTGTTCCTCTTGGGTTTTCAGGGATTCTGATTCCATAAATTTCTGTGTATGTTTGAGCACCTGCTTCATTTCTAAGCAATTATTAGCATATAATCTCAGAGACCCTTAGAAGGCATCTCCTTCCAAATCCCTCTACGAATTCGCTGCCAGGCAGTGAACAAGCCTCTATTAGCCTCCTTCCTCCAAGGCTACGTACTCTAAATGACCACAAATCCCATTTCCATCAGACTTTAGAAGATTCTTCCTTAGGTCCAGCCCAAATGTATTTCCCTGTGAAGTTTTCATTTTTCTGCCCATTGGAGTTACCCCTAAGTCAACTCAACAAATACTTGAGAAACTTGAAGACAGTCTACTCGTTTTTTTTTTTTACCTCTAGGGTATACATCTGTATCTTCAAATATTTATCCTAAAAAAAAAAAGTTTTGACTTTATAACTTTCCAGTGCATTCTTCCAAGTTTAAAAAGAATACTCCCCCACTGCTCGCCCAGGACCATTTAGTGTGAATCTCAAACTGAATACAGTGCTCAAGGAATCATTAGCACAGACTAGGGTGGATCTGTCACAAAACCCATTGAATACATTGTGTCTTCATTAAAGGCCACCTAACAGCATCCTACTGGCAGTATTTGATGACATCATCATTCTACTGACAAACACTGAACTTGAAATCAGCTGAAATCCATCAGCCACATGTCCGTCAACTGTCCTTGTGCACTATTTGTTGTATCAGTGAATTTCATACCGTTTCCGGTGTCAGGGTCTCCTTTAAATCCTCATTCAGTCACATATTCTGCAGCTCTGTTGTTGGCAAATTTGTCACCAAACGCCAGGTGTGCAGCATTCCCGTGAACGAGGTTTATACAGAAAGACTTGTTCTTGGTGGAACTAGACTGAGTTGAGAGGTCATCGCCTGTGTTTCAGAGCATTTCGGAACTGTCTTTTAAATAGCCTGTTACGGAATTTCACCCAAGATCTTAGTCATCAACATCATCTTTCTATAGCTTCTACATTGGGTTTTGTTTTTCTTTAATGAGGATATTTGCCTGTCTCTAGTGTTCTACCATCTCTCCTACTCTCCACAATTATCAAAAATTTCTGAAACTGATTAGCAACCTCAATTGAAAGGTTTTATCTATATCCAAGTTGTACTTTATTTTAAGAAAACCTGGGCGGAAAAGGCAGAAAGGGAAAATAACTTGAAGAAACTCCCTTCATTTAAAAAACTTCTGCCGGCTTCTTTGAGATATTATTGACATCTAACATATGTCAGTGTAAGGTGTACAATGCAACGATTTGATACATGTATATTTTACAAAATGTTTACTCCAGTAAGGTTAGTTAACACCTCCATCCCCTCACATAATTGGGTTTTTTTCTTTCAAATATACAATACAGTGTTGTTAATTAATGTCATCATGCTGTACATTAGATTCCCAGGGCTTATCTATTTTATAAGTGGAAGTTTCTCGCCTTTGACCAACATCCCCCTATTTCCCCCAGCCCCCAGCAACCACCATTCTACTCTCTCATTTCTTTGAGTTCATTTTTTTAGATTCTGCATATAACTGAGACATACAGTATTTGTCTTTCTCTGTCTGACTTAGAGAAGTTCTCTTGACCATGGGTTAGTTACGACAGTTTTAGAATCCTTGAGGTCAACATTGATATTTCAGCATCCGTTTAAACAAAAGTCAAGAGGTTTTGAATCCAGCCATAGCAGGGAGACCATTTACTCTCCATTAACAAGCTCTAAGACAAGTGGTTCGGCATGATGTGTGCCCAGATCCCACAGCGCTAGGTCTAAATTAGGTATATCCCCTTTTTCTTCCCCCAATACCCATTTTACTTGAATTCAGGCCCCGTGACCTAGAAATGAGACAGTCAGTCTGCACTGGACCGTCAAACCCAAAGGACTCCCTTTCTCCTTGCTTCTAGGACAAGCCAAGCCTAGTTCCTTAATCTTTCCCCTGTGGTTAGCACCCTGGTGTCATGAACCTTAAATACATAAAACCCAACGGTTGTCTCCTCTGCTTTTAAAATATAAAAACACATTTAAAACAGACTCTGTTACCTCAACACATTTTGACTTTGCTTTCTTCTTAAATAACAGAGGAAAAAGCAGGTAGACGCTTTCAGTAGCACAGTTACATTTTGTTGGGGACAAAGACACAGTGCTAAACAGTCCGTAAGTTAGAGAAGACACGACCTGTACATTTTTAAAAGGTAATATTACCCTCATTTTCTCAGGAAAGCAGATTTTCTGAAGGGAAGAATCTGTATTGTAGAGGTTAGAAATTACACAGATGTTTCTTCACTCGTTCTCTATTGTCTGTGCTTCAGGTCCTTGGAGGATACATACATGTGTAAGAGAAAGTCTCTGAACCCACAGGCCTTTGGCTCTGGGGGGATGATAACACAAGTATGTGCCTAACTAACTATCACGCAGGGTGGAATGATTAAGTGACCCGAGAGGTGAGTCGGAGAAGGACGAACATTGGCCAGCCTTCGGGATGGCTAGGAAAGTTTCCCGGAGGAGAGGTCATTGAGCTCATATTAGAGTCTGCGTTGGATTTCAATAGAGACAAGGCTAGAAAAGGCATTACAGAGCCATAGAATAAACATGATCCAAAAAAATACGCAGAAAAGCAAGGATCTTAAGTGCCCAGGTGGAAGCAGGGAAATGACCCGATGATGCGGTATGCCAGGCAGGGCTGCCTTGGGCCGGGAGCCCCTCCTCCGAGCACGGCAGCTCCGACAACTGGCTCGCATCCTTCACAGGAGAGTCGACAGGAAGAGTGAATTTTCATGTATATTTTTTACATCCAAATTAAATTAACTCATGGAATTTTCCACCCTTAGGAATTAAAGTAGCAGCTCATGAAGTAATTCAGTTATGTCATTCATACCAAAACAGAAAATACTGGAGCAACTTGGCACCGTTTAAAAGCCAAGACTAGACCTTGGCTATTTTATATTTTTTTCAAAACCTGTAGGTGTTGTGTTCTGTTAACTTTTACTGGGGCTGTAATTTTTTTTTTTTAAATCAAAAGTATCTTCATTGCTTAGAAAACAGAAGTGCAAAATGGATTTGAAATAAGAAGAGGGTTTAGGCAAAGCACCTTTAGGAGTGCATACCTAAAAAAAAAACACAGAAGTGTTAACGTCGAATTTCTGAAATGCGGGGAGTCTACCTAATTGGTTGACATTCACAGCTGTGCATAATTATAGCTTCCTCTAGGTCCATAAGTCAACTTAGAACTCTAAAATTGAGTTTAACCAAAAGATCTGTCCAATATTAGTTAAATGACGTCTTTTGAGGAAACATTGTCCTGATACAATAGCCACATTCATTTTCAAGCAGTTAATTGGACGTATTGTCAAAAACCACAGTGTTGAGTTTCCACATTTTAATTTCACATTTGCCTGCTCCCCAGCTTCTGCACAGGGATGGGTCTCGTTCGGAGCTGAAAGTGTGTGAAAGTTATTGGAGAATGGTAGTCTCTGGGTAATGTTTCTGTGAGCCGCCCAAAAATTTTCCCCCTGCAGTCTAGATGGGAAACAGCTGGTTTTTGTTTAAAAAGCTGTTTTGCGAAATGTCTGAATCTTGAGGTGTAGAACTGAGGTCACCAGTAAAAGCAGGTGCTTAGGGACAAGTGAGAAAGAGTCTGGGGCCCGGCTGGCCCTGTCATCTTCTGCAGGGTACTTCCTATTAGAGGAAAAAGTATTGAAGTTGGCTCCTTTATTTAGGACGCAAACAGATAAACTAATCGCATTAGTGATGCTATTAGAAATTGAGCATCTTTGAACATGGCCAGCCCTTGAGTGAATAATTTGCTCCCTCTGAAATGGCTGTCTCCCTCCCAAGGCTTCAAATACAAAGGTCCAAGGCTTTAACTTCCTTTAGGTATTATAAGTGCTTGAATTTCCTCTTTAAATACACCCACAGTAAAAGAACTATGATTTCAAATAAGTAGTCCCAGAACTGAGTACGTCCTCCAAGTTCATGGAGGCAATCTCGGGGAAAGGCAGAAAAGGAACCCAAATTGGCAGAACCAGGACAAGGCAGTTTTGAAAAAGGCCAAGTACAAAACATGTGGAATCACTAAAGTCCAGTGCATGTCAGATATCCACCAGCCTGAAGATGAAAGGAAACGACCTCCTCCCCTGGGAGCTGGGGGTTATTAGCAGCTGTTTATCCAGTCGGGAATAGAGATTAACATTGTAATTTTTTTTTTTAAAGAACTAGAAGAAAATTTGTTTGAGAAGTTGGCTCTTCATATCAAGTCACTGTGCATTGCCAAAAAAAACTTCCTTTCTCAGAACTCATGTACTAGGGTTGAGCAATGTTATGATTCTCTGAGAAACTCGGGATTACCAAAAAGCCCATCTCCATAAAATAGAACAGAAAAAGACAGAGACGTGAATGGACGGCTGCCACTGACACGTTCCCTTGAACTGTGCACCGTAAAACTACCTGTTTGGTCTGGTACCTGTCCTCCGGCCTGCCTCTACATGGGGGGTGTTCTCCCCGTCCCACACCCCAACTTCATCTTTGCTGCTCTGAGGCCTATGCAAATGGGTTTTGCACATGCCTACTGCTTGTAAATGCCTTTTCATGACATACTGGGGAAGCTGCTTAGTACTCTGTGGAGCTTTATTCTCAAAAAAAAAAAAAAAACCACAAAGAGTTGGATATTGGTATTTTCCCCTGATTTAATGCTACTCTTAATGTCATTTTCTTTTATTAAATCCTTTCTTTTGCTTTTGATCTTATTTATAGCAGAGCCACTGGTCATATGGAAACTATTATTGTATAGCTGGGAGATGAAAGACTTCATTGCAGTTAAATAAGAGTGAATCATTTGGGCCAATAATACACACACACAGTGAGGTACCATTTGTATCCAAAATGCCCTATGTTGTTCACTTTGTAACAAAGCCATTGAGGTTTATAAAGGGCTTTACAAAAGTCTGCTTTTTGTCCAAAATGTGTTGTCTGACGGTATGAAAACGCGTTGATGTGCAGTCGTTAGCTGCTGCTTCATATATATATATATATGTATAATCTAAATATTGACACTTCTTGTTGTAAAAATAGGAACTTTTATTTAAAGTTGAGATGTTAATTAATGTCAAATATCAGTTTTTAAAAATATATATATATTTAGATAATCTATATCAAAATTCTACCCATCATTCAAACCCTATCTAAAATGCCACCTTCTTGAAGTAGTCTCTGGTTTCTCCATCTGATATGATTTCACCCATCCTTTAAAACCCTACATGACCTTATACTCCTTTATGACATTCATCTTATTTTGCCCTATATAGTAATTATATTAATTCGTCTTTAAGATGTAAGAGGTTGTAAAGGAATACACACATCTATCTTTTATTATTTTTTCCTGCAGTGGCTTGCATATAATAGGCATTCCTAAGGCATTCGTTGAATAAATGAAATGTTTATTTTTTGATAGAAACATGCTAAACCTGTATTCGACAGTACCGAAAGCTTTTAGATTTCAGTTAGTCTCACGAGATATATGCCAATGGTGTCATCATTTCCAGTTTAGGAAGTAACTAATTGCACCTTGTGATATTACAGCCCTGTACAAGGAGCCAGTGCTTGCCCTTGGGATAATTACATTTCAAGACAAGTATAGGCTTGGGACTTCCCTGGTGGTCCAGTGGTTAAGACTCCGCGCTTCCACTGCAGGGGGCACGGGTTTGATCCATGGTCAGGGAACTAAGATCCTGCATGCCACGTGGCACGGCCAAAAAAAAAAGACAAGTATAGGCTTTGTGAATAGCAGCAAAACAAAATCATTGATGCGTATGCCCTGCCCCGTTAGACAGTGGCCTGGAGCGTGTTTTAAGGGTGGTATCCATAATGAACCATCAGGGGAGAGCCCTGTCCAGATCCAGCAAGATGATGAGTGTTCTGGAGACCCAGACAGTCTAGGAGGAATGAGAGTATGGGGGTCTGTGGGACTAATGAAAGAGAAGTGTTCAGGGGTCATGGGGAGGAAACCAGCCCTGGGGGACAGAAGAGGAAGGGCTTAGCTCAAGCCTTAGGGATGTGGGAGTGAAGGCAGCAGATGAGGGGCCACAAGTAGGTAACTGAATATTGAGATGAAGGAATTTAAGAATAGGAGGGTACAAGCATGGTCCTCTGGTGTCCAGGTGAAGGACCCAGAAGCATAAGGTATTGATCTTAGACTTAATCCGTAGAACAATGAAAAGCCATGCTGGAAACTTGATATCCAAGAGACCAAGTGATACGCAGAGGATATAGCATTTACAAGCTGAGTATTTTGGAAGTGATGGGAAAGAAATGTTTTATTAGTTCAGGCAAGCTTCTTCACACTTCCATTGCCTTTCCGAATATGTTAAAATCAGCGGATGTTAATTGGATAATAGAAAAAGCATTTAAAAAATAAAGGCCTGATTGTTTCCCCATTATAGGTCATTAGAGAGTATTGAGTAGAGTTCCCTGTGCTATACAGTAGGTTCTTATTAGTTGTCTATTTTATATATAGTAGTGTGTATATATCAACCCCAATCTCCCAATTTATCCACCCCCCCTTTCCCCCTCGGTAACCATGTTTGTTTTCCACATCTGTGACTCTACAAAAGAGTGGATATATGTATATGTATAACTGATTCACTTTGCTGTACAGCAAAGAAACTAACACAACATTGTAAATCAACTATACCCCAATAAAAATTAATTAAAAAAATTTAAAACTAAAGCCAGCTAGGTAAGGATGAATCCCTAGTGACGGACTTCCTGGGCTGGCTACAGAGCACTTTGTGTGCCAGTCGGCCTCACACCGGTGTGTTTACACCGGGGGGACCCGAAATTCCAAGTACACATCAAGTGTCCAGTTGTCTTTTCCTTCACACTAGACAAAAGAAGCTGCTTACAAGTAATTGCAAAAGTGCACCATAATCTCTGTGCTACATGGGCTTGGTTCACTAGGCATGGATTAACTTTAGTTCCCTCCAGCCTACTTACTAACTTGCTACCCCGGGGAAGGAAGGGATGGAATGGACTGCTAACCACCCACCGAGGTCCCCGCTTGGTGGGCTGCATCCAGTTCTGGTTTCCTGTGTAGGAAAATGATGTAGAGAATTGGGGGTGGAGGGTGGGTATGCAGAGGAGAGAAATGAAACAGTTTCACTAGATGGAACTTATGAGTTAAGAAAAAAAAATATAAAAAGATGAACTGAAATCAGGTAACGGCCGTTTGCATCTCTCAAACTAGATCGCAGAATCATTCATCTTTAACCATTTTGGTGGACATCAGGGGAGTTTCAGCCTAGCTGATCCCATGACACTGCCAAGGTCAGGGTCATTTAGATTGTGTTTAAATCCTCTCGAAAGTAATTTTATCATCTGGGGAATAAGCATTAAATACATTTCCAAGAATTGCCCAGTAAGGAATTACCTTACTTCAGGCAAAGCCTAAGTGAAGCTGTGAAATTTCTGGGGGAAAAAAACAGGTGTTTTTAAGAAAATGAGGAGGCCTTCTCCCAATAAACATTTTAAGAATCGAAATCCAAACTAAAGAATTCAATCCAGATCTGACTTTAGTGAAAAGTCCTTTTAATGGTTTAATCACATGAATTTTTTTAAATGGTCTGATAATTTTTTTAAAACTGAGGAGTATGGAAATTATATTCGTGGTTGAAGGGTGTCCCAGATGTCAGGGCTTTTTCTCACGAAAGCGTTGGTTATCAGAGCCTAGTCTCATTTTCTACAGAATTTGGTGCCTCCAATATTGTTCCTCACAGTGTCTACACTGCTATTTCATGAACTTCCGAGTCCCCATCTGTGAGCTATTAAAGAAAGTTTGCAGGACCACTTCCCACTTCTTTAAAAGATGCACCTTTTGGACTCAATGGTATTTTTTGCACATTTGAGAAAACGTTTGCTTTCCTCTAATATGACACAGACAGATCTGGCAAGATAATTGAAACTGAAATCTAGCACTCTATGACTGTCATGTATAATTGATATTTCATGGGGAGATTACAGTTCAGACACCAAAACTGTTTTCTCTGTCAATGGGTGTCCAATTACAATAAAAAGAACCAGCCCATCAGCTTTTTTTTTTTTTTTATGATTATGGCAAAACAAGAGAAAGAAGAGAGAAAAGTAAAAGTTACCAGGACTTTTTTCTTTGCCCCATTTTCTTGTTGTTATTTTTCTTCTTTCTAAAAAACACCTCTGTCAAAAGGAAGATTTTGAACCTCGTGCCATTAATTACAAACTTTCGTTTTGAGCTAAATGTTTCTAACAGCATTTCTGGTTTTGTGTCATTTTCGCAGGTCTAGAAATTGATGACAAGTTTCCTAAAGTTTCCATCCTACACTCTTTTAGAAGGATTATGGTAGAGGAGAAAGAACTGAGGTCTGAAAGCCTGTTTTGAAGCAGTTATCTCTGGAGATAACATTAACGAGGATTGAATAACTGCCAAATGAAATTTAATACATTTTCCCATCCATGAAATAGGCCTCTTAAATACAACAGAATAATTACTTTCACAATACTCCCTGGAAACAAAGAGAGCAGAAACATTGAATGCCTTTTTTGTTTGTGGTGTTTGTTTTTAGCTTGAGGACCAGGATAAGGACATTTACCAGGATGCTCTCTTCCTATCGGCACATAACAACATCCTTGCCAGCAGCCACCTAATTTGAAACTGCATATCTTTTTTTTTTTTTTTTTTTTTGTGGTACAGGGGCCTCTCACCGTTGTGGCCTCTCCCGTTGCGGAGCACAGGCTCCGGACGCGCAGGCTCAGCGGCCATGGCTCACGGGCCCAGCCGCTCCGCGGCACGTGGGATCCTCCCGGACCGGGGCACGAACCCGTGTCCCCTGCATCGGCAGGTGGACTCTCAACCACTGCGCCACCAGGGAAGCCCTGCATATCTTTTAAATCTGTTTATGTTGGAGGAGTCGTGGCAAATATTGAATTTTGTAATTTAGTTAGACATCTTGGGCTTGGCCTGAGTTGGTGGACCATGATGTTTTTCCCCCTATGATAAGGAAAACTAAAATGATTTTTATATCTGCATCTATGTATGCGTACACACACACACACACACACACACATAAACACACTGTTTTAAAATGAAAACTCCAGGAAGTAACCCCATTTGTCCCTAAACTCTGCTCCCCTCCCCTATGTGTGTGTGCTTGTGTGTGTATATATATATATATATATAAAATATATGCCCAATCAAGTTGTTCAATGTTGTTATAAGTTTTCTGAGTTCAAAATCTGTTTTAGTCCTCTAACCAGATGTTCTCTAAGTCACTTAACCATTTCAGCCTTTGCTTTCTTCTTTGTAAAATGAGAAGTTTGTCCTAACTGGTATCCAGGTCTCCCCAGACCCTTCCCTTAAAGTCTATATACTGTGATTGAAAAGTGTTCTTAATATATCAATTCTTTCCTCAGAAAGTAAGATTATTTAAAATGATATGGTGCTTATGTGATTCAAAAGAGGTAGTACACTTCTAAAAGTATTTAGCAATTCCCAGTGATAAAGTCACACTGGAGAATTTAAATAGCTGTGTCAGAATTTGAATATTCCTTGTCCTAAGATACAATGAAACTTAGATATCTGCACATAAGAGCCATGATTTATGGGGGCCCGAGGAAGGGGCAGCCATGTTTGGACCACATGATCTTGCCTACCCCTCTTCTTTTATAGCTCATTGGACCAGGGGCGAGGACACCTGATCCCAGGCTAGCCCATTCAGTGGGTGGCCTGTGTCTGCTTCAAAATGATGAGCTGGACCATCTGGTGATCTTGGCATTCTGAACTCAGAAATTCTAAGACAGAGAGTTAGGAGCAGATTCAGAACCTGAAAGGATGTACTGGGAACTCCTGTGAAGTGTCCAGGCCATAGTTCTGAGTGGGCAGAAGCCAGAGAGAGACAGAGGTACCAACAGAAGAAGGAGAGAGGCTGGAACAGCTCCAGAGACACAAGGGGTGGCCTTAGGTCCCGAGAGTTCTCCAGGCCCAAAACGTAGATCACAGAAATCTTCCTGTTAAATCTCCTTTTACCTGAGCCAGCTGGAATGAGTCTCTGGTCCTTCCTATTGAAACCAGCACACTAAATTGATCGCTCCACGAGAATCCCACCAAGAATCGCTTATAAGCTCCATGAGGGCAGGGGCCACTTCTAAATTATTCAGCACCCTGTCCCCAGTACCTGTCAGAGTGACAAGCATGGGCTAGATTAGGAAATATTTGTTGAATTAATAAGTGTACTCTTGGATCAGTCAACTGATAATTATTGAATAATTTTTAGATTTTAGTTCTTCTACTTTTAGCATAGATATATCTAAAACCATATTGTATGTGGCTATAAGATGACTGTATTCTTAAAGACTGCAAAAAAAGTTTACAATCAATATTGATAAAGCTAAGCTTTCATAGGCTGCCTTTTAACTTTATTGCTTATCTAGATGAAAAGGTTTATGAAAATAGGGCTTTAATGAAGTTTGGATTTTCTGGGTGCCATCCTTAGAATTGATTTGTAGGTTAAAGGAATCTGCTTTTTTTCTGGTTACACTATTATTATATTTGTAAGTGGACAAATCCTGACCCTCATATATACAGAAGGCAGTATTGGTTTCTCCGTCTATTTCTGAGTTATTCTGTTGATGGGTTTGTGCTGGCCATTCACTGTGGTGTTTTTCCTTGTCTCTTATGTGACCAGAAATAATGTTTCTGAGGGAGAAGTAAATAGGGTTAGGAAATGCTGTCTGTGGTCAAGGAAACACGTAAAGCAAAGCTAATTCTTCAGATCGGGATACTATTCCACAGCCACAGGCAATGGAATTGATCCTGGAGAATCAAGCTAATTAGATGGGTCCATGGATGTGGACCTATCATTAGTCATTCATTTGACCTGGAATATACATAGTTTACAAGGGAGACCTTCGAATGTCAAGGATAATATTGTTTCCAACTTCCTTTATGGAAAATGATGTATTATTTGAGATGATCTATAGAAAATAAAGTTAGCTAACATGCGTGACTAAAAGCCGAAAACCTAGTTGGAACAACTATCAAACATGCTTATAGATCATTTAACATTTTACTGTCATTCTGCAGGAGAAAGATTTAAAATCAAATGGATATAAACAAAATAGAGACAGAGTGCAAAGGGATTGTAAGTGAAAGTAGCTTGAGTTCTAAGGTTTCTTGAACTATGTAGACTCTTATTTTTATGTAGTATGCAAGTATTTTCAGCTGGAACACCTAACAATATCAATAATTATTGTGTACCTTTGTGTACTAGCTGTCATGCATACTACTACTCCTTGCAATAAACCTGGAACTTACTCTCTGTAACTGCCAATGTTATTTTCTCTGTTTTGGATTTGAGCAACTTACCCATGATTATACTTATACAGCAAACAAAGACCAGTTACAGTTATAATCTACATATTAATTCTCATTACTGTATAATTTTCACTCAGTTGCACTGCCTTTCACTTACAGTTGAAGGAAAGAAAATAGAAAGGTTATTGGTTGTAGGTTCTTCTATCCTCTTTTAAAAGCTAAACGTGTCTAGAAGGGAAAAAAAAAGAAATTTCAAGATTAATAACTGAATATATTTTAATTCAAAAGCAAAATATTAACCTTGAATTGCATCGTAGCTGCCCACAAAGAAGGCTTGAGGGTTTTAATAGGATGACTCTAAAATAGGAGGAGAGTACGAGAATCTCTGCTGTGCTCAAATCCGTGGTTACCTTCAGTGATTCCAACTTAGAATCATCCTTTGTGGAAAGAAATGAAATCCATTGGGAATGCCAGTAACTGAATCAACACTTGGGTAATTATTTAGGTTAACATTGATGGACAGTCTTAAAGAGCTACCATTTGATCAGGGGCTGTAAAAGTCATGCTTGCAAGTGGACATCTCAGATTGAAAGGATAATCACTGACTGAATCAGTCTTCTAAACGCACAGATACAAAAATGGAAAACAGCTACCACTCTTTGGTCTGGAAGGAAAATAAAAACAATACACGAAGAGTGAGAAATGGTTGAAGGGAATTGGGTGGGCATGCTCTACCTATAAAAGATTAGGCTTCAGTTACTGATGAAAAATGGGAGTGGCGTGGCAATGGTGTTAAATATGTGAGAAGGGCTGACACTTATTCCATGGAACTCCAGAAGTTGAATCTCGGACCATTGGGTGGAATGTACAAGGAGGCCAACTTGTGGTGAAAATGGAGTGAGCTGCTTTGGGAGATAATCAGGGTCTTAATATATTTGAAGCATCCACATAGACACTAAATGACCACCATTCAGATTGTTCTGGGAAGGCACACGGGCACCCAAGTAGCAGAAAACACTGGACTCCCCAGATCTCTCGGCTACAACATTCATTTATACGTCCTGCTGCTCCTGAGTCCTTAAATCCTTTAGTATTCTTGCTGTATTTTGTTTTAACTTTTTTAAAAATTTATTTTATTGAAGTGTAGCTGCTTTACAATGTTGTATCAATTTCTGCTGTACAGCAAAGTGATTCAGTTATACATTCTTTTTCATATTCTTTTCCATTATGGTTAATCACAGGATATTGAATGTAGTTCCCTGTGCTATACGGTAGGACCTTGTTTTTTATCCATTTTATATATAATGGTTTTATTTTTGCTGTATTTTGAATCTGGGCAGTTAGTAGGATTTATATGATCCTCCTCTCTCTCCCTGAATTATTTTCTTCTGTATTGTTTTGGAGGATATAAAGGTGACACTTTATGCTAGGCTGCCTTTAGATAGCACATGCTTCATTTGGTTCTGTGAATTTTATTGTTGCTAGTTCAGATTCTTATTATTGTTGCACTTTGTAGAAATACTCTTTTAAAACACTGGGTAGCAAAAGAGTGATGATTCTGCTTCGTGGTTTCAGATTTTGGATTGGGAAAAAATTACACTTTTTGCTTCATAGACGTATAAATTCATGGATAAGTATTTTTAGTGTTAGACCCACTGTCCTGTGTCAACGTTCACCTAACAATAGGCTAAGAAAATAACTATTTGGAAATGCCATTGAAAACGCTACTCATGTTCCTATTGGTCTGCAAATGCTTACTGGTCTTACTTGAAGGTGTACACGATAAAGTCAGTGATTGCTGTCTCAATGCCACAAGGTCAACATCTCTGGACCCCAGAGTAGGTAGTAGTAGTTAATAAAAAGCTCAGCAGTATTTTTTTCAGACCAAGTCATCATCCTGTACTCTATAATTTTATTCTTGGAAGCATAGAGAGTGTTTACAATATGGTGTCTTTCTAGGATCAGAATAGGGAAAAAAAAATATGGAAAAATGTCCAAACATCTTTGCATGGCAATGATGGCATTACTGGTGTGTTTAATAAAACCTTTATTGGTACATTTTCCGGTATGGTGGCATTGGCAGAAACGGTCCCCCTTTGGATTTGGAACTCAGCAGCTGATGAAATACAGTAAACATTAATTTGGAATGGGCTGCCAGTTTTGGAAAGCCAGGTGACATTTTATTATACTTGTACCGAGCAGGGGCTATGTCCCATACTGCTGTAGCTTCCGCTGTCAGTGGCTTAGCTGGCATTATGGAAAAAAAAAAATGGCAGGCCTGAGAATCTTATCCCCTGAAATGAAAGTTGAATGCCAAATTGAAATTCCTGTAGGATTTCCGATAGCAATGGGGGAATTGAGGAGACCACAATTAAGCATATGGGCATTAAGATAATTGTCAGATCTGTTGGCGGACATGATAGAAGACAGATGGGTACGAATCAGTGCACTCCACTGCAGCACCCTGGGAGACAATTTGACGTTTTACCTGCCTGAGCTACTCTGCCATATTTGTCACTGGATGTACAGCACAGCATCTTACTGAGTGTTAAAGTGTTTTTTGCTGGGTACTCTAGGTGCATGCGTGGTCCTTTAGCGCCCTCTAGTGAAATGCATTTGGGAGTATTGTTTTTCAAAGGTTAGTCTCCCTTCATTGGGTCCTTGCTGCCCTGGAAGTAGCCATCACACCTCTGATTCCCACTAAACTCTACGGTTCCTCTTGCCCTTTCAGGTTGGGGCCCATCGTGAAGATGGCGTGGCCCTGAGGGGCAGCCATTCTCTTGTCCCAAACCAGGTGCCAGTTCCACAGCTTCCTGTCCAGTCTGCAACGTCCCCTGATTTGAACCCACCCCAGGACCCTTACAGAGGTAGGTCCGCCTCCGCGGGCGCTTCTGATCTCACTGAAACAATAGATCCCGTGTGGATCCCGTGCTTACTCATTCATCCCTCAGGAAGCACTGGCAGATCACCAAGAATCCATTTTGATACAAAGATGGTAAGTAAATGGGAAAGGATTTCAAACGTCGCTGGCTAATTGTGTTTCTTCAGTAACTGTTTTGCTCCAGCATCCTCGGAAATCCTGCTCCTATTTCAGCAGGGAATGAGACCACAGCCTGATGAGAGGAAATGTGATTTTAGCTATTTCCACATTGTGCTCATTCAGATCCTTTAATGTGGTTAGTTGTAGCCTGACAGTGATGTTTCCAAATGAAGAGGAAGGAAGGAAATGGTTTCTGTTGCTTACGATGGAAGGAAATGTAGGTACATTACAAACATGGAACTGGGATGATTTTCGCTCTTGAGTCATCAAGCCCCGTCCTTATTGCCTCGTACCACTGACTCCTTTCGGCTTCCCAGGACCCCAGGTAGCTGTGCCGCAGGGGCAAGACCTGGGTCCCAGGGTCCTTGTGCGACTGGCTGGCCAGGTGACCCGAAAATGCTTACATAACATCTCCTCATTCCCCTCACGTTGAGAATAAAAGTGATAACAGTGGCACAAGAATGAATAATATGTATAAGCATTTGCCCACCTGTTAAGCATTGTAAGAATCTTGGGCGTGAATTATACACGTGGGTGTGCCGCCATTTTTAATTGAATAGTAATACTTTGATGGCCCTTTCTTTTTTGTTTTTGTTTTGCGGTACGCGGGCCTCTCACTGCTGTGGCCTCTCCCGTGGCGGAGCACAGGCTCCGGACACGCAGGCTCAGCGGCCATGGCTCACGGGCCCAGCCGCTCCGCGGCATGTGAGATCCTCCCGGACCGGGGCACGAACCCGCGTCCCCTGCATCGGCAGGCGGACTCTCAACCGCTGCGCCACCAGGGAAGCCCCTGGGGTCCTGCATTTCTAATGGGCTCCCAGGGGATAAGGATGCTCCCGGTCCACTGACGAGAGTTTGAGTGATAAAGTTC
The DNA here is from genome assembly GCF_951394435.1 of Stenella coeruleoalba. NCBI lineage: Eukaryota > Metazoa > Chordata > Mammalia > Artiodactyla > Delphinidae > Stenella > Stenella coeruleoalba. The sequence continues at coordinate 19,280,666 of NC_137160.1, forward strand.
TAGACTCTACAAATAGAAGGAAACACTAAATAGACGCACTTCTAGCTTAGAAATAAATGATTACATTAGGGTCACGTTTTAAAATATATTGTGACCTTGGAAAGTTGAGCAGTAATAGAGCTAGAAATGTCTTCATTGAGCAGTAACTGCTTTCCATAGGTACCATTTTTAAATGCTGATTACTCCTTGAGGATAAGAGAAGCCTAATTTCAGAATATCATTAGAGTATCTATTGAAGTCTTGACTGTACATATTTAGCATATACTCCCTGGGTATTATATTTTAAGGACATTTTTCTGTTAAATCATTGCATATGGAAGAAACTCAATATAATAGCTGATATTTACTTGGGTTCTTAATCAGAACATTGAGGTGTGTGATTTTCATGATTATGATTTTCATTGCAATTAAGTTGATGTTTTGTAGACAGTGAAATTACCGTCTACTCCAAAAGATTGCAAAATAGAATTTAACCTCAGAGCCAATGCAGGGAAAACTTGTTTCTGCAGGTGCATTTTTGAAACTTCACCAAAGACCATGAAAAAAAGGGACAGATCACACAGCTCGGTGGTCTGAACTGTATAGCTGGCAGCTCTCCAGTCTGGGGTGCGCATGTCTGTGCCTCGAGGCTTTGGTGGCCGTGTCACCTGGTCTCTTTTTTTTCTGCAGGCATGCCACCAGGATTGCAGGGCCAGAGTGTCTCCTCCGGCAGCTCTGAGATCAAATCCGACGACGAGGGCGATGAAAACCTGCAAGACACGAAATCTTCCGAGGACAAGAAATTAGATGACGACAAGAAGGATATCAAATCCATTACTAGGTCAAGATCTAGGTAACAGTATATAATACTGTCGCTTCATTTAATTCCTTTATTGGACTTTGATGAAGTGAACAGAACAGGAAGAAACTATTCAGTTTTTTCCTGGCAGGTAAATCTGCAGCTGAAAAGAAAGTGAAAGGCTTTGCTCTAGAGGTACGAAAGTATCGTTTGAGATACCTGTACTCTAGGAAAGCCAAAAATATCTTTGCATTTATGAATTTGGACCCAGTGCTAATAATGACACACGGCAAAAACAATTTGTAACTGATTCAAATGCAAGCAGTCGATTTGTAAAACTATACCTATTCTACAAATTTGGTCGTAAATGTTCTTTGGAAAATATTTCTAAAAAGAGAGCTTAGCTCTATTGAAAGCTCAATCGATGTATGCGCAACGGTAACTTTTTTCTTACCTCAAAAGTGAGAAAGTACTGATTTCCCAGCTTTATTCTAAACATGTTGGTATGTATAAGAGCAATACCTAAATTGCTCATTTTTTTTTTCTCTCGGCAGAAAAATTGCAACTGCAGGGAAATAGCTTCTGGTTGGTTTTCTTAAGTCCCCGATATCTTTAAACTAGAATCTATCTCCTTGAACTTTAATCTGATAATCCAGATGGATTTTTTGGTTTTTGTTTTTTGTTTTTTTTGAGTATCGTGACACCCATGTTCTTTACCTCAGTTCCCTTGGATGGCTTTTATTTGCAAACTAAATGAATTGTACTAAGACGATACCTCCCTTTTCAAGGCTATCGTTCTCAAGGTTATACCTGGCATCCTTTAGGAATTAAGGACATGCCGCCTTTTCATATTGCCTTTATAGTTATTGAGATAAATCTTATTACAAGTTCTACCACAGTTTCAGAAATTCTGGAAGCTTCTACCTTACCCTTTTTCACCGTTGCTACAGAGTTTCCTGACTTGGCCACATTGGTAAGACATCCCAAGAAGGGCCTTTCACATCCTTACCAGCTTCTCTGTTAGATCAGTCAGCTCTTGGTAATTTAACTAGCGGTCATAACGCATGCATATCAATGGATTCTTTGACGTTTCAGTACAACATTTTAACTCGCTGTTAAGAACCTTCTTTTAAAAGGTCACTGTTTTGACATTTACTTAGGCCCCCAAAACCGTGTTGTAAGGCGAGACTTTCCAAATCTAGGCAGTTTTGTTCGCATAACCAATTTATTTATAAGAGGTTAACCAATTCTCATTCATTATTGGCCTGAATACCCTTGGAAAACAAATTCCCATTTTCAGGCCCACTTTGGAAAAGGTGTCGCATATGTTTGATGCGTAAAAACATTACCCAGATTTTTAACTTCAGGATGGGATGAGCAGAAACTCAACTCTGTTCTCTTTTCACTTATTACGTCCTATTTGTGTGTCAGAATGTGGGTGTGAATTAATAGTAATCTTGATTTCCTTGACATCAGCAGAGGTCACGGGTGGGAGAGAGCGGGACCAGCAAGGAAATGAGGAGGAAAATCAGATGGCGGAGAAAGAGAGCACTTTCCGATGGGTTCAGTTTAGTTGCGCGTTCACCAGCACGCATTCGAGGCAGACAGTCCCATCTGGAAGGGAGTTTAACCTACAGGAAAGACGAGCCAAGTCTTACAGCATCTTTCTTTGGTGTCTGCCTCCTTTATAAGTGTTCTTGGCTTACTTACGTCATCTTTATGAGCAGCATGTGCTGCAACCCAGGAATCCGCTCCATTTCTGATTGATTGGGGCTTCTCCATCATAGTGGATCCTTAGTGCGGTTTGGAAGTTACCCAGACATTCTCCACAGTGGAAGACTCGGGGCTATCCATTTTAAGCCAATACTCGCTAAGCGTGCGTTGAATTGAATAGATAACTTCCCACGTGTTCCTCCAGCTCTGGAAGGTTGTGATTAACATCTTTATTCTGTGAGCCTTTCAGATTCATGGAACTTTAGAGTAGAGGCTCACCTTGATGGTCTTTGGGGTCAGTGCTCAGATCTCTAGGTTAACGTCCTTATGGATGGCCACCTCGATATTGTTTCTTGCAGTGAAGACTCTCTTGCTTTTGAGTGAAGTTTACTTCATTTTTTATATCTCTCATACTCAAAAAAGGTTCTTGCTCATATTAATTCATTGTTAATTCAGCAATTAATTTAGTTCCGCTCAGGGTTCTTTGCTCTGTTCTGTTCTGCCTTCCTGAGACATTTTCCACACCTCTCTCTTTTACGTGATTGCCCAGGAATTATTGAAGCCTTGACGCCATGAGATCTTCCTGATATGACGTGCTTTCCAGGTGGCTCATCCTCCTATTTGCCCCCCATTCAAAAGTTTCTAATTTGTCTGCATGACACCCAGAAACAGAAGTTATCTTCCCTTTCCAGACTCCTGGCTCCAACCATGCCTTTGATATGAATCATGTGATATCTCTGTTCTCATAATCAGGGATGAGCTTTTGGGCTTCATTTTTGACTCACAATGAGATCATGGGTATTGATAACCAGTAAGTGTTTGGGTTGGGTTGGGTTGGGTTGGGTTTGCCTAGAACTCATGTCAACTCAGCTTTCCCCAACTTGTCTGGGGAATCATAAACATCCATAAAGTTGGGCCATGGAGATGATGTTTCTCTAACCTTTCTATTTAAAACATGGAAAAAGCGAGACTCAGATACATTAAGTGGACTGACCAAGCCTCCCAAGCAGGTCCCCGTGTGTACTCCCATTGCTCTGTTGTCTTGAATGTAGGACCTTCTTAATCCTGTTTGAGCTGCATCGTCTTAATTTTGACTTATCCACATCATTTTTCAATCCCTGGTTCTCCTTGGGTTTCGGATGTCACAGTATGAAAGTTTTTTTTAAGAAAGAACAGCTTCAGTCTAAAACACTTTCTGAATCGTGGTCCTGAAGTGTGTAGCTCGAGCTGAAGTTGACAGCGCTCTGCCGTGCGTAACCTTAGGGATGGAAGCTATGTTTTCCTTTTTGCTCCCCTCCATCCATATGGTGCCCCAACTTGAACCTCTCCTGTTGGGTTTGGGTTTCATGTCCAGGAGACATCAAACATCTGGCGTAGCGACTGTCACAGCCACCTAAAGCAACGCCAAGCCCAGGTGGATGGAAAATTCTGCCAAGGACAAGATCCTGAGATGCAAGAGTTCCCTGAAAACTCAGAAAGAAAACAAAAGGAATTTAGAAACTGTCTTTTTCCCCACCCCATTGGAAAATGTCACGTTTTCCCTTTTGTCCCGCAGCAATAACGATGACGAAGACCTGACGCCGGAGCAAAAGGCGGAGCGGGAGAAGGAGAGGAGGATGGCTAACAACGCCCGGGAGCGCCTGCGGGTCCGTGACATCAACGAGGCGTTCAAGGAGCTGGGCCGCATGGTGCAGCTGCACCTCAAGAGTGACAAGCCCCAGACCAAGCTTCTGATCCTCCACCAGGCCGTGGCCGTCATCCTCAGCCTGGAGCAGCAAGTCCGAGGTCAGTGCCGGCCAGCTGGCCTCCACGCAGAGGTCACGGCCGCACGCCGCTGGAGAGAGCAGAGATGCTCTGGCGGCCTTGAGCAGGGGCAGAGAGTAGACTCTTAGGCATCCTTCAGAATCATTGCTTCAATCTCATCTAAATCTATGAGGCAGCTCCCCTTTCTCCTGTAACTGAATCCTGGGATTGTTCTTGTAACTGATGCTGCCTTAGGACGTTTCCATAGGTCCTCTCGGTAACTGGAGCTGGGGACGTTTGCTTTACCAACTTTCTCAGACTGTAAAGTGGCTGCAGAGTTTCACCAGGGAGTTCGACCTTTACTAGCCACTGAGCGAATGAATGACAGTCGTGTGCATTTTCCTAGCTGGTCCTCTTGTTCTGGAAGGTAGAAACTGAGAGGAAGGATCAACAGCCCCACAGAAACGTTGCATGACTGCCCTGGACCAGAAGCCGTGGGTGTGACCTAAATGCTCTGTGCTTTCCTCTTCCACAGAAAGGAATCTGAATCCGAAAGCTGCATGTCTGAAAAGAAGGGAAGAGGAGAAGGTGTCCTCGGAGCCGCCCCCGCTCTCCTTGGCAGGCCCTCACCCCGGCATGGGAGACGCGTCCAATCACATGGGACAGATGTAAAAGGGCAAGTTTGTTTTCAGCCATTTCTGAAAGCTCTCCTTTGTTACTCTTACCAAGGCATCAGCCGTGAAAGCCATATTTGACCCAAATTTTTTTTCCCCCTTGGGAAGAAAAAAACAAGTTTAAAAATAAAAGCTTTCCTTTTTTCTGTTATAAACGTATTAATTCATCTTTCTCTCTTCTTTCTCAGGTCCAAGTTGCCACATTGCTTCATTAATACAAGAGACCACTTCCTTAACAGCTGTATTATCTTAAACCCACATAAACACTTGTCCTTAACCCCTTTTTTTGTAATATAAGACAAGTCTGAGTAGTTATGAATCGCAGACGCAAGAGGTTTCAGCATTCCCAATGATCAAAAAACCGAAAAACAAAACAAAAAAAAAAAAAGAAAGAAAACAAGTGCAACTTGGGGGATGACTCTCTTTAACATATCATTCAGAATGTTCAAAGCAGTATGTGCAGGCTGAGACGCAGCCCAGAGACTGAATGGCAATCTTTCCACACTGTGGAACAATGCATTTGTGCCTAAACTTCTTTTGGAAAAAAAAAATATATAATTAATTTGTAAGTCTGAAAAAAAAATATTTAATTTAAAAAAATTGTAAACTTGCAATAATGAAAAAGTGTACTTCTGAAGAAAACTACATGACCATTTTTGTTGGTATTCAAGTCAGCTAGTGTTTATAATTACCGGATATCGAATAAGGGAAGCTCGGCTGCCCTCGTAACAAAACCAGCAAACATCCTGATGACAGCGAAGTGATGACATTAGCCATTCCTTAGGGTAGGAGGAACAGATGGATCTTATAGACCTATGACAAATATATATATAAATATATATATAAATATATATTAAAAATTTAGTGACTATGGTAAGCTTTTGTTCATTTGTTTCAGACTTTTTTCTCCTGTAAAAAAATAGTACTGATTAACTTTTTTAAAAGAAAGATTTTACTGTAAATATGGATTTTTTTTTTTTTTTTTTTTTTTTTTGGTCTTATTTCTGTCCCTTTCCCCGGTTTGTTCTCATAACCTGTAGTGCCAACTCTGCTTCCGGAGGGGTAGTGCAGGATGAAATGCTGACCCTGATGTTGCTTTTCATTCATAAATAAGTAGAAAGTTGTTTCTTCAGTCTTTTGGGAACACAGGACTTAAAAGTCACATCATGTGTAGATATTAACAAGCAGCATTACCAAGACATGGCAAAAAGAGTTTGTCTGAATTGTAATGTTGCGTTTGTGACCCTCTTCTGGGATTTTCAGAGGTACAAGGTTAGAATGCTACAATGTTACCACTGTGCCTTCCAATGTTTATATCATCGGAAACATAACATAATCAAAGTGGCTGTGATTTAACAAAATGATTAAAGCGTTACCTACATGTGTAGCCAGAAGTAGTGTGCAGTGAGGTGTTTCTGAATACATGGTCAGATTTTTGGAAAAAAACAAAAACAAAAAAAACAAGTGAAGTTCAACGACCATCCAATGAGAAAATTGCAAGTAGTGTGACAGAGCTGATTGATTTTGTTGCTTTCTTGATTTTTTTTTCAAAATGGGTTTACTAAGATGCAGATGACTTAACTGTCTCCTCCTTCGTCTGAAAAAAAAAAAATGCCAATATTCAATCATCATGCAGCGTTATAACAAGCCTTATAAGTCCTAAAGCATTAAGTTGCACTTTCTTGAGGAGGGGTAGTGCAGTATTTCTCTGGCCAGTATGAATGAAGTTTATACTTAACGTATTTGATAGAAACATAGATCAAGCTATGGCACAGCAACTCATCAGATAGCTAGCTTTGACGTCTGGGCACAATTGAACCAACTTCCATCGTGAATCTTTCTAATGATTGACTTTGGTGTATAGTGCAGTAAAGAAATAGTGCTCCTAGTTAAGTATTTGTCAGCATCCTTTTGTCTCTAACTCATTTCTGTTTTTACAGCCACACAATCTTGGCATGTATTAAGAAAAAAAAATCCCTTGTTCAAGTAGTTTTTCCACCTATCAGCACTGAGTAAATGCCATAAACCCATCGAAATGGTCTAAATGTTCCATCTGTTCTCCTGTTTTGCCAGTTATATAGTAATGAAATACATTTGTAAATTTTATGCAACAAATGGCAAACGTATCATTATTTTGAAATTGTGTATGTAAAAGTTATATTTTTACATGTAGACTCTTGTTATTATGTGTTTTAATACATTGTATCGGTTTTTGTTCCTTTTTTTTTTTTTAAACGGTGTGGTTTAAAAACCGTCTCATTGAAATGAAATAGTGAGCTACAAGAATCTGAATTTTATGTTCGTTTCTGAAAATGTAAGAACAAATAAGATAGTTACCACGTGGTCATCTTTTACAAACCCATAAACATTTTGATTAGCTGTGTGTGTGTTGAAAACTGTAAATATGTTCAGTAGTGATAAAACTAAAATACTTCGTTTGATTTGTTGATAAGTTCCTAAAATGTGGAGGTGGATTAAAACCTTAGAATAGCAGAAATCAGACTTCATGAAAAGTTATTTTGAGGCTACCCTGTGAAAATGAATGAACAAAGGGGCTCAAAGAAGGGCATGGAAGACAATATTGTATACTCTCCCCTCCTCCTGAATAATGGAAACTGTGTGTACTTGTACCCTCAGTATGTTGAAGATTTCCTTTTAGTGGTACATTCTGCACTCATTTTGTATACTCTATCAAGGCGGGTATCCCTAGGAACAATATTATATAAGAAGCAGGTATCCTCTGATCACATTCAGGATAAGTGTATAGAAGAAAATATGGTGTTTACTCTTTAGGGAACTGGAAACACTCCCTGCATTGATGTACATTTTAAGATTGGCACTTTTGATACACGTTATCATCAAGGTGCTTTCATAGAGCTGATTTAAAGTTTTTCAAATCTGTAAACAAAGCAAAAAACAATTAAATCGTAGTTCTTGGATTATTTTTTAAATTGGTGCTTTATATTTTGTTCTCAGTCAAACAGAGTAAAAGCTGCAATTTATTGTTCACCAGCTTTGATGCATTCATTAATCAGTCATGTAATACCTCTATTGTGGAATTCCCTTTGGAAATAAGCGAAAAACTTTCTAACGGCCACCAAAAGCTGCTCACTACTTTTTGCTTGGTGGAGAAACATCTGCACCTATCCATGTGCATTGGGTTGTATCCCCATTAAAAAGGAAAAAAAAAAAAGATGAAAGGGAATGTGGCCTTTGTAGTGTGTTTTTTTTTTTCTTGTTCTTTTGTAATTATCAAACCCAGGTAAGATATTGGTATCCTGCGCTGTATTTTCTCATGCAATTTAGCAGAAGACAGTTAGGATTAAAGTACTCTACAGAAATTTCCTAAGGGTCCATACTACACTATGTATATGATGATACTTAGGCTGGGGATCTGTTTAAGAGACTTGGACTTTAAAAGCAGCTTGGAACAGTTGATCCACCTCCACATTCAAGTAATTTATGAATATGCAGACTAGGGATCTGTTCATCTAGACATTTTTCCCATTTGTCTTCTGTGTAGCTGCAAGGAACACTAATGTTTATACAACTGTCAGTCCACCCAGTAACGCAACTGGTTCTGATTCAGTCTTCCGATTCCTTTTTGTTTTTCGCTTTTTCCTATTTCTTGATTTTTTTTTTTTTTATTTGTGATCTTTATTTTGATGAGGGAATGGGGCGGGGGGGTGGAGGGAGGGTGTTGAACCAAGACTTGGGGGTTAAGAGGATTTTCGTCTTGGATCCAACAGGCAGAATATGATCTGTGTCCAAAAGTGAACTTGAGTCAGGAATGAAACGATTTCAGCATAAACAAGCACAAAAATTTAGTCTGCTGGCTGACTGGAAACAAAAAAAAAAAAGTCAAGATGGAATATGAGGAATTCCAACACAATGGGGCACCAAGGCCTTTAGGCCTCTCTTTTTATTTTGCTTTGGTTCTGTTTGTTTTTCTTTAGAGACATGCTCTCTCTCATGGGACTTGAAGTGGACTCATCTTTGTGCAGTGCTGGTTTTACCATACTCATTTCAAGTATTATAGACATATGTAATGGTGAAAATATATGAACTGTGGCCTTTTTCATTCTTGTTACTTGTGATGCAATTAAGTGAAGATAAGAAAAAAAAAAGCAGAGATTTACCATGTATCAGTGCCTGGCTTTTTGTTATAAAGCTTTGTTTGTCTAGTGCTCTTTTTGCTATAAAATAGACTGTAGTACACCCTAGTAGGAAAAAAACTAAATTTAAAAATAAAAAATATATTTGGCTTATTTTTCGCAGGAGCAATCCTTTTATACCATGAATATTACAAAAAAAATTGTCAGATTCTGAATATTTCTTCTTTGTAGATTTTTGGAATCATTATGAGTAAAAGTTTGTTACTTTATTTTACTATTTAAAAGATGTTATTTTGCCATGTGTTACTGAGATGAAACTGTATGGTAGCTTTTTTGTTTGTTTTTTTTTGTTTTGTTTTGTTTTTGTTTTTTTTTTTTTTTTAGTTGTAGGTCGCAGCGGGGAAATTTTTTGCGACTGTACACATAGCTGCAGCATTAAAAACTAAAAAAAAAAAAATTGTTAAAAAAAGAAAAAAAGGGAAAACATTGAAAAAAAAGAAAAAAAAGATAAACAGTTACACCTTGTTTTCAATGTGTGGCTGAGTGCCTCGATTTTTTCATGTTTTTGGTGTATTTCTGATTTGTAGAAGTGTCTAAACAGGTTGTGTGCTGGAGTTCCTTCAAGACAAAAATAAACCCAGCTTGGTCTAGGCCATTACCTGTTTCCCATCTGTAGTTATTCGATGAAGTCATGTACATGACCGTTCTGTAGCAATAAATGTGCCATTTTTATAAACTGTTTCTGACACTTGTTTCATTTCATTTTGCATTGTCCATATAGCTCTGCTTCTCTGCTGTAAGTAAAACCGCCTCTAGATTTCTTTTTGCAAGTGTTGGAGATATTGACAGCTTAACAAACAAAACATACCAACACAAAAAACCCCACAAAAACAAATTGAAAAAGCAAAGCACATGACTGACCAAGGAAGAGATGCCCTTAATGAAAATGGAACGAGATGCATGCAAAACAAAAAGAAAACTGTCTAGAGGATTAATTAATTGAAGGAATCTAATTAATGTAACACGGAAGCTATGCGTTTGAAGAGCTTTGAACTGCGCCATTGTTGCCAGTGTTTTCGGTTGGGCTGCAGCTTGCTTAAGTCAAGTCAGCCTTAAACTTCTGGATCAGTTGGTCGATTGGCAGAACCTCCTCAGCTAGATCTTTTCAGTCAAAAATCTATTGTATCGCTTTGTGAAGAGCTGCCTATTGTTAACCACGATTAATATTCCACTGTATTGATCGTTTCTCAAACTCTACCCAGCCCACTACTTCTGGTTGACTCTGTTGACGATTAATCCAGGTGTAAACAACCAGATGGGCTTTTTCCGAACTTGTACCACTGATGCGTGCCACCTATGATGGGAGGGGAAAAATGTACAGATTAAAATTATTCAGTGTTATGTACTGTAAGTTAATACTTTTGTAGAGTGGACGTCGATCTCCTTTGCAAAACTTGGAGGCTGTTTCAACATTGCATTTTAGAAATGTAAAGTAATGTATGCAATGGAAAGAAAGCCCGTGGTTAGATAAGCGCTTCATCACAGAATGTTCTAAATCCAGTACGTGGTATTTGGGGATGTCTTCATATCGCTCTTGTACGCTTTCTAATGGGGTTTAGTGACAAGTTTACCTGAAGGAAAATGTGATAACGCCATTTGGGTCACATGTGAAATGCCCTCCATTAGCCAAATGTTGGGTTTTTTTTTTTCTTTTTGGTTGGATTGTTTGCAGACATTTAAATTTTATGAAATTTCCAAGGATTTTGGTTGATAAGCCCTTTTTCCTTCTAAATGATTTGAGATGTTCTTCTGTTCTTACTGTGTGTTTTAAATATAGATAAAATAGCCCCAAGCATTTAGTCTTTTCGTATTATATTTGATCATCTCACTATGACTAAAAAGGGGGAAAATGAGCCTGGCCACCACTTCAGTGTCTCTTATCTAGTCTATTAACATTATGTTTTATTTAAAAGGACTGCATTAAACATGAAACTCTAACTTCGGTGCATTTTTCAAAGGGAAGTTAAATCGCTGGAGAGACTAGAGTAGTATCCAAAAGTTACGAAGATCCCAATAATGTTAGAAATGAAAGATCATCCAAAGGAGCTGAAACAGGCAATCGTTTTTAGTCTTATAATTGAATCCATTCATATAAGACCCAGTGAAGTTTTTATACTAGACTTTAATTATAAACCACCTTTCTCTTGACTAACAGCCTAAAACATTCATTTGTAAGCCAGTTGAAAGGAAAGCATGCAAACAAGAAAAAGAACTAGTCTGTTTCTCATATTCACATCACCCCAGGATCATACATTTAAATTGCACTTGGGACCGTTAATGCTTTGCCAGCCAGAAGATCTCGTAGTCAACCAGCCATGCTCCTCCTTCAAACTAATTACAAGGCTACATGCTCACTGGTCATGGCTTGGTTATAAAGAAGCTAGTCAGTTTGGAAAGGACTAGAAGGGCAAGAAGAACCAAAGTCACCTTGGTATTCCTGAAGGATTCTTTACATTGAGAAGGTTTGTTGAACAAATGTGGCCTTAAGCAAAAATCCTCAAGTCTTCAGGAAAGGAAGGCTCAACGCCACAGCTGGGAGAAAACACTAGTTACAAGCATGTGTGCTTCAGGTTGCAGCCGTGGAAGTGCAGTGGCTTCTATGGGTTCCAAACAGTCAAATCAGGCAGCCAGCCGTTACTGTACCTAAATACAGCAAGTGTAGTTTAGGGGGTTTGCTATGGAAGATGTGTCTGTAAAGCAGGGCTTCTTAGCATTTTGGGGTTGTGGACCCTTTGAAGAGAAACGAACCCACTCCATACAAAAAAAAAAGGACATATCACATACAACTTTAAGGAGCTGATAAACCTCGAGTCTAGGCGTAGACACTTGAGATGCTTGTTCGTGGATCCTGGGTTAAGAATATCCAGTACACCGTAACTAAAGCTACAGGGCTTGAAAAACTAGAGCAAGCCCATTTACCTTGACCGAGATGGCTGTGCCTCACCAGAACTGGACTGGTGTCTGGCCTTTCTGGGTAAAAGAAAGACCCTTTGTGTAACACCAAAAATAATGCAATCCTCATTCACATCTGTTACGCTATGTTTAGAAGTCAAATGGCTTTGGCGTTGGCCTGAACAAACAGCCTTGCAAGAGGAAGCAGAAACTTGCCAAGTGCAAAGTGAAAATGCTCATGCGGAATCAGACCTACCGGCTTGAGGTTTCTGATGGTGACCAGCCCACGGGTGAGGAACTCTTGTTCTTGAGCCAAAATGACCAAATTTTGAAGAATAGGACAACTTGATTTTTGTGAGGAATTCTTTGACTTTACATAATCTTAATCTGTGAGTTGGGTGAGGCCATTTTCAAGGAGAGGAAGTGAAGGCCAAGTGACGTGCTCCAGCCCTCAGAGCTAAAACAGCCAGTATCCTGACTGCCCAGTACTCGCTGTACTGGCCACCTCCCCCAAGTGACAGGTCTGACTCCACATTTTAACATGATCCTGCCCCCGCCTCCCCAGCTTCATCCAGTTCCATTTTTTGTTTGTTTTGCTTTTATCTTTGCTACTGCCTTTTCATGGATTTTTTTTTTGTTTGTTTTTTTACAGGAGCATTTCTGAACTTCTCTGCAGTTCTAATTTTCAACCTCATTCTACGAATTGTTCAGCTATAACTAGTTGTGAGAATATCCATGCAGTCAGAGACTGCTGGCCAAACTAAAATGTGCACTCTGGTCCACTTTTTCTAAAATAAACTTCCTATTCTGGAATAATTTTAGATTTACAGAACAGTTGCAAAGATAATATACAGCCTTCCCATATACCCTTCACCAAGTTTCCCCTAAGGGTAAAATATTGCATAACCATGGTACATTTGTCAAAACTAAGAAATTAACATTGGTGCAGTCATCCCTGGATATCCGCTGGGGATTAGTTCCAGGAGGCCCTGTGGATCCCCAAATCCGTGGGTGCTCAAGTTCTTTGTATGAAACGCAGAGTACAGTCGGCCCTCTGTATCCACGGGTTCAGCGTCCACGGATACAGAGGGCTGACTGTACTGTAATTGAATTGCACCAGTTTTCCACTCGTATCCTTTTTCTGTTCTGGAATCCAATCCAGGACCCTCTTTTTGCTGTAGTCTAGCTCACTTTGAGTGCTGGCACGGGCAGCACTGTTGGAGTCTGTACAGCATCATATGGTCTGAGAATCTTATCGAAGTGAATCACTGCCCAACTGAACTACAATAAAAAATCAACTGAGCCGCCTTTTACAATTCTTCCCATTTACTGCCTTCTCTCAAAAATTCCTCCCTCTGTGAGGACAGGTATTGAACAGGAAAGAGAAGATGGGAAGGAACTGAAAGCGAATGAGGGGAGATCTACAGCTACAAACTGGTCTAAATAGCGAATCATACATGGTTCGCTCATCACTGAATTTATTGCTGAGTGCCGATTAGGTCAAAAGCACCGAGGGAGTTCGAAGGGAACCATCCCTACATTTAAGAAGTCCAGTTAGAAGATAACAAGGGCATCTGTCTGACCAACAGCCGTTGCCATGAGGCAGGAACAAAGCAAGATAGGGAGTGGTGGAGAGAGGCGCTGGGGTGGGTGCCGGGGCAGACAGGACATTTGTAAAAGTGACCTTGAGGCAGGAGGTGCATTTTGACCATCAGAACAGATAATGTATTTAAGACAATGGCAAATCTTTCTGCACAGTAAAGAACTAGACGGTTAGGAGCAGTTTTGGTAGCTTCAACCATGAAAGTACGTCTTTCAAACTGTCATCACCTTTCCATCTCCCAAAAAATACCTGGAAACCCATGGCTGACTTTTTGGTCTACAGAATTATTCCGGGTCCCCCTGTGCAGAGCCCTGTGGGTGAGGAGGAATGAAAGTAACCGCAGCCTTCCATTTGACTACTCCAAGGACCTGAAAATGAATCTAGACTAACCTGCAGATTTTACAGAGAAGGAGAGTGAGGCCCTGAGCTCAGCTGTATTCTCACAGTTCACACGACTCTAGTGTCCTGACTCCTACCCAAAGGATGCTTTGCAATATGTCATTCTGTCAACGCAGGGACACTTTTGTCTTCCAGAAGCTCACAACCCAACGGCATGTGTAAGGGACTGAAACAGAACAAACATAATTAATAGGGGAAGTGTAGGCCTAAAGTGAAGACTGCTGGGGTATCATTGATCATTGGAAGGATGCTGGAGGATGGTACCCAGAGGGAGGGAGGGAAAGGATTCAGTATGGGAAGTCTTCATGAAGGAGGTGAAAAGCTGTAGAGGATGAAAAAGATGCAATTTGGTGGCTACACCATTCTAGCTGGTGAGAGGTACAGACTTCTGAGTCAAGCAAGTGTTAAGAATGGATACACAAAGTGTGGTAAATCAAGGATGTCTGGATGCCTGTGGACTGAGGCAACGCTGTCTTTCCTGTTTTATTCATTTCTACCAAGCCTTGTTCTGAAAGGCTTTTGAGATCACCCTGACAATCATTAACAGCGATAAGGGGAGAAGAGCTTGCCTTTCCTTCCCATTGCCACAAACATATGCTAACTGGTCAGAACCTTTACCTCCTAATACTACTTATAAGGTATGTGCTATTGAACTAGCCACTTAACCTAACCCTAACCTGTGAAACAGGTCTAATAGTACCTACATCTTGGAGTAAATACTACAACGTACGTGGTGTGCTTCACCCAGTGTTGGCACATAGAAAATGTCAATGCACTACGCAGAGACTGTATGGCATGTAAATATTTATACATCCATGCTCCAATCATAGTCTGCATTGGCCTCTATTCGCAACTTCCTGCCCCCTCCCCCCAATTCTTCCCTCACAGGCAGGAAGAATCATCTGGTCATGCTGTGCATCTTTCCAGAATCTACTGTGACTTCCCATTTTCTCTTGCAATTAATGGAACTCCTACCTAGGTAGTCTTAGAACAATCTGCAAACAGAAGCAGCTATACTGCAAAGAATGTGTTCAAGCAGAGGCTCAACCTAGTGACAGCTCTGGTTCCAAAATGACGGCAATTCCACAGACATTAATTTAGCCTCATGGCAACCTAAGAACTCAGTGTTATCATCCATGTCTTAGAAAGAGAACAAGTGAGGCTCCAGGGGCTGTGGTCAGTGCAAGTAACCCAGGGCAATGTCATCAGAGGCAGATCCAGGTCTATCTGATGTCGAGGCCCATGGATTTCTCACCCTCCCACAGCTGTCTGGAGTTAGGAGGGATTCATTGGCTGGATTACAGGATGACTGATGTCCTTTCTAATTCAAGATATGGGTCCGCTTGTGGGATGGCAGGCCAGCCACGCCCTCCCTAATGATGTTCGTCTGCTGTACTCAGCTTCTGTAGACGTTCCCCCAACCATACAACCTGGCATCCCAAGAGCTTGCCAACCCCGGAGCCTTCGCTCATCCCAGGGACACACGTCATTTCCATTGTCTGGATTCTGCTTAAGATTGTTCCATCAACTTAAAAACAAGCAAGCCAGCAAACAAGCAAACAAAAAACAACAGTTTAATAACATCTGGGGATCATAGATCAAAGCCACTGTGTTGGGCACTGGGAAGAAAGCAAACTTGTTACCGCAAGAACCTTAAAATCTCTTGCGGATATAAAGCATACAGACAAGCAGAAATGAAAAGGGAAACAACGGGCATTTTTGAGCACTTCTTTTAGACCATAACACACATCCAAAAGCATATATCTCAATAAACTAATGCATAAAAAATAATGAAAGGTAATATTTCTCTCCTCTAAAACCAGTTGGTGCTTTATTTTATTTAATCCACAGAATTGTATTCGTTGTTATTATTATTGCCATATCACAGAGGGAAGAATTAAGGCTGAAAGGAGCTGTTGGGTAAATGGCAGAGGGGTGATATTGGAAGGTAGGCCATCTGACTTCTGATCCTGAAATCTGTCAAAATTTGCTATGTGATGTAGATGCTAGAATTAATAAGCAACTTGTTTTCACAATAATTCAATGAGATTTCTTGAGAAACACAAGGCCCAGAGGCATTAGATCGACTTACTAAGATCATGCTTCCAGTAATTGACCAAAATAAGATTTAAATGCAGAAATACGTGACACAAAATTCTGCATTTAGTGCCCTAAACCAAAGGAAAAAAATGGAAAGAATGAAGCAAATGTAAATGGGGAGGGGGAAGGGTAAGCTGTGACAAAGCGAGAGAGAGGCATGGACATATACACACTACCAAACGTAAGGTAGATAGCTAGTGGGAAGCAGCCGCATAGCACAGGGAGATCAGCTCGGTGCTTTGTGACCGCCTGGAGGGGTGGGATAGGGAGTGTGGGAGGGAGGGAGATGCAAGAGGGAAGAGATATGGGAACATATGTATATGTATAACTGATTCACTTTGTTATGAAGCAGAAACTAACACCCCATTGTAAAGCAATTATACTCCAATAAAGATGTAAAAAAAAAAAAGCAAATACAGGAGAGCAGAGATCACAGGCTCTGGCCAAAGAAGGGTATCATCTTTGTGAAAGATGTTAACATGAAGAGTTAATCCTCGGAAGCACCCTGTGCGGGAAGCATTTAATAAAGATGCGGTCATTTATCCCTTCTGCCAGCACTTAGAGCAATTTCCAAGTTCCTCTTTCTGAATTGCCTGAGGGCAGACAGCTAATGGCCCAGCCTGGAGGAAAACAAGTCTCCTCACAATTTACCCAGGGAACTTTCCAAGAGAAATATTTAATTTGGTGCCCCGTTATCATGCGATTTTAATAGGTCACTGCAGCCTGTAACTAGACAGATCCAATGTTTATATTTCTCAAACCTCTGATGAGTACCTGCTGAGTGCGTGCTGGGTGTACAACAATGATCAAGGTATAGCCTCCCCTAAGAAGGTGACAGTCTTGGGAGCAGAGATGCTGGGTGGGAGGGGAGAGACACAACTGGGGAAAGACTGCTGGGCTGGGAGGGTCACGATCTTGGGTGGGAAGAAGTGAAATGTATAATAGCGCAGATGTGGTTTAAAAGCCCGGAAGAGGTGTTGCAGGAAAGGGGACCCCTTCCAGGGCCCGAGAGTGGGCTTCTAGCTAACATTAGGAAATGACTTTTCCAAGGAGACACACGTGCTGAAGAAAAAAGAGACTGTTGGGAAGGGGTGCCCGGGCGGAGAGCAGCAGGGTGAGGGAACCCAAGAAAACGGCTCTGCCACGTGGTTCGCAGTCCCAGGTTTTAGGGTAATTGGCCTAGTTTCCACGTTGTCTCTGTCCAATCGTTCTGACTCAGGGTTCTCCCTGGTGGCACACGCATTGCTCAGCCAAGATGGATTCCAGCGAGAAGGATCCTGGGAGGTTGGTAGGACATGTGGACTGGTGTCTCCTCGCTCCTTTTGACCTTTCCTGATTCTTCCGGTTGGTGGTAGCTTGTTAGTTCCGAGTTCTTCACCAGGACCTCCTGTTGCAAGATCACTCATGCAAGTGGTTACTATCTTGCCTGGCCAGGGTGGGCAGTTTTGGTCAGTGGTTTCCCCTAGCAGAGGGACTGGGGACCGAGGAAGCAGAAGAACGTTGCTAGAAACAACTTCGCAATGAAAATAACAATTGAAATTAATACTGGATACCAAGAAAGAAATTCCATACAGGAAAAGTAAGGAAGAAAATTGACGGTACGGTGTGATACTGCAAATCCCGTTCTGGGAACACCAAGCAGTTCCGAACAACTTAACAGTAGGAACAGGGTGTAAATGGTGGGACCACGGCAGGAGGTGGGTGAGGGTCTTGATACCAATAAAGAATTTGGACTGTCCTGTGGGCAATGGGGAGCCACTGAGGAATTTAAGTAGAGAAATGATTGGGTCAGGTTTGCATTCTAGAAGCCCTGCAGCCCCATAGTTTTGGTGTTGCGTGAGGAAGGCGTCTAATGGCAGAATATTCACACCATTGAAGTTAGAGACAAGAGCTGCCATGGGTTCAGCCCACCTGCATCTCCAGCTCATGATGCAGATTCTAGCTGTTCTCGCTCTTCCCCTGGAAGATACCCGACATGTGGGCTGAAAGCATCATGGCTGTGAAGGCAGTCTGGCTGTGACATCTGTCCTCCCACTGGTGGCCAGGATTGGACTAAAAGCATCAGATTGAAGAGCAGTGGGCTTCCAGAGAACGGCTTAATCAGCTCCCCCCGAGAGTGGTCCAGAAAAACAAAATATTAATGATGAGTTCTATGAATTGGTTCTGCACTTGACGGAATGGGCTCTCTGATCTGATTAGATTCAAGGCTTTAATGACACTGTTTCCAGCAAGAAGGGGCACTGGTGGTCCATAGCACACAATGGCAAAGCTGTTACTCAAATTATCACTTGTAGATACCCGTAGCCAAGTATCAGTAGAAGGCAAGGTTCTAAACAACCAGGTAGTTGCCGGCATAGGACACTTTAGTCAAAATAAGGAATACACTGGGTTTGGTTGGTTGTTTCTAGATGCACTACAGGACTTGGGAAAAAGAAGATGATGAAATAAAGGCTTTAAATTCCCAATTCAACGTGTACATAAGTGTTCTGAAAGCTTCTGCTGCTGCTCTGAAAGAAATTTTTCTCCTGTAGCTGAACAGTTTCATTTGAAAATAAACAGAAGTCTATGCTTGCAGGTGACGGAATTGCAAAGCAAACTGAATTCCAACCTATAGTCAGGTGTCTCTTATGTTAAGGTTAGGGCATTGATTGGGAAGGGATGGGATCATGGAAACTGGGATGAGGACTTATGGGAATGGAGACATTCTGATGAAGCTAGGGGGTTTGAACTCCTAAATTCTGCCAAGCCTTCCAGGGCAGTAGAAGCTGTCCTTCCACCCCTGCCTGAGGAGGTTAGTCATCTCTTGCCTGAAGAACTTAAAGTGGCCTCTCTTGAGGAAGTTGCCTTAAAGGCACTGCTCATCCTCAGAATCTAACTGTACCACTTCTTCTTTTCTTTTTTTTTTTCTTTTTTTTTTTTTTGTGGTACGCGGGCCTCTCACTGCTGTGGCCTCTCCCATTGCGGAGCACAGGCTCCAGACGCGCAGGCTCAGCGGCTGCAGTTCATGGGCCCAGCCGCTCCACGGCATGTGGGATCTTCCCGGACCGGGGCACGAACCCGTGTCCCCTGCATCGGCAGGCGGACTCTCAACCACTGTGCCACCAGGGAAGCCCTGTACCACTTCTTTTGCTTCTAGACCAGACTCAAATTCCAGGTGTCCTCAAAGGTACGAAGTGTGGCCCATTAGGAAGTATAATACACACCAAAAGAATCTGATGATTTTGTCAAACTATACCAATGGAAACCTGGAGAATACATGTGGGAATGCGTCTTAAGGGTGTGGGATCAAAGAGGAAGGAATATATACTCAGGCAAAATGTATTGCTAGAGCCTCACTAAGCAGAGAATCCAAATTCAGTGTTTAAGCTCAGGAGGCTAGGAATAACTCCAACAGTTTGCTTGGTTGGTTGACTGAAACATGGACCCCAAGTTGACCTACTCCAAGTGAAGTCAAATGGCAGAACTTCTTAGTATCCTACGGAGGAAGGTATCTAAAAGCTTAGGGAGGTTGGAATGATAGAGTGGATTTATCATGTAAAATCTGTTTACCCACGCTGCCAGGGTCCAGCATTGAGAGATAAATGACTGGGACAAGCCCCCCACCCCCCAGCATCCCTATCAGAATGAACATGGTGGGAGACAGGGTGTCAGGAACCAGGTGTGGGCACTTAATTGCCACAGGCAAGATGGGTGTGGTCACCACCATAGACAACAGAGTCAAAGCAGTGATCATAACAGTCTGACTCAGAGAGAGCTATGTTGTTGGCTATTGATTAGATAGTCTTTCTGCTAAATTTTTACTTGATCTGTGTAAGTGGAAGTCAGTTAAATCACCAAAAGTCACAGCCGCTCAATTCCCAGATTGGAGCCAGTTCACAGACCCAGAGCCCTGGGAATGCAGGAGTGGCCAGAGGAAGGACCTGCCACACTGCCGAAATGTATACCATCGGTCTTCCTCCAAGCCCTCCCCAAAGGGACCCGTGGCCATTTAACAGAGTGACCATGCATTGAGGAAGGAGAAATAATCAGACTTTTGGGGGTTACAGGACACTGGCTCTGAACTGATGATAATTCCTGAAGACCCAAAATAACATTGCAAAATAACACTGTGACATTTTGGAAAATTTGTATCTATTGCTGTGAGCTTGACAACTGCCCAGTACTTAAAGGTTTTTCTGAGGAATTCAGTGGTAATATTAACAAATGAGAATTTGGGGCTATGGTATAATGAAACGTGTCAATACTTGGAAGATCTGCATAGTTTAGAGAATCAATGCCTCAAATGATCAATGCATGATGTTACATATTCATGCATGGGTGAAAGATCTGTTCAGAGTTTAAGACAGAACTGTGGAGTTTAATGTAACAGAGTATGAAAGTTCATTAATATGGTTTCAGAATCTACAGAGCACCTAACCCCTAAGATACTACTACTTGTCAAGTTTTGGTGTAGTATCAGAAAAGAATGTAATTTGAAAAGGCTATTAAATACTCTTCCCTTTTTCAATTACATATCTATGTGAGGCTAGATTTTCTTCAAATTTTCAACCAAAGCAACATATGGCAACAAATTGAAATCAGAAGCAGACATGAGAATCCAGCTGTCTTCTATTAAGTCAGATATTAAAGAGATTTGAAAAAATGTAAAATAATACCACTCTTCTTATTACTTTTCTTGTTTTGGATAATGTTATTTTTTCATTTAAAAAATTGGCTCAGTTTTAAGGATGTAATGGGTTTACTGTTTTTTTTTTTTAATGAATAAAGACTTTTTATATGTCTCAGTTTTAATCTCTAATATGGTAAGTCTTAAAGGCTATAATACACATGATGGAAAGCATTTTGGGGTCCTCGATAATCTTTGAAGCATATGAAAGGATTCTGCAGAAAACATGAGGACTTTTGCTCTAGTTCTTGATCAGCTGCACTAAGTATATAAAATAAACAAAGAAGACAAAGCGTAGGCTGGGGTAACATCTGAATTTAGGGGGTCTCCTTTCTGATTCCAAGTATGTCCCTGTAGTAGTTTGATTGTGCTGCTGTGATATTGTGATTCATAATAAGAAATATATATTTGGTCTTTGTTCCAGTTTCTGGCACAGGGTTCCTAAAACTATTGGAATTTCCTAGGTGATCGCAGCAAGAAACATGTCTTTTGTTTTGTTAATGAGGTGGCTTTTGGAAAGCACCTGGCTCACCTAAGGATGGGGGCTGCTTGCCAGGAGAACTAACCATGTGATTGGAGGTTTGGAACTTTCAGTCCCGCCCTTGACCTCCAGGGAGTGGAGAGGGACTGGAGAATGAATTAATAGCCAATGGCCAATGATTTAATTAATCACGGCTACGTAATGAAGCCTCCATAAAACCCTAAAAGGACAGGTTTGGGAGAGATTCCTGGTTGGTGAACACGTGGAGATTTGGGGAGAATGGTGCTCAGAGGAAGGCACGGAAGTTCCGTGTCCCTTCCCGCTTATCTTGCCCTATGCATTTCTTCCATCTGGCTGTTCCTGATTTGTAACCTTTCATAATAAACCAGCAATCTAGTAAGTAAAAGATTTCTCTGAGTTCTGTGAGCTGCTCTAGCAAATTAATTGAACCCAAGGAAGGAGTCGTTGGAACTTCCAATCTACAGCCCTATGGTCAAAAGCACAGGTGACAACTTGGGCTTGTAACTGGCACCTAAAGTGTGTGTGTGTGTGTGTGTGTGTGTGTGTGTGTGTGTGTGTGTAGGGGGGCGGTGCAGTCTTGTGAGACGGAGCCCCTAACCTGTGGGATCTGATCCCATCTCCAGGGAGAGCATGTCAGAATTGAGTTGAATTGTAGGTTACCCACCTGGTGTCGGAGAACTGCTTGGTGATATGGGGGGATAAGAACCCCACACTGTTGGAATTGGTGACCAGAACCCTTAGCTGCCCTGACAAAATACCAGACTGGTGGTGGAGGTGCTGCTAACCATTTAAGAAAGGCTTTCCTTGAAGACAGTGAGTGGTTCTGAAGCTGGGCTGCCTGTTAGAAACTCCTGAGAAGATTTTTTTAAAAACCAATATCCCAACCCCCTTCTTCCCTCCTCCTTCCTGATTTAATTTGTCTGGGATGGTACTGGGCAGTGGTTTGTGTTCAGAGCTCCCCATTGATTCTAATCTGCAGCCAGGGTTGAGAACTCCTGCTCTAAAACGTGAGTGGCCAAAAGGCCTTCTCTGTGTCTATCACCACCCGACCAGGTGGCAGGGAACCAGGTTGGTGTTGGTGCCAGACTAAACAGGGAGTCAGGTGGATGAGCGTAGCGGGTAGTTAATAACCACATTCCCAATCTGACATGGGTTGGAGGTAGGGGGATGGATGAAGGGCGACTCCTGCCTAAACAGCCTCAAAGGACTCATCCAAAGAGACTTGTTCCCGTCAAAGGGAGGAGGGAGCTCTGTGGTAGCTAGTGGTTGGTTAGAGAAGATGGGTCTAACCGGAGTTCACTTGCCTACAAGTATCAGAGTCACAAAATAACAGTGGCTTAGGAAAAACTAAAGTGTATTACTCCATCAAATTCACAGAGTCCAGCGTTGGGCCATCCAGGGCTGGTAGGATAAGGCCACCATGTTGAGGACTCCGACTCTTCTGCTTTCATGCTCCACTGTGTCTGCTGTCCATTCCACGGGTCATCAAGGGGCTGCTGGAACTCAGCCCAGCAAGTCCACATTCCAACCAGCAAGAAGGAGGAAGGGAGGAAGAATGAGAAGCAAAGGGCTGGCATCATCTCCCTGAAGGTTCCTTGAAGCAGCTGCATGAACTTCTGTTTACATAGCATTGCCCAGAACTCAGCCACAAGGCCACCCATGACATCCAGGAAGGCTGGGAGATTTAGTCTTCATTTCTAAAGTCGTGTGCCCCCCATACCTGTGGGTTCTATGGAAATGGGGTAAAGAGCTATTGAGGGATAACTAGCAGTGTTTGCCAAAGGGAGCTTTTGTGAAACCACGCTTGGCTCTCTGAATTTAAGCTTAAGTCCCCTTTGGGGAAGAAATAGGAAGTTTTTTCCCCCATCACCGTCACAAAGCTTTCCTCCGTCCCTCCTCTTTTTCTATATTGGTAACTGTCTGCTGGCCCTGACAGTTGTTTCCTCCAAAGAGCTGGTAGGGGCTGCTTTCATAGCTATTTGATTCCTTTAATCAGAACCTAAAGTCAATAGGATTCAGAGTCGTTTACAATTCTGGAATTTTGCATCATAATTTAAAATAGTTCGACAGCATAGAATTTCCGGTATACTGGAAATATAGACATTCGAAATAGAACAGCTTCATCATTCTTTTAAATGTATCTAAAGGAATTCAAATGCTATAGCAATTTAATACCCACCACCAACCCCTTAGAAAATATTCAACAAGCCCTCATTTAACAGAAGGTAATTTTACATTTTTCTCCTTAAAAGTTTCTTCTTAAACTCATATTTCCCTTCAAACTTCTGCTACTTAACTTTTTCCAAATGTAACATATTTTTATACTTAAAAGTCTTTATCACTCTGTCAAACACATCTGCATCAAAAATGTGTATAAAATTGAAGTTTAATTTCCTGTCATCAGAATGCTCTAATAGTTTAGTAAAATTATTCTGGATGGAGTTAGTATTACAGTTATTATTAGTGTACAACTAAGCAAAAACAATGTAAATACAACACAAATATTGATAAATAATTATTAGACATAAAAAGTGAAAGATAAAATCCATGGGAAAATCATCTCTAATGAAACAGCTGGAAGTTTCTTTTCTCCTCCCAATTTTCTAGTGTCCACAAATGAATAATGCTTATTAATTTAATAGGTGAGTATCCAGCAATGGTTCAATTCCTGCTTTTTGTTTTACAGTAGAATGCACGGAGAAATCTTAGTCACATAAATACTAGGTGGGAATGGAAGTTTCGTTAAAGCAGCACCCCCCAATTCTCTGAAATCCTTTGAAGTTATGTGGGGATCTATCTTCAAAAATTATGTCTAATGATCTCTCAGCTGACAATTCGATTAGGTCTCCTTCAGTGGTGATGAAAGCAGAGAATTAGAAACCACCTGATGTGTAAAAGGGTTTCTTACCCAGTCATTAGAGTCATTCACTTTTCTAGTTTCTGGGAAATACACCAAAAAGGCTTTACCAAGTCTTATGGAACAACTCTCAGTAATTATACCTGTTTCTCTGCCACTTAGGTACCTTGTTTATTCTCCCAACAAGTTGAGAAAATGGAAATATTGTGAATTTCAATACACCTTTGCCAATATAATCTTGTTGATTTAAAAAATACTTTTATCTTTAAAAAAGCTTTAAGTATCTTTTCACCAAGACCCTGGCGCTCAAAAGTAAATGAATAAATAATTCACCAAGCAAGCTAATAAACTCTACCTTTATTGTAAAAAATCCCATCATCCAGACCAAACCAACTTTCAGGAAAAAAAAAAAAAATCTGATTTTATTTCTCAATTCAAGTGTCCCCATAACAACCATCTCTCTCTTGAATTTTTAATTCTAAAAAGAAAGACAAGGTGCAAAGTGTCACTATGAGCCCTTAATATTTATTTCTGACACTCCCTTTGCTTTTTCTCATACAACTCTCTCTCTCAGGAGCACTGCATTCTCCATCTTCCTCTGTTTCCTGCTCTGCAGGTTTTCACACTCTGGGGCTCTGCACCAAGGTAAGATCTGACGTGGATGAAGGGTTCAACTTCCTTTTGTGAACTGTCAGAAGTGGAGGTGGGAAATGATTGCCAGCAGACCGGCTCAGGCTCGGGCAAGATGGGTACATAAGAAAGTTGAGGATTTGGAAAATGTTCATGCACCTTAGTAAACTTGTAGAGTGAATCCAACACTCCTTGGTTCAAATATGGAAAGGTAGACAAGTTTCCTTGTTTTCACTTTTCCTGGGGTTATGCGAGGACACGAAGGAGAGGCCTCAAAAATCAGGGAAGACTGCCTGGAAGAGGCAAGCTGAATCCAGGAACGTAAGTTTTTTTGTTTGTTTGTTTTGTTTTTGTTTTTTTTTTTGCGGTACGCGGGCCTCTCACTGCCGTGGCCTCTCCCGTTTCGGAGCACAGGCTCCGGACGCGCAGGCTCAGCAGCCACGGCTCACGGGCCCAGCCGCTCCGCGGCATGTGGGATCTTCCCGGATCGGGTCACGAACCTGCGTCCCCTGCATCGGCAGGCAGACTCTCAACCACTGCGCCACCAGGAACGTAAGTTTTTAAAATGCTCACAGATGATTCTTATCTGAATTTTGAGATCTACTTCTATTGGAATTTGAAAACTACTGAAATTTGAGGCCTACTGCTACTGTATACAAGACCTTAAAATCAAGAGAGAACTCAGTTCTGCTGATCATTAAAGAAACATCCATATTTCAGGTGGCCCTGAATGGGGTACATGCAAGTGACTTCCAGTCTGACTTAAAGGCAGAGGTCAGTACGATTCAAGTTTAATGTTTCTTTCCCTCTGATACAAGCAAAGAAGACACCCACCTTGACAGTGGGGTCCACCCATCACACAATCCCTGGGTGCTGTGAGTGACAGCAGCATTTATAATCCTCACACCTGGCCACCTGCTACTTATAGTGATGAGTGGGTTGATCACCTGGAATTCTTGTCTGTCTTCCAAAAACCTGGGATTTCTGAAAATTTGAATGCAAAATCCCAGCCCCCAGAGAAGGGTATGAAAATGCCAAACTATTTACTTGCTATTCTTCCCCCATGGTTCCCTGTTCCTGCCCACCTGGCTGCTTTTTCAATATGTCCTAAGCAGACGCCTTGGAAATGGGGCCTTGGCTTCTCCCGGAAGATAGCTTCAAAGCCTCAGACCTCGACATCACACGTTTCCCCAATTAAAAGCTGTCCTCAAGAGCACCTCGCCAGAACCCCTAAGATAAGAGCCCTTGCTTCATTACAGCTCACACCCTCTCCTACAGGAGGAGATAAGGAGATGTGTTACTTGAGCCATATTTTTGGAAATTGCTAGTTAGTTGCAAAATCTTTCCTGAGGTAGAAAAAAAAGCACCAAGGACTGGAATTATTGGATTATTTTACTTTTGAGGCCAAGAAGCAGATGCTCCACTTTCAAGACTTGGACAAATCTTGTCGCAAGATAATTCCTCTGCTTGCTACCCAAACGTCCCGGTTCACTGGCTTCCCTGAAGAGGCCTGCTAGGAGATCAGTTGAACCACTGCCGAGGATATGGTTTGCAAGGCTCTTAAAAAAAGCTGCCCCGTATTGTAATCTGGTGCTAATCAGATTTCAGTGTGATGTCGCCAGGAAAAATCGATATGTATAATGCTAGACTAGAAAGGTTTAGGAACAAATTCCAAAGATGAAGTTCTTTCTCCAAATTATATGTCTTAAAAAAACAAATAAACAAACAAAACAACCCAAAAAACTTAGTTTGGGTAAAATAGAGAAATTATTCCATGTCTCTGTTTTCCTGCTCTGCCACGTTGTATCCCAGAACTGGAAAATGACTTTCCTGAAATGGAAGCTGGACCTTGTGTTGCAGGAGATGTAGGTAGTAGTGTGTTAAAATGTCCAGCATAGCTGGAAGTGATTAATTAAAAATAATTCATTGAATACATTTCCTTCCTTCTTTTAAAATACATGTAGTTGAGTGCCCAATATGGGCTTGTCTCCAGGAATTAACTCGAAAAGGACCCATTTTGTTGCTGTCTGCTTGGAATTGGCTATCTATGGGGGTGGCCTAATGAAACAGTTCACGAAATATGGTGTCTTAGACCGTTTGTGTTGCTCTAAGAAATATATCAGAGACTGGATGGCTTAAACAACAAATATTTATTTCTTATAGTGCTGGAAGTTAGGAAGTCCAAGATCAAGGTGTTGGCAGATCCAGTGTCTGGTACGACTCACTTCCTGGTTTGCAGATGGCCATCTCCTTGTATCCTTACAGGGCGGAGAGCAGAGAAAGAGGAAGCTGTAAGACCACTATTTCCATCCATGAGGGTCCACTCTCATTACCCAATTACCTCTCAAAGATCCCACCTCCAGATATTGGGGACTAGGTTTCATATTATGAATTTGGGGGAGGGGGGACATAAACATTCAGTCCATAGCATCTGTTGTATGCTGCCGAGGTGGGGGGTGTAGGTGAACGTAACAGTCTGGGTGTGGGTAGCTCTCAGGGAAGACTTCCTGGAAGATGCGATGCTTCATCTGAAACCTGGAACTTTAGCAAGTGTTAGCCAGGCAGGTGGGCCAGCATCAAAGGCAAAGGGAGGAGGTGGGGGCATTTCATGATGGAGAATGCCCCGGGAGGGAGGACCACACCATAGAGTGTGCAAGGTCCAAAGGTGACAGCATGCATGTTTGGGGAACTGTAATAAAAATGGAAATAGTCATCATTCATTCATTCATTTAAAGATGTATTCTAGTACCTACTATGTGCCAGGCCTCGTGCTAAACCAGAGAATAAACTCATGAACAAGGCAGAATTGTTCTAATTATTATTAATAATAACCCATTATTTTTACGACTACATTTCTTGAACACTTCCTGGGTGCCAGGCACTTGACGTACTTCACCATCATTATCTCAATTCATTCTACAACAGTCATATAAAATGGGTACATTTTTTAGCATCACTGTATAGATGAGTAAACTGAGGCACAGGTGACCTCAGTGACTTGCCCAAGGTCACCCTGCTGGTCAGTTGAGGAGCCTGAACTCAGGCTGTCAGAATCTACAACTTCCTCTTGGTTCATAATCCTGGCTGGATTCTGTGCAAAGGGATTCACTGTGAGAATGACCAACTGTCCTGGTTTGCCTGGGACCTGGGGGTTTTCTGAGATGGGGGACTTTAAGTATTAAAACTGGTAGGCTTGTGTGGTTGGTTATCACAGCTGAGCATCGAGTAGGGTCACAACTTGTAGGACCTAATAAAACATGCTAAAGAATTGGGATTTTATACCAAAGGCAATGGAGATCCTCATGTAAGAAGAATATACTCTGATAGTTCCAAACCTCAGTTGCACAAAATTAGCCTTAGCTCTCCACCAAGTGACCCCCAGTCATTCCTTGGAATTACAAAGCTGTGGGTACCATAAATTTACTAACTGCAGCAATGGTATCTATTCTATATCGGTCATCTGCTCTTTCCAGTGTAGAAAGCTGACTCCTTATTTATCACCAATACAACTTATTGATAAGACAAAGCTGAGTTTATTGCTTACAATAAAGCAATAAAGGAGTAGGAAGAATGCTACCTCAAGAAGCTTTGCTAGCATCTCAGAGGGAGAAGACAAGTCAGAATTGTATTGAGAATTGGAAGTTTGGTTTAAGGTGGGTCTTTCAACCAGGGGGCTCAATTAGCAAAGGGTAATGATCACAAAGCAATGGTCCAGGATTTGGTGGGAACAGTAAGGTGCAAATTTTTAAGCGTGGGAGTCAAAGAATCTTAGGGTGTGAACTGTTGGTTGATACTTTCCACTGAAGGGTTGAAGGGTCTTTCAGGATCCGTTTGGGAAGTTTCTATAATGAACAAGCGAACCATTTGCCCAGACAGGAGACTTCTGGGAAGTTAAAGCCCTAGTAATGAAGACAGAGAGATAGAAAGTCATGTGAACATAGACAGTGAGGGGTGGTTTCTGTCCTGAGTCTAGACAGAGAATCTTCACCATGGACAGTTCCCTTAAGAGGACCCCAAGACTGTTCAATGTGCTGGATGAAGGTGCTCCAAAAGGCTTCGAACACTCAGAGCCAGCACAGGTGATATAGGCAGGGCGTCCCACTCAAACCTCACCACACTCTGTCACCAGAGCCTGCAAAGCAGCTCTACCTCAAAAACTCCCTTGAGGGCTCAAAACCAGCCCAAGGAACCGAGTGGGATACAAACGTCATCATGCCCTCAAGCTTCTCTTCTCTCCTTCTCAGATCCTTCCTGCTGCAAAACTGTTCTCACTTCTCCCAGGTACAACAAAAGCAAGACTGCTCTGCATGTGACTGGACATCTGCTGACCCACTGATATTGGTGTGTTTGTCTTGTGCATTGCTGTGTAGGTGGGAGGTTGACTATCATCTACACTAGCAAGTACCCACCCAATGGACCCCGTGGTAATTATGATATTCACTGCTCTTGGAAAGCCTCCCACTCCTCTCTAATTCTATCAACCTTTTCAATCCTTACCACTCTCCTCTTTCATGAGATCATCAATATTCACTCCAGTCTCTATTAATCTTGCCCCAGCTGCATATCTATTTTCTATCTTTATTCCTTTTTATAATCCCTTTTGGCATTTCCTTATATTCAATTTGGTTTCCAGTCATCTTCTGTCTTAAATCGTTCTCCCACCATGTTATTATACAATTTTTCAAACCTATAGAAAGGTAAAAAGCATTACACAGGGAACACCCATATACCCATCGCCTAGAAACAGAGGTCAGCAAACTTTTTCAGTAAAGGATTGGGTAGTAAATACTGTAGGCTTTGCAGGACGTATGGTCTCTGACAACTACTCAGCTCTGCTGATGTGGTGCAAAGGCTGCCGCAGGTAGCGTGTAAATGAAAATGAGTGAGCATGTCCGTGTTCCAATAAAACTTTATTTACAAAACAGGCATGTCCTGATCCCTGACCTTGACTCTACTATAAATATTTTCCTATACTTGCTTTATCGTATGTGTAGCTGTCCCTCTATCCATCTCATTTCTGACACCTTTCAAATTAAGTTTCCCGCATCATTACACATCACCCCAAAACACGTCTATCATTTTCATATGTAATGTGTCACACATATCTCTTTCTCCAAAAGACTGTAATTTCTTTCTTTTAAAAAAATTTTATGTAATTAATTTATTTATTTTGGCTGCGTTGGGTCTTCGTTACGGTGCGTGGGCTTCTCTAGTTGCGGCACGGGCTCAGTTGTGGTATGTGGGATCTTAGTTCCCCAACCAGGGATCGAACCCGGGGTCCCCTGCATTGGGAGTGGAGAGTCTTAACCACTGGACCACCAGGGAAGTCCCAAGACTGTAGTTTAGTTAATGACAAAAAATCACTAATTCAACTAACATTTACCTATCTACTGTTTTCCAAGCACAGCTCTAAATAGGATTCAAAAAGAATCCTATTGTCTAAAAGAAAACTGTTGTGCAAATGAACAAATACAAGGCAGCTGATAATAGAAATGGGAGCAAAGAATCGTTCACTTAAGGAGAAAGGACATGAACTCCACCCTGGGGTAACTGGGAGAGGTTTCTCAAGAAGTTCAAGGTGGGATTAAAAAGTGATCTGGGCTTCCCGTAACACTGTTCATATTGCCCTTGTGCTTGCTCCATCCCAAATTTGGGACTTGTTCTGCTTTAAGAACTGACCCCCACCCCCAGAGGCCACTGTTGGGGATAATGCTTATCTCCCGCTCCTTATTCACCCACCCTGATGTATCTCCACCAGAATATTCTGGCCTATGGCTCTACTTCTTACTCAAAGCCAGTGGTTCCCAAATTTGAGCACCCAAGGGACTCACCCAGAGGGTTTTTAAAATACCAGTTACTAAGCCCAAACCCAGATATTTTGAATCAGTAGGTCTGCAGTGGAGCCCTAGAATTTGCATTTCTAACAAGTTCTCGGATGATGCAGATCCAGGGACCACACTTTGAGAACCACGGCACTAAGTAATATATTATAGTTCATCCTAGAATTATTCTTATCATTATTACATTTATAGCATCTTTTATGAGATGTTTTCCAGAAAATTTGTACCAGCCCGTATCCCTATTATGAATAAACCAATATTTTGATACTTACTTATCACTGAATATTAACATAAAATATTTTCTAATTCTATAGTTGGAAATGATACCCTGGTCTTTTAATTGATAGCTCTTTCAATTACTCACGAAATCAAAGATTTCCCTGTACCTTCCTCTTAATTTTCTCTCTAAACAATAACAAAGTATTTTTAAAAAGGAAAAAAAAATTGTCGTTGACTTCCTTGAATGCCTTCCATTCAAGGCAGCACAGGAAGTGATGATTTGATGTACCCTGTCCACTCAAAACATATAATAATTATAAATAAAATATTAAATGTAAAGTCAAAACCAGCTCCCAGGGTTCAGAACAAGATAAGTTCTCCATGGATCAAAAAAAGAACAAAAATGTTAAGTGATGAGCAGGGCTCTGCTCTGGGTTCTAGAAGCAGATAGTAGTAACAGGAAGTTCGACTTCTGGGGGTTAGTGAGGATGTAAGGGGCTCCAAATGAGGTGTGGGTTGAGATAATCTTGTTGCTTGAAGCAAGTTAGGACCAAATCATGCCAAGAAATATCATCACGCCTAAGCTGGACTCTGAGCCTGGGGTCTGGGTGACAGCAATGTAGAAGCAGAGAGAGAGCACAAGAGAGAAACATAAATACACCTCTCACTCGAAATGATTCTGCAAACCCAAATTATAAAGCACTAAAGAACTAAAATCAATTTGATTCAGAATTCACTCCAGATGAAATGAATTTAAGATAAGAATCTGCCAAAGACACTAAAATTATTATATTTAGAATGCTTTAAAAATGTAGGGCTTCCCTGGTGGCGCAGTGGTTGGGAGTCCGCCTGCCGATGCAGGGGACGCGGGTTCGTGCCCGGGTCCGGGAGGATCCCACGTGCCGCGGAGCGGCTGGGCCCGTGAGCCGTGGCCGCTGAGCCTGTGCGTCCGGAGCCTGTGCTCCGCAGCGGGAGAGGCCACACAGTGAGAGGCCCACGTACTGCAAAAAAAAAAAAAAAAAATGTAAAAGGTGTAGCTCCCATTAAAATAGGAAAAGAAATTATGAAACCAAAACAAGTCCAATGAAACAAGAACAAGTGGATATGAAGAAGAGGGCTGTCACCAAGAACCAAATCTTCCAGCAACGTGATCTTGAATTTCCCAGCCTCTATAACTGTGAGAAATAAACATTCGTTCTGTAAATCACCCAGTCAATGATAACTTGATATGGCAGGTAGAGCAGACTAAGACAAGAATGTTCATTGCATCATTGTTTGTAGTAACAAAATGCAAACAAATTAACAACCAAGAAAGAGAGATAAACAAATTGTATTATAGTCATATAATAGAATATTATATAACAGCTAAAATGAAAGCACTAGTTACACTTCAAAATTATAATACTGAATGAATAACTCAAATTGCCCAATGATATACATTAGGACTCCATTTACATCAAATTTGGAAATATTCAAAACAATGTTACATACTTTTGATTAATATGGGTGTATGCAGTAGTTTTATAAACATGCACAAAGTGAGCAGTCTGAAACTCTAAGGATGGTGGATCCATTGGGACAGGAGAAAGGAAGATGGAATAGAAGAAGAAAACAGAGTTTCATCTGTATCTGTAGCTAGCATCTTAATTCTTTTTGAAGAATCTGAAGCAAACATAACAAAATATTAAGCTTTGAAAAAGCTAATTAGAGGTGTTTCTCAAATCATTTTCTATACTTTCCTCATGCTTAAAATATTCCGTAAAAATTTTGCAGAGGAGTCTGCTATGTTTATTTCTACCTGTGTTTGCTTGTTGCCCTTTACCTGTTACCCCAGTGCAATCTGGTTCTGTCTCCTAACAGTTTCTGGAAACTTCTTTCTCCTTAGGTCGTCTGTATTTCCGTGCTGCCGAAGCCCACAGGTGCATTTCCATTCTTGTTTTATTTGACTTATTTTGGTATTTGACAATTTTCCTCTTCATATTTACTCCTCCTCCTTCCCTCAGTTTTGGGGTTTCTTCCTAACTCTACCTACTTCTTCTCAATGCCCTTTGCAAGCGTCTTTTCTTCTCCTTGCCACTTAAATGCTGGTGTCCACCATGGTCCTGATCTCAGTCCTCCTTGATCCATGTATAACCTCATGCAATCAGAAAGCTCCTACTACACTTCTATGCTGATGACTCAGGAATTTCCACCGCCAGTGGAGAACTCCATTCGGAAGCTCAGCCTGATATCCAATCACAGACCAGGCATTTTCACTTGGACGCCCTTGGAGCACATCAAAACTTCAATACGTTCAAACTGAAATCATCTCCTCTGCCTTACACCCTCCCCTTCTAAACCCTATTGTGGTAGGCAGAATAGTGACCTTCCAAACATGTCCACATCCTAATCTCTAGAACCTGTGGATAGGTTACCTTACACAGCAAAAGGAACTTTGCAGACGAGGTTAAAAATCTTGAGATGGGACAATTATCTTGGATTCTCCATGTGGGTCCAATGTCATCCCAAATCTTCTGTAATGTGATCTCAAGGGAAAAAGGGAGAGAGGCGAGTCAGAGTCAGTGAAGGAGATGTGAGAATGGAAACAAATAGGAGTGATGTGGGCCACGAACCAAGAAATTAGAGGAGCTTATAGAAGCTATAGGCAAAGAAATGAATTCTCTTCTAGAGCTTCCAAAAAGAACACATCCCTCTAGATGCATTTTGGACTTTGAAACTCCAGAACTGTAAGATAATAAGTTTATGTTGTTTTGAGCCACTAGGTTTATTATAATTTGTCACAGCAGAAATAGTGCATCCACATCAACTGTTTCTTCTCCATTGTATTGTTACTGAGGACTTTCTAGATCCCGCTCTCACCACTTATATCCAAGTAGGTGACAAGTCCCGTCACTGCCACTTCTTTCTGGCTCTCATCACTACCTCCTACCTAGCCTACTGAAATAAACTCTTGGACCCCTGGACCCCTGCTTATGGCCAGCACCTTCTTTGCTTCCTTCCCCTTTAATCCTCAGACCTGCACCCATTCTTCCCCAGGCTGCCAAAGCAATCTTTTAAAAATGTGTACCTAGGGCTTCCCTGGTGGCGCATGGGTTGAGAGTCCGCCTGCCGATGCAGGGGACACGGGTTCGTGCCCCGGTCCGGGAAGATCCCACATGCCGTGGAGCGACTGGGCCTGTGAGCCATGGCCGCGGAGCCTGCGCGTCCGGAGCCTGTGCTCCGCAACGGGAGAGGCCACAACAGTGAGAGGCCCGCGTACTGAAAAAAAAAATGTGTACCTAAGCATACGATTTTTTAATTAGAAACCTTTTATGCTTCTCCACTGCGTTCAGGATCAGGTCACCTTCCTTAGGGAGCACACAAAGCAATTGCTCAGGCCTTTCAACTCTCCTATCAGGCTCCTTCTGCAGCCACTTTTTTTGCTCCAACCAAAATTGCAACTTGCTAAAACAGAAGTTCTTAGCAAGGGCTTTGCATTAGAATCACCTATCAAGCATGTGAAGAACTGGATAAGTATTGTCCCTGCTTTAGCAGATTCTTGCTCAGTAGTTTTGGGGACATTGAGGACGAACCGTCTATCTTCAATAAAACTCACAGCCTATTCAGTATGCAATGGAATATTACTCAGCCTTAAAAAGGAATGAAATAATGCCATCTGCAGCAACATGGATGGACCTAGAGATTATCATTCTAAGTGAAGTAAGTCAGACAAAGACAAATATCATATGATATCACTTATATGTGGAATCTTAAAAAAATTATACAAATGAACTTATTTACAAGAGAGAAATAGACTCACAGACATAGAAAACAAACTTATGGTTACCAAAGGGGAAAGGGGCAGGGGAGGGATAAATTAAGAGTTTGGGACTAAGAGATATACACTACTGTATATAAAATAAACAACAAGGACCTACTGTATAGCACAGGGAACTATATTCAATATGTTGTAATAACCTATAATGGAAAATAATCTGAAAAAGAATTATATGTATCTATATATTCTTTGCTGAACATGTGAAACTAACGCAACATTGTAAATCAGCTATATTTCAATTTTTAAAAATGTTAAAAAAGAATCACTCTTGCTTGATGCATCTAGCTCTTTCATAGCCTCCTGTTTCCCCTCTCGCTGTGCCATCTGTCTGGCATCTCCCCTTTGGTCTTGGTACTTATCCTTTAAGTACATCTCTTCTTCCATAGAGCTTTCCAACCTGAACAGGTGCCCTTTTAAGTGCTTCCTTGGAAATCTGCACATTCTTTCTGATTCCCCTATTGCTCAAACTATTGCTCTCCACTCCTCCTTTCCAACTTCCTACGAGCAGGACTCAGGCAACCCCTAGTGCCTACAACAGTGCCTGGCACACGGTGAAAGGTCCAACAAATGCATCCATTACTCCCTTCTCTCCCACCCTCTTCCTGAAGCACTTCCACATGGGCACACGTTGGGATTCTCATTTCTGGTCCCTTCTATCCTGTTCAGACCCATTGCCTACTCTTCTGGGGTGGCTTCTGACCTTCTCATCACACAGTACGTAACCTCAAGCCTGAGGTTCAGAGAAGGCCAAAAATGGATTTAGTCAGATGAAATAGGTCAGAATGACTTGGCATTTGTTATTTTCTATTAGCCAGACAGGCTGCCATTGCCAGTAAGCTGGGTTGACCTTTTGGGAATAGGGCACTGGAGTAAGAATTTTCTGACTAGCCTAGTGGCTGGTCCCCCCCGCCCCCCCGCTTTCTGAGAGATGGCCAGTGAATTTGCCAGTGGGTAAGAACAAGCGCTTTGCTATCTAGAGCAGGATAGATAGGGGGAAGGCTTAAGAGAAGGGCTGATCTCTAGACATTTAAGCCAATATGTTTTTTCTTTTCTCAAGTCGCCTCTGCACAAATCTGCAAGCCGTTGATCCTGTATAATATCCTCCCACTCCCCCGTCCACAGATATTTTACTCAGGCTGCAAAATTAAAACACACATAAATTATTCAGCACAGTTTTATGATATTGGGTTAATTAGATAAAGCTTTCTCATGAAAACATTCGGCAAATAACACAGAATTCTTTCTGTTATTATTTATTGAATGTGCAAAACACAAGCCTTCATTCAGCCTCGTAAGTCTGGACAGAGAAAGAGCACGCCAGGGCCATTCGATTTAGAAATCCAGACCCTGGGGTCATTTTGACCATGCATATAAGCAATCCTACAATAATAAAAACAGTCAGGCATTTAAGGGGAGAAAGCACATTGCAATGTGGAATAGTTTCCATTGCAAGTTGCCAGTTTGAAATAATCTTTCTCTGACACGATTTAATTTGAAAACTACTGAGGTCATTTCCTTTTAACTCAGTTCTACATAAGCGAAACTGCATTTGCCAGTTAATTTAATTAAACAAATGGTTGAATTGATTTTTTTTTTAAAGAATGGAATTGACCAATTATTTTCAATTAACTGGTCTATTTTCTTCAAAGTGGCATGTAGGTAGAGCCCAGTGCTCCTTGTGGATGGATACAGAGGGCGCTCAACAGAGTATCTAGCAAATTCTTTCTGTATCCTCCTCAGGGCCCTGGACACTATGCAAGATAGAGAGATACAGGATATATACTGTTGTGCTAGGACTGAGCTCGTGGTCACCTTGGGAAGAAAAGCCACCAAATGATAAATAATGTGCAAGACAGGAAAGGGAGAAGGACACGCGATTTATAATTTAGAATGTTCTAGGAGAAGGCTAGTCTCTGGGAAGACTTTATGGAGAAATTAAGACTGAAGATAAAGTTTGGCTGGGCAGGGGAAGGTGTGGACAGAAGAGAAATATAAGGGCATTCCCAGGGGTAAGGGCTACAGGGTGGGCCAGTATTGGGCCAAATGATGGAGAAATAGGATAAATGAAAAGACATTTAAGCAAAATGAAGGTGAAGCCAATCAATGATACCCGATCCCAGGATTTGAATTGGCATCATTGAGAAAGCGAGTCTCATTTTCCTCTGAAAATATGAACCGTAAGGATAAGTTAGAGCTGCTATGGGCCTCAATATACGACAGTATTCTGAGAATAAAGGTAATAAATGCAGAGAGAGAGAGAGAAAGAAAGAGAGAGAGAGAGATTTGTGATACTGTTGGAGGTCCTTATAAATTACAGCAACCCCCTGGACTTTATATGAACCAATAAATTTTCTCTTTGCCTGAAGCACTTAGAGATGCTTCCCTTACTTCCCTGGCAATTTAAAGAATACTGACCATTCGGGGCTTCCCTGGTGGCACAGTGGTTGAGAGACCACCTGCCGATGCAGGGGACACGGGTTTGTGCCCCGGTCCGGGAAGATCCCACATGCCGCGGAGTGGCTGGGCCCGTGAGCCATGGCCGCTGAGCCTGCGCGTCCGGAGCCTGTGCTCCGCAACGGGAGAGGCCACAACAGTGAGAGGCCCGCGTACCACAAAAAAAAAAAAAAAAAAAAAAAGAATACTGACCGTTGGAGAAAGACATTATGACCTCATTTGTAGAGAAAGAAACTGAAGGCTTGAGAGAGTACTTATTCCAAGCCAGATGTCTGGTTGCTGGAACCATTCAGTAGTGACGAGACCAACCACCTCAAAGTCTTCATATACAACACAGGCTCCTAAGTCAGCCCTTTCCCTCAGGGTGTGACTGGCCATCCTCAGGCCTTTCATCCCTGCTGCTATAACATCTCCAGCTGCAGACAAGACAAGACAATGCCCTAAATCTTCACTTTCCCATGCTTCCCATTTTCAGCTGTCCAGGAAACACTCTCAGTGTGCCTCCCATGCTCATAACTCTTTAATCAACTTCAGAAGTCCAAGCCTCCTATACTATGCATCGTCGTAGATGAGTATCTCAGAATACTGATTTTTGATAACCCTGTGAATCTGACTCTACCTCCCAAGTACACCCTCCACAACCCTAGATACTGTTCTGTGATGCTCATTTCGTCAGGTGGTCTAGGTGGTCTCAGCTCATCCTGTGACTCCACATTTAGATCTCCAGTCTGGTCTTCTCCCCTGAGCTTCAGCTGCCTAGTCAACATCTTAGCTTAGATGTCCACCTCTTCCAAATACAGACATAATTGTCTCCTTTTCATTAGATAAATCTCAACACAGTGCCATTTCTTCAGTTAGACCTTCCAGGCAACGCTGACCAAATTATCCTTTTGCAGTCCCCCATCACTCACTCTCCATTACTCCATTTTATTTATACTGTTTTTTAGTTGTATCCTCATATTTATCTTATTCTGGAATGTATATGATTTATTAATTTGTCTACACGTTTATTGTATGTTTCCTTCTTGTGTCAGTTAGATATACTGTGTAACAAATCACTCTAGTACTCAATGGTTTACAACAGTACATGTTTATTATTATGTATTTCTTGTTGCTCAAAAATCTATATTTCAGTAGGTTAATTCTTCTGGTCTCAGCTGGGCTCATTCATATATCAGCCCCTAGGGGTTGGCTTGCTCTTTGCTGGGCCACTTTGCTTCTCCTCTATGTCTTCTCTCATCCTCCAGCAGGCTAGCCTGGGCTTATTCACACGGCAGTGGCAGAGTTCTGAGAGAGAGTGTCGAAGTGTGCAAGGCCTCTTGTGTCACTTCTGCCACAGCCTATTAGCCAAAACACATGACGAGGCCAAACCCAGAGTTAGTGTGAGAAGGTACTACCCAAAGGCACGGAGGTAAGTATTGCGAACAATTGAGGCCACAACTAATCTACCTCATACTTTATTAGAATCTAAGCTCTTTGAGAGCAAGTACCTTGTCTCCTTAGCTGTATCCTCAGCACTTAAAATAGTGCTTGGCACAAAGTGTATATGTGTGTGTGTATAAAATAATTCCTGACTGACTGATTAGAAACTTGCTTGGAGTCCAATGCTCTCTCCCCACTCTGCATTGTCTATGAATGCACTCAGTGTGATTACTGTATATTTTTACAATAGACATATGATACACTCAATGCATATAGTCTTATTTTTTTTCCCCACATCCCATGGCATGTGGGATCTTAGTTCCCTGACCAGGGATCAAACCCATGCCCCCTGCAGTGGAAGCGTGGAGCCTTAACCACTGGACCACCAGGGAAGTCCCTGTATAGTGTTTTTTTTTTTTCTTTAAACAGCTATTCCTCTAAGATGAAATTGATAGAGGTTTACCAGATCCCCACTGAGAAGGATTGGTACCTAACTAGAGAGAAGCATATGAGGGAGGATCATTTGGGGATGGAGGGTGGAGGGTGTGGAGAAGGTGGGGACTGTACAGCACTGCTAGAATGCAGATGTCATACGGACCAGGATGGTGTCTCCATGATTCATGGCTATGCCCATTGCCAAGCCCACTGCCTTGCACATTGAGTGGCCAATCAACTCATATTACTTGAAGGAGTAAGTGAGGAAATTGTCTGTTCATGTCTAGGAAGCCAAGGGAAGTTACTGGGGTTAATACATGCACCTCTGGGAAGTTACCCTGGGGAGGAAAGGTGTAATGTTGAAATACAGGAGTTCTGAACTTAGCCAAGGTGTGTGGAGTAGGAGATCTCATTTCCTGGAGATGTCTTGGAGGAAAAAGTGGAATTTCAGAAGTCTAAGAGAAAGGACAGGAAGACAGGGTGACATCTGAGGCTTAGGGTGGGACCTAACAGAGGGCTGGGGGTTGACAACCCGAGGAAGAGAGAGGCTTGAGCTGGTGTCTCAAGGAGAGCAGGGAGAGACGGAGTCAGTGGAAGTTTGCTCAGATCCACATCGTACCGACAAGAATCATATCAGTATGAGCTTTTCTTGTCCTCTCCCCTCAACCCTTCCAAAGATCTTATTGTCCATAGACCGTACTGAAACACTCTGAAATGAATGATTTGATGTGCTCTAATTTAAGATCTCTGCATGCAAATGCTAGTTCCAGGCTGGGCTAGGGCCACCCAAAGTTTGGGGATATTTTGAAAATCTTTGCCCTTCAAGTTTACCATATGTACTTAATTAGGTTGGGCTATGGCCTCGATGCCATCCCCCACATGCCCTGAGCAGGGCTGAAGCTCCTATTGGTGCTTTTAAGCCCCAAGAGGCCTGTGGGTAGCACATGGGGGCCCATGAAGGTAAAACCAAGCTGGCTCTGGAATGGAGGATTATTATTCCCAGCCTCTGCCTCTTACGTATTAAGCAATTAATATCTGTGCCATCTTGCGAGGACACAGGAAAGCACGCACATCCCCACACATGGGTACCAGATGACTTGGATACAGAGCTGTCTCGGCTGGTCTTAGCTTCCCTTTAAAACACCAATGAAAGCAAGCATATGATGTAGTCCAAACATTTGCCACGTTCTATATGGGTTTAATAGAGAAGACCCTCACTTTTCTTTACCACAGCACTAGACTTCCTTTCCTAAGTGGAGATCCAAAGATTGGAAGGAAATAGAAAGAACACAGTATTAAACTTCTTTAGACTAAGTTTCTATATCTGTAAAAACACGGATGGTTAAACCCATTCTACAGATACGTTGTGAGGATTAGAAATCATGTATGCAATG
This sequence comes from Stenella coeruleoalba, assembly GCF_951394435.1. Taxonomy (NCBI): domain Eukaryota; kingdom Metazoa; phylum Chordata; class Mammalia; order Artiodactyla; family Delphinidae; genus Stenella; species Stenella coeruleoalba. The sequence goes on from NC_137160.1 coordinate 19,320,979, forward strand.
GTTTCCAATCACATGGTAGGTGTTCAATAACTAGTGAGTGTTCTTCCAACTTCTGCTGCTGCTGTTATCATAATAATCGTCATGTTCATCATCATTGTGGTCATCATCACCATCATATACACAGAGAAATTTGACTCCAAGAAGCTGGATGACTTGTTAATCAAGATGGAGCAAGAGAATCTTGCAGTAGACCACTGATGGAGTCCCTTTGGTTTGCTGCCCTACTCAGAAGCCTGCTGAAGCCTATCATTTGTAATAACAATATATCATACTTTTGTATCATTTCTCCGTTTCCAAGAGTATTTCCAATCTTTGTTGCATCCGTCAGAATAGGCTATATCATGCTGCAATAACGAGCAATTTCAAAAATCTCTGCGACTTAAATGAACAAAGGTTTACTTCTCATTCACGTTATATGTCTTTCACGGGTTGGCTGGACTCCTTGATCATCAGATTTACTCAGGAATCTAGGATGATGGACCCAGACTATGTCGGTTGTTGATCGCTGTAGAACTCTGGAAGGTCTAGAACTGGCAATTAAATGCCCTGGCTTGGAAGTGACATGTGTTACTTATGCTCACAGCTCAAATATCTAATCACATGGCCTCACTCAACCACAGGGGGACAGAAGGACAATCTTACCATGTGCCTGGAAGGTGGAAAGAGCTAACAAATCTTGGTGAACAGCATCGGTGACAGCCATGTTTTGCTGTCACAACCCTCTTTGCGACGGGAAGAACCAATATTATCATTCAGGTATTACAGAAAAGGACAGTTAGACTCAAAGGGAAGACAGTCAATTACATGGATGGAAGGGAAACAGGGATATTTTTTGCCAACCAGAAATAAGGCTCCGTATCCTTAGAAAGTGACATAAGAACTTGATTTTTGGCACCCTCTTATCTCCCACAGATACATCCTATTGTTTCTGCCACAAACTACCGTTCTATTCAAACTAACTTGTTACCCTCTACTTGCTTACTTTTTTTTTTATAAATTCATTTTATTTATTTATTTTTGGCTGTTTTGGGTCTTGGTTGCTGCACACAGGCTCTCTCTAGTTGCGACGAGCAGGGGCTACTCTTCGTTGCGGTGCGCGGGCTTCTCATTGCAGTGGCTTCTCTTGTTGCGGAGCACGGGCTCTAGGGCTTCAGTAGTTGTGGCACGTGGGCTTCAGTAGCTGTGGCTCACGGGCTCTAGAGCGCAGGCTCAGTAGTTGTGGCGCACGGGCTTAGTTGCTCCGTGGTATGTCGGATCTTCCTGGACCTGGGCTCGAACCCGTGTCCCCTGCATTGGCAGGCAGATTCTTAACCACTGTGCCACCAGGGAAGCCCCTACTTGCTTACTTCTTTAACCAAGCTTTTGTAAACTTTTATCTTGTGGAATTTTGTAAAAGCAGAAAAATATAAAGTTATCAGAGACACTAGAAACCAGTGGATTCTCTATTACTTTGGCGTACACTACTTCAAAGGTTAGTGGTTAAAAAACATTTTTTTGTTTTACTCACAGGTGTCAGTCAGAAATTCATAATAGATTTGGAGATTCATCTATAACCCACCTGACATCAGTTGTGGAGGAGCCACTTCAAAAATGGCCTCTTCCCGGGGCTTCCCTGGTGGCGCAGTGGTTGGGAGTCCGCCTGCCGATGCAGGGGACGCGGGTTCGTGCCCTGGTCCGGGAGGATCCCACATGCCGCGGAGCGGCTGCGCCCGTGGGCCATGGCCGCTGAGCCTGTGCGTCCGGAGCCTGTGCTCCGCAACGGGAGAGGCCGCAACAGTGAGAGGCCCGCGTACCAAAAAAAAAAAAAAAAAAAAAAAAAATGGCCTCTTCCCTCAAGTATCTATAGCCTTGGTGTTCCTTGGCTTTTTTCCTTCTCCCTATGTTATTTTGTATCCTCCAGGACCTCTCAATGGAACTTGGCTTCGTACAGCATGGTGGCCTCTGAGTAGTTCTACTTGTAACATGACAGCTCAGGGCTCCAAGGATGAGTGTTCCAATGACCTAACTTCAGGAGTTTCACCAAGTCATTTCCACTGCATGCACTTGGTCAAGTATGTCACTAAGGGGGCCCAGATTCAAAGGTAGGGGATTAGACACCTTATCCTCTTGGAAAATATCCCAGCTGCCATGTTACCAAAGGTTTAGAAATGCTGAATGGCTTGCCAAATTTGAACAGGTCACTGGATTCCCACCCAGTTTCCTGCCATTGACCAAATTTCCTCTTTCTTTCTTACAAACTACAGCCTTTCTCTGGGCCTGAGATTCTTTACTCATAAACATATGAACCTGGAGAGATGATCTCTAAGGTTGTTTTCTCTGTAATGTATATTTAGCAAGTCCTATAATTTGCATCTCTCCTTCAAATTTTGCTCAAAATCCATCCCCCGCCCCCACCATGAAAGCTCTTTCGGTGAATAAAATCTGGCTTTCATCACACACTCCCCATTAATGAATTTCCTCAGCACACATGTGGGTAGCTTTTGCACTAAGATCAAGTTCTGTACTTGTTTTAATGTGTCACAAGCCCCAATTCCCAGCGACTTCATCTGACATTGATCTCTTCCTTCCAAAAATTCCTATTACATTTTTAGTTCAAACCACAGAGTTTGGCATTTGAGAACATGGTGTCTTGCATTGCTTTTAAATCGTTTCATGTGTACAAGTTATGTCTTGCCAACTAGACTTTAAACTTCATGGGCATTATTCATACTTCATACTTTTAAGAAGTTATCATAGTAAGGGGTGCAAGGAGTGTGTAGTAAATTCCTAATGATGATGATTGAGTTTCTTCTTACGTTCTTATACTTACACGTTACCATTTGGCTTGTTGGCTCACTGTTTGGTTAGTTTATCAAGAGCAGAAGCTTTCTTTTATTTCATTGGTAACCCTCCAAAGAATTAGATTATGGTGTATCATTCATGACACACAATAAATTTTCCTAAGTAGCTTCTTTCTTCTGATTTGCTAATCCAAGTGTTGTACCTATACCAAGGAACTTTTTCTAAAACTTTCCCCTGATTCTTTACCTGTAGATGCTTCAATATTTTTTTACAAAACAACAATATCATTATCAAACCAAGAAATTGAACATTATTGTAATAATGTTATTTAATATGCAGCCCATAATCCAACTTATCTATATTTTTCAATAATTTTTTCTTTACATGATGTTTTTTTTTTTACCCAATCTATTATCATATATCACCTTTAGTTGTCATGTCTCTTTAAACTCCTGAAGTCTTCATGAAATCGATATACTTGAAGATTCCGGGCCAAGTACTTTGTAGGATATCTCCAAACCTGGATGATTGAATACAGGTCAAACATTTTGGACAGGAGAACCATATGGGAGATGTTGTATAATTCCCAATGCCTCTTTAAGAAGGCACGTAATTCTGTGTGTTCGATTATCAGTGATGCTAAATTTGAGTACTTTTCACAGTGGTATTACCAGACTTCTCCATTGTAAGGGTACATCTTTCCCTTTATAATTAAGGGAACTCTGAGGTGATATTTCGAGATTATCTGTACAACCTATTCTCTCAAAACTTTCTAGTGGATGCTTTCAGCATTCACTGATGATCCTTGGCAGGGTGAATTACTACATTGATGATGTTATATTTTTAGCTAGTATGTCAATCCCCTGTTTTCAGTTATCAGTATAAATCTGTGAACTTTTCTCTATTCAGAGGATTATAACTCTTTACCACAACTGGTTTTTTTTTTTTTTTGATGCTCAGATTGTTTTACATTCAGCCAGTGAGAGCTTCTTCAGCCTGAGTCCCGGGCCTTTTGGACAGGTCTCATCAGTCTTTGAGATACTCCTTGATTTCTAACATAAGATTTCTAGGCTTACCTTGTACTTTTCCTGCCACAGACCTATGTTCAGCCGTATTTCCACTGAGGCATTATTAGCTTTAGGAGAAAACGACGATGAGAAACCAAAATCCGCCTTTTAGGTGTTCTCACTGCTACTGAGGTGCAGCTAATTTTAATTGAGTTTTAGGAAAGATACATGTACTAAAGTGAAAATTCCTTTTTGAGGAAGGCTCATGTGTTATTGAATTTTTGAAAGCTTTGCTGGTTCCTTTTCATTTGAATGAATACAAGCTGGTTTGGTATTCGTAGGTAAGTCTTGCCCCAAGAACTTTATATCATTGTTTTCTGGTATTAGCTGCACAAGTTTTAGCTCAGCCTGATAATTTCCCGTTGCTTTTCCTATCTGAATGACTGAAGAAATCATTCTTTACCCTTGATTTTTAGTAACATAAGTAGGATATGTCAGTGATGAATGTTGCTTATTAGATTTTCTGGTAACATGATGTGCCCTTTCTGCTTTCTGTCAAGTTAATTTTCTTACATTGTATCTATGAATATATCTTCTTTTTCATTTGTTGGCTTTTATGCTTTAGGGATACTAATTATTTCTATATAAGTACATCATTAATTTTGCAATCCAGTATGTTTATCTTTTCATTTTTTTTTCAGCCTGAGTTCACTGTAGTGATCTGCTTCTTTTATATGTTGTTGATAGATTTTTTCAGATTTTGTTTTCTATTTCTTATATCTGTTATGGTCTTTTTGATCTTCAATTCGTTTCCTTATCTCTGTAGTCTCTCTTTTCATCTCATTTGGCTGTTTAACCGCTTAACTTTGAGATACTGTTTTGCTGAATTTGTTTAAATGTTCTTAGTTGCTGTGAAGACACTGTGAATATATTCCTGACTTTTCTTGACCTCCTCTTCTTCTGGGTTGTCTTACGCATATTTTGCATCCTGTGTCCTTTTTTGTAACTTTTATGCTGGATGTAATGACATCATTGCCATGCTGTTTCTCTCTCTTCTGTTCGTGCTTGTGTAGCTCCCCCCTCAAACTTCCATTTACTCTGATCCTGTATGAGTGACTTCTTAACACTGTTTCTTCTCTCTCTCATTGCTTCTTCTTCCTTCTAAAGTAGAGGCTGAGGGCTGGGTATTTCTTACTTTTCCCACTTTTGTGTAATTTGAGCAAATGGCAGGGTCAGGTCCGGCAAAATAATTTTTTTAGGATACCTGGATTTGCTTTCTACTCTGAGATCACTTAAAAGTCTCATACAAATTGCATTCACCTAAACTTGGCATTCATCCCACTCACACGGGGAATAGTCTCAGGTCTTAAGTCCAGTTCGACATGAGTCCCAGGAGATTTCACTTCCTACAGTGAGAGAGAGATCCTTTTCTCTAGTTACTTTCTTTCCTTTTCTCTAATTTTTAGTTTCTTTATTTCTTTTCACCAGTCAGAAATGAAGAAAGATTATGCTATATTTCAATCTCCCTCTCTATTATTATTTTTTAATCAGGGAGGCTATTAGCAAGAATTTTCAAGGTTTTTCAACCTCATATAATATAACTTTGGGGAGGGGGGTGACATTAGGAACCAAACTTCCTTCACCTCTTCTCTCGAATACACTGTTTCTTTCACTTTCTTCTTCTTTTTTTATTGACATGTACTTGATTTACAAGATTATATTAACTTCAGGTGCACTACACTGTTTCTTTCTTAGGCCATCACTTTCAAAGTTTAAGATATTAGGTTAGTTCTTTCCTTGCTTGGTGGTAGTTGATAGATTTTTCTGGGTATTTTTTTTTTGGATATTTTTGTTCATTTGATTAGATATTAAGGGAGTGAAATAATGTGTGATGCAGTTTCAGTCATCATAACACGGAATTCTCCTTTCATTCCCCCAATCCCCACCCCTGGTTATAAAATCAATTCATGCCCATTGTAGAAAATTTAGAAAACACACGGAAAAGAAAGAAGAAGGAAGGAAAGAAGGAAGGAAGGAAAAGATCACTCATAATTCCAGATAATATGTATCATAATTTTGACATGTTGTAGCTTTTTCTGCATATTCATGTTTAAAATTGAAACTTGGATTAGAGTGTGTTTAAAATTTTGAGAATTGTTTTTTTAAAAAGTTTGATTGATTTTACCAAGTCATTACTCTTCTCCAAAAATACAACTTAAAGGTCACAAAATATTCCATATATGGATTTCCCAGAATTTTGTCAATTATTACTTTTGTTATTGTTTTAAGTTACTGCTATTTTTCAATATTCTAAATGATGCTGTAGTGAGTATTTTTATTCCTAAACATTTATCTTCAATTATTTTATTTCTGTAGGATACATTGCTAAATTTGAAGTTATTGTATCTAAAAGTTGGAACTTTTAGAGTCTCTTAATGCACTTGCCAATTCCTTTGTTTTTCAGAAATGCTTGCCTCAACAATATTATTACTGTTACTTCGTATTGTTGATTATTCAACAATATGAAGTAGAAATGTCCACCTTGCCTTGCCCTCCTCACTTCACCTTTATCTTGCTATTGAAGTGTTTACTTCTGTTTACCCTTCCAGCCTAGAACAGGGATTTGCACACAGTAGGTGCTCAGTGACTGCTTTCATGACTGATGGGTTATTCACACTCCTCTTAGCATTATAATTTATTGGCTTAGCCTAATAGCCATCTTAGCAGGCGGTTGAAGACAACTACCTAGGAGATGACGTGAGGAGCTGGAGAGGGGCTCTCCCTGCTCTGCTCCGTTATTAGCTTCACTTAGAGCATGTCTGGTCATGTTTGGTCGTTTACCATCCAGGGACAGTGGAGGAGTAAGGCAGGAAGCTGAGAGCCTGGGGCTACTGCAAAGTGGATTCCTCCTCACTCTGGTTGCTGGGAGGACACTAGGAAACCAGGATGCAGCCTTAGTCTAGGGGAGAAAGTTTATGGCGATAGACCCGTCTCTTGGCTTGGTCCTGATGGACAGGTATTTTGCAGCGAGGTCTTCTGGTTCCCTTACTCCCTAGTCTATGCCATTGATGCTGACTGTACAAAGCATCCCAAGAAACACCAGCACTGTGATGGTCATTGCCCTTCTCAGCAGCCTGGTCTTAGGCTACCTACAAAGCATCTTGCCGTTAAGCTGCTGCATCTCTAGTCTGGTTTACACGTTGATGATGCCCTTTCATTCAACACATTAAACAAAACTGCATCGTGGTTGTGTGTGCAGTTATGTGCAACCTCACGTGTGGGAAGCAATCTGCCAACTTCTGAAGTCACAGTGAGGAAAAAAGCACAGTCTCTCCCCTTAATGGGCAGGAAATTCCACTTTCCTCAAAGGTATGATAGAAAAATGAGTAGGACCCTGTGACGGCTTATGGTAAGCAAGGCAAGAAGTGACGTAGGTGCATGGGTGAGGGACCAATAGCCAGACATTCCCAGCAGCACAGGGCAGGGGCTGCCCCAGGAGAGCCATGAACTCCGTGTTCTTACCCCTCTCTCCTGCCAACCAAAGACTCTTACGTACCTACAGATAGATTGTGATGAAACCTTGCAGGAGAAAGTTGTCATGGAGGGGAGGGTGGAGAGGTGTGCTGTTGAGGAGGGGGGAACGTGATGGGCTGATTTCAGCTTCTGCTGTGTTCAGCGCTTAGCATGACTTGGCAGAGCGAACCTCCTCTTTCTTAGACACCCGCCTTCCAGAAACACTGGCTGGGGAGGCAGTTCATTTCTGAAACTTCCTTTTCATTGATTTGCTTTTCCCTGCCTCTCCTTCTAAATTGTTCCTGAGCCCTGTCGGTATTTCTTTTTTTCATTTCTCAGAGTTGCTTAGCCATCTACCCTCTGAGGTTTTCTAAATATAATTTATGTTTTTCTTTTGTCACTTCTATTATTTTCTTAGTGTTTTTTAGCTTGTATTGAAATATTAGGTTGTGGTTTTTCTCTGTTTCATGGCCGTATGTTTTTGGCACGTCTCCACTTTCTGTAGATTTGTAAATTTGAGTTATCCTATTTTTTTCTTCTGTGGTTGGCAGAATAAAGAACCCTCAGAATTGTCGACATCCTAATCCTTAGAATCTGTGTATACATTAATTTACATGGCAAAGGGGAATTACATTTGCAGATAGAGGGACTTCCCTGGTGGTGCAGTGGTTAAGAATCCGCCTGCCAATTCAGGGGACACGGGTTCAAGCCCTGGTCTGGGAAGATCCCACATGCCACGGAGCAACTAAGCCCGTGCGCCACAAGTACTGAGCCTGCGCTCTAGAGCCCGCAAGCCACAACTACTGAGCCCGCATGCCACAACTACTGAAGCCTGCGTGCCTAGAGCCCGTGCTCCACAACAAGAGAAGCCACTGCGATGAGAAGCACTGCAACGAAGACTAGACCCTGCTCACTGCAACTAGAAAGCACCCGTGAGCAGCAATGAAGACCCAATGCAGACAAAAATAAATAAATAAATAAGTAAATTTATTTTTAAAAAAAAGTTTGGAGGCTTCCCTGGTGGCGCAGTGGTTGAGAGTCCGCCTGCCAATGCAGGGGACACGGTCTCGTGCCCCGGTCCTGGAAGATCCCACCTACCGCGGAGCGGCTGGGCCCGTGAGCCATGGCCGCTGAGCCTGCGCGTCCGGAGCCTGTGCTCTGCAATGGGAGAGGCCACAACAGTGAGAGGCCCGCGTACCAAAAAAAAAAAAAAAAAGTTTGCTGATAGAATTAAGTTTGCTTTTCAGCTGGCCTCAAGATTATTCTCCATTATCTGGTGGGTCCAATGTAATCACTAGGGTCCTTTAAAGAAAATGAAGGAGGCAGAACAGGAGCCAGGATTAGAGAAAGATTTGAAGATGCTATATTGCTGGCTTTGAAGACAGAGGAAGGGGCCACGAGGCAAAGAATGCAGGTGGCCTCTAGAAATTGGAAAAGGCCAAGAAACGTTCTTCCCTAGAGACGCCAGAAGGAATGCAGCCCTGCTGACATCTTGATTTTAATCCATTGAGCCCCATTTTGTACTTCTGATTTCTATAATCGAAAGATAATAAATTTGTACTGTTTTAAGCCACGATGTTTGTAGTAATTTGTTAAAACAGCCATGGGAAACTAATATGCTCTCTTACAATATCTTTGCATGAGGTTCAAATGCAATTATTTTCTGATACCTGTTTGAAGTGAGCTCTACCTTCCTGCTTCAATGAGGAGAAGCTGCAAGGTTTGCTCTGGTGTTCCCAATCCCTGGAAAGTTACACCCCGGAGGGGACAAGCCTTTCCCTGTGGATGGAGTTCCGATACACTCTACTGAAATGAAGTAGAAAAAGCAGAATTCTATTATTATTTTTTGTTGTTGTTTTTGCGGTACGCGGGCCTCTCACTGTTGTGGCCTCTCCCGTTGCGGAGCACAGGCCCCGGATGCGCAGGCTCAGCGGCCATGGCTCACGGGCCCAGCCGCTCCGCGGCATGTGGGATCTTCCCCGGACCGGGGCACGACCCCACGTCCTCTGCATCGGCAGGCAGACTCTCAACCACTGCGCCACCAGGGAAGCCCCAGAATTCTATTATTTTTATCTTTAACTTTCCAGAAAGTATTTTACCCTGCCCAGACTTTGACCTGGGGACAAAATGGAAATTGGAGAATTTCCTGTTTCTGTCTCAGTTCTTTTTTATCCTTTTCTATCTTTGTCAACTGGGCTAGCCCCTTCTGATTTTGGGGGAGTGGGGTGGGGAAGAAGAGGGAAAAAAGAAGGAGAAAGAAGCTTGGTGAGTGGGAGAAAGGCAAGACAAAGGAAATCATGAGAAAAGTGGTACTATGTACATCAGCTTAGGCGTGGAATGAAGGTCAAGTTCTGTACAACTCTGACTGAATGCCTCCCCCGCACTCTCTTGACTTTCACTTTCTTAGTCCGTGTGTGGCCACAAAGTTCTGGAAATCATTCAGATTCCTGCATTTTGACAGAATTTTCAAACAAGCAGTTCTTATGTTGAAAGACTCAAATCAGAGCATTGATACCATATGTGCCACCTGCCATACACACACACACACACACACACACACACACACACACGCACACACCTATGAGTTACACGGACAAGCTGAAGTTAAAACTGTTATCGACTGATGAGCCTGGTGGAATATATAAAGAGTGTTTCATTATTCACCTCCTATGCTGGAGAAATGCAAATGAATTCAAGTAAAAAGACACGTTCCGAGGAGCCGCAGCAAGGCGTCGGGATGAGGCTTGCTCATTACATTCAGTTGCCTGTTGTTCGTGCCATCCCCGATTCGCACCTGCAATTACCTCTTCACACCTGGGAGTGCACAGGTTTTGTTGATTCCATTTCAGGAATGCTCAACCTACGTGTTTCCCAGAATAAAAAGCCTTCTAGAGCTCTGGATTCTGATACCAAGGTGACAGTTACTTGTGTTCTTGAATGTTTAAAAAAGAAAGTAGGAAAAGGGGGGAAAGCCAAAGAAACAAAAGAATAAGTGGGAAAAGTCTCATACCCACCATCAAAGGAGCTGAATTCACAAGTCTGGGAACTTTCAGCCTTTGTTGCTTTTAAGTGTCAGTGAAATCAACCCCCACTAACAAGATACAGTCATTCCAGGACCCGCTCAACAGCTAGCAGGACAGACTGTGTCATTTTCTACAAAGGCGGCTGGAAATCATTTACACTGCAAGATGCTCTGTGGTGATAACAAGGTATTCAAAATGAGAAGGAGTCTGAGATAATCTTCAAAAGGTTCCCAAGTGCAATCTGCCCCCACTCTCTAGAAGATTCCTCTGGAAGAAAGCAGATGCAAACATATCACTTGAAGTTGTTGAGACTGATAGGATTTTCTGCACCTGCGCTTGAAGTTGGCTGTCTTTTTCTGGATGAGGTGAATTACATGAGATGAGGCTGAAATTCACCAGACATTGGAGGTCAAATAGTCTGATCATTTGCCAGCCAAGAGCGAAGGAACCATACCTTTCAATATGGCAGCGAATATTTCTTCATTTCAATAAGGCAGCGAATATTTCTTCATTCTGCCTTTCTTTACACATAGTTGGGTGTATTTTAGACCTGGGAAGACCAACAGAAGCTCCAAATTGCAAAGATAAATGAGAAACATAGAAAGTACTTTCCTGTGGCCTCTGATTATATTGCCAATCTAAGAAGCAGCAGTGCGGTTCCAAGTTACAGAGTACTAGATTAAGACAATCAATGAGGGTGAGCCTTTACGAATAATAAAAACCATTACAGATACTTTAAATGCATTTTTATTCATAAGAACAATGGTGCAGAGGTACAGACTTAATCATACTGAATATGTGCTACGCCCTTAACATGCAATTGCCCGGTGCAATGTTCTCCAAAATTCTATGAGGTGGTGACTATCAATATCAATATTTCACAGATTAGGACACTGAGGCCTGAAGCACCCAAGTTCCTTTTCCAAGGACTCACTAGTATTAATGTTTAGAAAAAGTATCTGAATTCAGTGGGGTTGACTCCAGAAAACAAGCTCTTAGACCTACCAACAATCTATAAATATTATTCATGGAGAGAAGGGTAGTCTTAATAGGCTTTTCATCTTAGATCCAATATTTGATATTGACCTAATACCATCTGTAAGACACCCGGATGTTGCAATAAGAAAAGTTAATTGAGAGAGGACCATTGAGAGAGATTCATTTTCATAACATGCTGTTATTTTCAAAATGTACTTTCTGAGTACTTGGTGTGTATAGAAGCATCCTTGATATTCCCCAAGCAGTCTGAAGACTAGGTAATAATGTAATAAATTTATGCATGGAAATCTTAGCGGTTTCTCCATGGACCCGTGGAGAAGGAAGACTTCAGCTAAAAATTTCCTGCATTTCACTCCGCTGAAAGATCAAGGAATGTGGAGTGACTCCAGGAAATCAGAGATCAGTTGACAAGCTCTATTATCATATGGTGTCTTTCAGAAGGAAGACATCCGGGTGAAACAAGGTATACCCAGAATTATTCCACCTCAGACTGGGCACCTCAATGGAAACTATTTCTCCAGGGCACATTTGTGCTGTGTCAGTTTTTCAGTTGAAGAAATATAGTTTCTGCTTTCCCTGTTTACTTTCCCTATTTGCTGAAAGAGACTGTAAATTCACAGTAGCAGATGGCAGCTTAGAAACACGGTTATGCAGACCTGTAGAGCACAGAGGGGCAGACGTAGGGAGGCAAGACAAAATCAGCATGAAAATTCCATTTTAAAGGGACAGGTACAAATTTAACACCAGTGTCTAGTTCTTCAAGTCTATAGGCATTTATTGAGTATCTACTTAGCAAAGGCACTGTGCTCTTGTTCGCTGCTGGTACAAAGGGAGAATTAAAAGAGGAGGACGAGGAATTATTCTTTTCTACAAGAAACTTACACTTTCCATGTAAGATGGATGTATTCATCACTAACTCTCATATAAATGTAGTTGCTAAATAGTGGTACAACTATCGGTCAAGAAATAAGAGGGCATCGTCTTGTCTGGTGGTTGCTGATAATAGTGGCAGTAGAGACAAAAACAAGGAGCTGCACAGGGTTGATGTTTGTGTGGTTAAAGCACAAGATGTTGTGAGTGATTAAATGTGGAGGGGTCAGTTCAGTTCGAGTGAGTTTGGCGATCTTGATGCTGGAGTAAATGTGGAGGAGCCATGGTCCAAATGCAAGTCACCGGCCTCAAAGGAAAACAGAAGAGATACGGAGGACACAGTGCAAGTTCATCATAAGAACGAAGGGGGCCGTGAGCATTCTTTTCACACATGAAGCTCAGTACAAATATTATTCCACCCCAACATGATATTGGAAAGTCAGAAATTAAAACATGAGCTGAAAAGACTTGCTGAAGTGCAAAGGCTTTAAGTCTTACTTTATATTTGATTGATTCATTCATTCATTCAACATTTCCTGCATGGCTGTGACCAGATACTGTGTTGGGCACTGGGGTTACAGAGAGAAATAGCCCTAGTCTCACATTTCTTTACTCACTATTATAAAATAAGAGATAAGCAAATGTCTTCTATTGAGGACCTGCTAGGATGCAGGGTAATGGAGTTCAGCACTTTTGTTCTTGTTTCCCAAGGTCCTAAGAACTGAAGAGGAGCTAAGCTTTGTACATAACACCTAGAACATCTATTTGACAATTCCCTCAATTTAGAAGCCAACTTGGGTCTTCTGGCCCATTCCTTTCCCAACCATTTAAAATTCCATTTTTCTACCTTTCTTCCAAACCTTCCATCTGTAATGTAAGTTTGGGCTTTTCTCTTTTGAACCAGCTGGTTGGTTCTCACTTGGACTGGTTTAAAAAAGAAGTTTATCTTAAAAATTGGGGCTTCAAAATAGAACGCTGTCATGATAAATGGAGCACATGAAAATGTGTGCATGAAGGAGGGGGTGATCAAACCTAAAGTATTGCAAGGGGCACCTGGTGAAGACTTGGCTTTCACATCCTCTGTGATTCGGTATCTCCAAGTGCTCTGCATCCCCGCCCCCCCATCCTCTTCTGTTGCTCATCATAGCAGCTCTGTTTTCTATTTGGTGCATATTGATTTTTCAATAATAAGCAAGATTATTGGTTTAGCAATGTCCTGTGTCTCCCGTCTCTCAACGAGAGTACGTGGAGAGTGTGCCCAGCTCTGCAAGGGCACTCGGACTGAGCACAGTATTCTTTGTATACGATCAAAGGAGGAGGGAGAATAATTTGTACTCTCCAAAGGGTGGTAACATACATGGTCCTCCCCTTCCTGGGAACAGGGGCGTACACAGCGGAATGTCCTGGGCAGGCCAAGTCTGGCGGGCTCCCTGCCTGCTGGCAGCAAAGGCATTTATGGCAGAACATCTTAGAAAGTTGGAACCTTGTGAAAAATGACTTCAGGAAGTCGTTTCAGGGAAATAGAAAGTCTTTGCTGACTCAACTTAGCAAATCCCAGATGGAGCACATCTCTTAAGCCAGAGTGTCAGGGATCTGGTAGCTGATAGTTTGAGCATATTCTTTTATCTCTAACAAACTGGAAACCGGATACCATTGCCTTTCCTCAAAGCTGGTTTGAGGTTTCTTGTTTGGTCAGTAGCTATAATTGATTAATATCACTGTCATGTCCCTTCGTGGTGTGAACAGAGAGGATGTGGGATAACAGAATGTGCAAGGCAGAGGGGACCTAGAGATAATGCAGTTCCAATTCCTTACCTGGTAGATGGGTAAATAAGGCCAGACATCTGCAATAACTTTCTGAAGGGCACAGTTAGTCAGCGACAGTGTGAGGATGAGAGGGCAGTCTTCCCATGTCCCAAGCAACGTACCATCTGCAACATGACACATCTCTACATAGCCTGGCACTTGGGATGCTCTTCAAGACTGAGTTACTTCTCAGCTACCAAAGTGCGCTTAGTAAACCCATGGCTTCAGATCCTAAATGAACTGACTTCCAATAAATGAGTGAAACCTTCAAATTAGATTTATTTAATACCAGGTTAGATTATACTTCTAGAACAGTGTTATTCAATAGAAATAGAATGTGAGCCACATCTGTTATTTTACAATTTTTAACTGGCCACATTTAAAAAAAGAAAAGAGAGATAAGTGAAATTAACTTAATACTATATTTGTAAAAAGCTTAGTATATCCCAAACATTATGATTTCAACAACATAAACCATTATTGATGAAATACTGTACATTTTAAAGAATACTAAGCCTTTGGAATCTGGTGTACATTTTATTTCAATAGCCACATGTGCCTAGTGGCTACCATATTGGACAACTTAGCTCTAGAGTCAATCCAATCCCCTTTTTGTGGTCTTCACTGAATTAAGCTTAGAGCGGAACTTTGAATGGTTTAATCTCTGAAGAAGATATTTTCTAAATCACAACCAAAAAATTCATGTGCTGTTTCCAAGAATGAGAAGCAGCCCAGAAGATGCAATTTAGAAACCAACATATTCAAATTTCTGGTACAGTTTAATGGTTCTTTGGAACGAGGGGATAGCATATTGAAATTGGTACTTGAAAAATCTAAAGCAAACAGAAACTGTAGATGAGCCACCCTACAGAATTTATAGTGATTTTGGAACAAGCTGCTCCACGGCTTCTGAGTTGATGGCTATGATTCTTTCCCTCTGCTGAAACCATGTCATGTTTTTGCTCTTTTCCTATTAGCCAGCTGATATGGTTCCAATCACCCTATTAGCCTCCTCTGAGGCTGTGATGCTATAAATTCCTCGGGAGCATTGTCTGTAACATGATTTTTCTTCTCTAGGCAATATTCTACTTTCCTACGTAATAAATTTTTTTGATGGTAGAATAACCCAAAGTTGAACAATAGATTTATATGTTACTGGTGGAGGGAAGGAGGGAAAGTTCATTCTCATTATAAAATTCCTGAAGATACTTCCTGAAGGTACAAGATGATGAGACCAAGAACTTTTAAGGCTGGTGGAATGTAGGGGTAGGGTAGGGGGTAGGTAGGGCAGCTTTTAGTGCAGGCAACCAAATAGCCTTGGTCAGCCAGAGACTCTAAGCTCTTAAGGAGGCAGAAGCTACTCCATTGGTTCATGTGTGTATCTGTAGGACGTGGCACAATATTTGGTCATTTAGTAGCTTTCTAAAAGGTTGATCATTAGATGAATAAAGGATTGAGGAAATCATGCTTCACGTTTTCCTTTCCTTGTATCCTCTTGCCTCTTCTTGGTCTTCCTGTAGGGGTCAAGGAAGACAGGTTGGTAGACCCCTGAACCTTTAAAAGTTCACATAGGCCTTTCAGGGGGTAGAGAAGGGTCTTTCTTTCTTCACTCCCTTATCAGGAACTGAAAGGTGCTTTGGCTGCTGCCTCTGGCTTAGAAGGGAACCCCTGCTCCAGGGTTGCCTGTCTCTCTACTCCCCCCACCCCACTCCTCCCTTATCCCACCTGCCCCCAAGAGATGGGAAGGAGGGCAGTGACGTAAGTTGGTGGTTGGACTGTACATATCAAGCCCCTTGGACACTGAAAGTTGGGACATTGTGTATGTGTGTGTGTGTGTGTGTGTGTGTGTGTGTGTGTGTTTATGGGGTGTTGGAAAGTGGAAGAGAAGATGCTTTGATTGTCTCCTGTTACAAACACCTGCTGGCAATTAGGCCCTTTCCTCCATGGAAGCTTAGCTCTCCCCCCTGGACTCCCCTCCTTCCCATGCTACAGGGACTCTCCAGAAGGGCCATGATGGTGAGCTACAGTCTCCTATGTCAACTGACTTGGCAAGGCCAAATTGACTAGAAAGAGGAGGCTTGGGCTTATCAATGTTTAGTGCTCAAAATGTAGATCGTAAGAAAGTTGAAGATATCCCTATAGTTTTGGGGTGGGGAATAGACTGGATACCTCATCCAGAGATTCTTTGACCGCTAGCATAATGTCCTCATGAAACACTGAGGCGTTTGGGTTCACTTGTTGGCAGGGGGGCTGGTCAGGGAGGAAGGGAGACAAGTTTAATTTTCATAACATTTGCTGAATGAGTCAACAAATTTTGACAACTTATTCAGAGCCAGGGTGAGGTCCTTGTGAAAAATGACTCAGGTCGGTCAGAGATTAGACTAAGGGAGAAGATGGTCAGAATTGGTACCAGGGATCACCTGCTTTTGACCCTACTCCACCCTACATCACATCACATCACACACACACATACACACACTGACTCACAGGGCAAAGAGGGAGCTCTGGAGGAGAGGGGAGTTTTTTCCTAAAGGATGTAATAAAGTCCTGTCTTTTATAAGCCTCTGAGGCAGGCCTTGCTCAGTATGGTGGAGGCAACAAGGAAATACCCAGGTATTTGGCATCCAGGGCAGATGCCCAAACGTTAGATCAACTGCAAACAAAGAAAAGTTAACTTCCTCCTAATGTTCGTCTCTGGAAAAAGGAGGTGAACTTCCTGCCAGAGGAGCTTTATGAACCTACCAGGCTGGCAGGCCTAGGCCAGCTCTTACTGTTATCTGGAATTCTTGCCTCCTTCCCAGGCTTAGAAGATACATCCGACCCCAGTGCAGACTGACCACCACCAAGCCCCCATGTGAGGAGATCTCTAGCTCCAATCAAATGGTTTATTTGACCCCAATGCTTTGACATCCTTGTCTCTGGCCCCACTGATGCCAGGGCATTTGCATCCACTTGATTTCAGGGGCTCTGGAGGTCACTCACAGGCTGTCCCAATGCCAAGGTCCATCATGGGCAGTCCACCACCTCTCAAGCAAGCTGCATGTAGTGGGCTGCCCTCCTGAGGAGCTCTCTGCCTCTGAGTTACTCCTACATGCTTCTCCCTGGGTCAGTAATTGCTGCTACCTGTAGCTTCATCAGCTCTGGTCAGTTTCCTGGACATCAGTGTGGGCCAATCAGACCCCAGACCAGAAGACCACATTAGGAAGTACTATTAGATCTTTTCAAGAACACTTCCTTCTAGATTTCTTTCTTACCTGGGTATGGAGTAGTGCTTTCCTACCTGCATAGTGACTGGAAATCATTGATCGTAGCTTTGCTCTTCTAGCCTTGCCCAGAAGACCACCCCATAGATTTTCCCTGGGTTGTCAGCTCACCAAGTCTGTCCTTAGTTCACTCCCAAGAGGCATTAGGACACCTTAAATATACAAATGCAATACACTTGCTACAAGAAACAAAGAGCAGGGTCAACTCCATTAGGTCAGATCCCTGACTCATTTTCTTTTGCTCAAGTGAAGGAATCAGTCCTGCTAAACATCTGTGGGGCTGGAAAACGTAGCTGTTGAAAATTGTAGGGTGGGTAGGAGTACTTAAGCAGTGGTGGGTAAGATGTGGGTGGAAGTTCAGAGGCAGCGTCCATCTGAATTCTCTGACTGACCTGCACGTTCATTATCTATCCACAGACTACTCAAATGACCAAGCAATAATAGCCCTGGAACCATGATTAAAGAGTGCATGAAATCAACTACAAAAAGAAGAAGAAGAAGAAGAAGAAGAATGGCAAAGCGTTAAAGTGTTCAGGATGGGTCATTTATAGCAAAAGGCATGAGTTGTATGGTTGCAGCCAGTCTCTGGTGGGTGTCTATTATTTTATTCATGCATTTTTTGGCAATTAAAGTCATCTTCAATATGAAGATAAATGCTGACTAAGGAACTTACGAAAAACTTAAAAAATTTTACGAACTGCTTCAGCATTCGCTTTCAGAAAGCTCTTAGAAGTTCTGTAAGGAGAGATGCATACATTAGGGTAAGTTTAAACCTGTCTCCAGCCTGTAAGTTAGGCTAAAAACATAGACGTTCATGACTGTTTTCCCTCTGTTCACCAAAAAATTCACTTGTCAAAACAAGACAAAGATCTGAATTTATCATTGTACTAAATGTAAAATGAACTGGAAGCCACAACTCAGCATATGTCTATCTCTCTCGGAAAATAGTCATGGATCTTTAAAGCAAGATGGATGTTTACTTTTTTAAAAAAAGAATAGATGCCTAGACAGATTAACAAATGAGTTCTAATTAGTCCCTGGTGATAGACTTATTTCCCACAAGGGCTGGTCAGTATCTCTTTCTTGGGCAGCCACAGGTGGCACCCCCAAAGTTCAGCTGCCCATCCTGCAATGCACACAGCTCCCGCCCAGCTTCAGTCAGACTGACAAGCAGATCCACCTCCTCTTCTAGCTGAATATCTCCTAACTTCCATTCTACTGATGACATCACCTTTACACTGCAAAGATGGTACCTTTGTTTCCTACAAAATAACCAGGTATTCTACTTATCCCTAAGCTCCCAGTAATCTTATTTGAAAGTTTACTGGATGGGAAATATTGCTGGGAAAATATTGCACCTCCTATGCCATGTGATTTTCACGTTCATGTTTGACATTGTCAAGCAGGAAGCAATTTTAACGTGCCACTGTTAAAGTGACGACGTAGCTAAGGTCTCGGAGATGACAACAACGAGGCGGGAAGACTGTAAACCACACCGGCTCTAAATCACATCTGTGTTATACTTCTCACTACAGGTGGAGTTTGAGTGTGAAATTACTGTACTGGCTATGACCACTACAGCCTCATTAAAGTCAAAAAATTCATCTATTTATCTTTTGAGGAATGTATATGTTTCTCATGGATTTACAAATTAGACACTTTATTTCATTTTAGGCTAATAGTAACTGGTACAAATATAGCCTTCATTTATTGACCTTCTATATAACATATTGCAAATAAAACATAAATCCATCTTTTGACTTATCCTAGTGGGTTTATTACCAAATGTATTAGAAAGGCCTTTATAATTTTTTCATGCATTTTGGACTCAAGGAGGAACATTTTATTAGAGTTCTAAGGTTGTCTGCATTCTACAAAGCCTCGGCAACTTGAAGAGCTCCGTTTCAATCCCCCAAGCCCCCTCTTTGACGAGCCCCATCTAGTCTCTGACTTTTGGGAGAAAAGAGATTGCCCACTGAAAGTTTTCCTGAATGCTGGAACAGAGGAAAACTTTTCCCACCCCACTCCATCTCCAAAACAGGACACGAGTAGCTTTTCATCTCTATGGCTTCTTCCTCCTAACAGAAATAGAAACTCTTTAATTAAATAGAAACTCTTTAATTAAATCTTGGAGAGGTGTGACACCTGAGTGTCACCACATACCACGTCATCGATTTTGGAGAGAAGTATTTAGAGGAGGTTGAGAGGGAAAGAAAGAACCCGCAAACTGATTTTTTCCCCCCTGATTTAATAAAGTCTCTTAGCCTCCTGAGCCCACTGTGGTTTTCTTGAATTGCACAGCTGTTGCACAGCTGGCAACAACCTAGATCAATGCTGATCTTTGGCCAAAATGTAATGAAGGACTCAGTAGAGTGGAAAGTTAGTGCAGAGTCACTGGTGCCGTCTGGGGTGTATGCTTCCCCGTGGAAGGCGAGAAACTCAAAGAAGATGTACTGGACCTTAAAAGGAAAAAAAAATCTTCAAACAATTGGCTTTGGAAACGGACACATAACAAAATTCACCAGAAGCTACTGTGTTTCTCATCTTTCATCCAACAGCACGGAGATAGATTCCCTTTGGAGGATTTTGGGTTGGAAGCACATGTTGGGGCCCTAAGGGGCAGAGTAGGACCTGTGTTATTTTGCAGCTCCCACCTCGCCCCACCTGGACTGATGCTGGAGGGCAGAGGGTAGGGAAGAGGGAAGGGGGAGAGGGCTTAGAGAGTTCTAGTCTGTCTTTTAGCATTTTCATTCCTTTTGCTTGTTGGAAACAGCAAAATCTCCTCCAAACCCTCAGGTTCCTTTCTTTCCTTTATCTTTTATCAGGGGTTGAAAAGGGTCGTTAAAGTTGACAGGAAGAAAACACATATTGGACTGATTTCAGCAGCGAGGGTTGATGAACAGAGTACCACCCACTGTCCCCCAACTTCCTCTTCCATGTCTGAATTGTTCTAGTCTTTTTATTTTTTAATATAATATCGGGCTCTATCTAGCAAAAATGGAAATAAGTGACAAATTATTAAATGTTTTAGTTTCTTAGTGAAAGTTTACGTACAGACTCATTATTAAGTAGTTGTTATTACCTACCACAGTTTATATGGATGAGATATATTTGACAAATTATGGGCCATACTGCATGTTTTATGAAAAGCTCTGAATCCACCTATTTCAGGCAAAGACATCAAGTCAATGTACCTGGGAAATAAGAGGCTGTCATCCTGGACCTGTTGTGGCTGCCAACCCACTGCTTGTGACCTTTCCAAAGTGACCTGATGACTTGCTGCTGTGGTTTGCCCAGTAGAAGGAAACACGCAGCCCTGCCTTCCTTTCCCACCCCCATCAGAGGGTAGGAGGTGCAGTAAACTGAACTGGCACTTCTCCTCAGCCAGCCATTCCAGCCAAGAATCCCTCCACGGCCCTTCCCCCTGTTTCAGGCCAGCCCATCCTCCACACAGCAGCTCCCCATTTTAAGAGCCTCAGATTAACTGAACAGGTATCTCTGGGGATGGAATCAAGACATCCGTATTACACAAAAAAATTCCTCCAGGTGATTCTAATGAATAGTCAGCTCAAGTAACTATTACTTCAACTGAATCTTATGAACTGGACTTATTAGCTCTGGCTAATAGAGTTTGACTGCTTTCTCTGACTTTACTCAATTTTCTGCCCATGATTTCTGACCTTCTTTTTACCCCTTTCTACCGGAACAGATTTTTGGTCTTAGGCCCCGCTGTCGATCCTGTTCTGTTGACTCCTGTGCTGGGCAATCTTGGTTGCCTGCTTTGCAAGCATCCATCTCCTTCTCCCACCATCATCCTCTGGCTTCTCTTTGGGCAATTCACCCACCCCCTCTTGCCTTTGAGTTTGGTTGAAATTGTCCCCACCTCTAGTTGTAGAGGTGGTACCTGACTGGTTTCAAGCCATAAGCTTTTTATTTCCTCCTTGGGCATAGTGATTAGCTCAGGAATGGGCATATCAGAGACAGAGACAGGGGGAGGGATTTCTCGGGTGTTAGGGACACCTGTGAGAGAAAAGTTTGTCCTTATTTTATTGGAGATACTGGAAGGCATGCTTTTATTTCCTGGTAGATGTGACAAAGAAGGAAGCACCCCAAGACCTGCCGGCCACCGTCTTACAACTATAAAGGAGGAGTCTACCAAGAACGAATTCAATACTGAAGAAGCAAGGCTGACAAGGACAGAGAAAGGAACTGTGTCCTAGTTACATTGGAGCTGCTGTTCAGTGAAGAGAGTGTCGAAATAGTTCAAACTAACAGATGATGAAGCTCCAAACCAAAGCAGTAGCAGTGAGAGAGATTAAAGGCGTAGACATTACGGGATGTGAACGTGAGAAAGAGAGTCATCAACGATGCAGGGGGGAAAGGTCAGTTCTTGGAGTGAGGTCTCTAACATGGTAGAAGTGAATGGGGTCCCAGGTATGGGTAGAAGGCTAAATCTTGGGCAAGGAAAGATATATTTTTTGCTGGAAAGCTATACTGTTACTAAAATGAGAGAGGAACGGAAGAAAGAATGGGCACATAGGTACATTCACAACTAGTTTTATTATGTTTGAACTCCAAACTTGTTGGCTCATACAATCATTCATTCATTTACTCATTTGACCAATACTTATTGCCAAGTATTGAGCTACATGCTTGACATACAGCATGGTCCCTTTATCACCCTTCCACACAACTGCCCATGTCAAGCTGAAATTCCCATGAAGATTTGGAACCTACCAGAAGGTAGACTTGCACATTGTGGCCCACTTCCTGAATTCTAAACACCCACTAAGCTAGTTATACTGGAATTGGGTGCATCCTCCCCAGAGACACATTTAAATTCCCTTGAAGCCTTAGATTCTGTGAACCCAATGTTTTGAGTACAGATTTTGAACCTGGACCATATTGCCTCTTTTTGTAACATAATGTGAGACCCACCTCTTAGAAAGGGGGCTCCATGCCCCCTTGCTAAGATCTTCTCCCCAGGTAGCAAACCCTCCATTTCTTCAAATGCTGCTTTAGTTAACTTTGCCAGAATTCTGAGGGCCTGTGTTTAGCCAGCTTCTTCTGGAAATCACATTGTTTTAGACAATGTCGAGCTCCAATGGGTGGAGAAGCAAGAATGCTTTCAGCGGTCTCGTCTGCAAGGCTTTGATGTTCCTTCTCAGTCATATTGTGTCAGTGGAAACGTTGGTCTGAGCACTCTGGCAATTCTTTCAAAATGCACAAATGTTGAGGGTGTGTTTTTAATGGCTTTAAGCAATTAAAACAAGAAACAATTTAGAAATCATTAGAAATAGCGGCTCACTAACCCAAGAAGGCTGAGGGCCTGGATGGCCACTGGCTTGTCGCTGTGCCTGGGACAGAGTTGTGAAGGGAAGGCTTACTTAGGTCAATGGTGGTTTCTGAAAATTTGGGGGTAATCTAAATCAGCTGCTGCCTCTACCATGCAGATGCCCCTGAAAATGGGTTATTAGAAAGTAACTGGGGGGAAATGTGGTGCCTCAGGAAAATGACAATTAAATACAAATGCAGGAGTGAACACATTAAATATATAAACACATGCGCAACCAAAAATTAAAAAAAAAATAAGGTGATTTCTTCAAACTAGAAACTTAAAGAAATTGAAGCCAAGCATTCAAAATGTTTAGTCCAAGCAAATTCTCCAAGGGCGCACAGGGAGGGTAGTGAGCTGGTAGAGGAGGGGAGATTTCAGAAATCGTGTAGGCAATGGTCATCCAACGATAGGAAGAGATGGATTAGGTTATCCGTAAGCACATTAAGATGATAAAAATTCCAGCATCAGAAGGAATAAAACAGTTGAAAGATCATTAACATGAATCAGAGATTAATCGACATAAAACTTAAGAAGGCTGAGCCCGGGTTATCGGCTATCAATGGGACTTGTTTTAGCAGGGAATTTCAGAGGATTTATCACCAGAGAATATGGATAAAGAGTTGCTCTTGAGTAAGAGATATAACCAAATGAAGTAATCCTGCAAGATGACCTTCCTTTTACAACGACCCATATTCAAGACCAAAAAAAAAAAAAAAAAAAAAAAACCCACAAGAACACTGTGTCTTTTGCAAACCCATATGCAAAATGTATCATCTCTATGGTTCATCATTCTCTGACTCCAAAGAAAAATCGGTTTGGGCCTCTTTCTTTGAGGAACCAAATTTGAATTTGAGCGGCACTTCTCACCAAATGAATTCATCTTTCAATTATGTTAGAAGTTAGAAGGACACACAGAGAGGAGAAAAAATTCAAATCCTTTTTCTGCTTGTTCCAATCAGTTTAGATCCTTCCCATTTTAAGAGAGCAGCGAAAAGTCATCTTCACCAGAAACTTGAGTTTCTGAATTCACAACAATGATTATAGACAAATTACAGCCTTTATCTTTTTCCATTAATAGTGAGGAACAGCCAATTTAAACAAAAACAAAAACTGCTGTATGGCTTTCTTTCTTCCTCTTTGTGGAGTTGGCTACCATGTCCTTTTGCTTTTAACTCATTTGGTACTTTTATCAGAAGACAGACAATGAACTAGGATTATACTTTTGCCTACTTTTGGCTTCTACTTTTTCTTCTTTTCTCAGATTTTAGTAATATTTATGGTGTGTTTCTGCTCCATGTCTTTCCTGAGAATGGGCTCCACACACCTGTGTGCTTTCACTTTCCTTAGTTAACTGTCAGGGTTATGTCCCCCAATGCCCCGTCCAGACCTCACAGGTACCAGGAAGCAGAACTAGGGCTGACGTGTCATACGGTATGACAGTCTCATCTGGTACCTCGCTGACCTTCTGGAAGGGTGCTCTGCAAAGAGAAGGCTAGTTCAGACCCAGACAAGGCCCTGCAGATCAGCGGTCATGACCAGGAGGGGCTGCGTGGGGTGGGATGCATCAGTGGCCCCAGCTTCAAAAGAAAAACAACTTACATGTAATTGGAGGAGCTGCTCTGGCCAGGAGTTCCCTGCTGTTTCCCCTGGACCCCGACAGGCTCTCGAGGGGCCTGAAGTGTTGACAGTTGGGTCCCAGCCCTTGATACCCACCAGAACTCAGGAGGCAGCCTAACATAGCGGTGACGGGCCCAGGCATTGGAATCAAGCAGGCCTGAGAGCAAGCTATTCCAAAAAGCGCTCTTGAAACTCATGGAAGAGACAACGGTCTTGAGAGCCAAGGCTCCTAATTTCCAGGAGCTGGGTGTTTTGGAAAACAAAACACTTAAGGGAATATGAACCTTCAATTTATGATATAAAAAATGTCCTGGAAAGAAAATCGGTAAAGAGCTCAACTAGCCTGTCTGCATAGACCAGATAAAGGTAGTCGGAGCTGGTACAAGAGGTGCTATGGAGAGAGAGAAGATGGCTTTTTCTCTGAGAAGGGGTCCTGTTCCTTGCCTGCTATGCTGGGGTGGCGGTGACTGGACAGTGGAAATCCCACACAGGTAAGCAGGTGCCTCCCTGCCTGGATGCCTGGAGAGGTACTGGGCTTGAAGAGAAGCCCTCTGTGTCAGCAAGGGGTGCAGACTTAGGACAGAACTGACACAAGGCCAGTTCTAAGCAGGAAAGGCGAAGAGCAAGGTTGTGGAATCAGCTGAGAACAGAGGGGAGGGGGACATCTCATCAGGATCACGGATAGGAGAGGTTGCCTGTGGGAAATCATAAAGTATCTGAATTTACTACCTGACTATAACTAGATCAAGTATTTTGCCAGTAGGTTAAATGGGGCTTAAAAGATAATTTAAGTTCATTTATAGAAAAATGATCAAGTCAAAGTTTTTACGTACCCAAGTGTGTAGTTTGCAAATTTTGTACCTGGTGAAGGACTTAGTACCCTATCATTTTTAGTGGAGAGCCATTTAGGGTTTTTAAGTCTTTGATGGCTAGAACTAAAATTTTGTCGTAGAAAGAAAGGAAGCGAGCTTGGAGGTTGGGTGACTAGTTAATGGTGAGGATGATACTCAGTGAGAAGAAATGAGGTTTTGATTTTAAGACACATCCTAGATATTGAGGATTCAGAAATGAATTCAATGTAGAGTGAAAAGTGCAGGGACAGTTGAAATATTGGAAAAGCTCGAGGACCTGGAACAGAGACGGTACCATCAGGGAAGTGGAGAACAGCAAGTGATAACGTGAAAGGTGATAAGTTTGTCTTTCAAGTAATTTATTAAGAGCTTTTACATTAATCAAAGTAATCAAAATAGCCATGTGAGGAAAGCAATAGAATATTGTAGATACAAAAATGGATGTGCAGACTTGTACATGAATGCTCACAGCAGCAGTATATACATAATAGACAAAATGTGGAAACCACCCAAATGTGGTCTGTCCATACAATGGAATATTATTCAGCCATGAAAAGGAGTGAAGTACTGATACACACTACAACAGACGAACTTCAAAACATCAAGCCAAGTGGAAGAAGTTAGCCATAGAAAGTCACATGCTATCTGATTCCATTTATATGAAATGTCAAGCACAGGGAAATCTACAGAAATAAAGTAGTTGCCAGGGGCTGGGAAGGGGTGTGTGTGGAAACAGCGAGTGACAGCTAATGTGTACAGGACTTCTTTTAGAGGGGACAAAAATATCTAAAATTAATTGTGCTGCACACCCTGGGGATATGCTAAAAAATGTCAAATGTACACTTTATTTTTTAAAATATTCATTTATTTATTTTTTTTGAAATGTACACTTTAAATGGGTGAATTGTATGATATAAAAATTATATGGTAATTATCTCTTTTTTTTTTTTAATGGATGTGTAGAGAACATTGGCAAGTTGTCCGGGATGATTCAGTTAGTAAAGGAGCAGAGTGTGAGTCCTAGATTTGCCCAGAGCTGAGCACAGAGAGGCTCAAAAGCAATTTCAGGTCTGCCTCAAACTGTGTCCTTTTGGAGACCAATCAGGTAGGCATTCTGAATTGCCTTCCTTTGAATGCAGACTCAGCCGACGTTGGTGTTCAAATCTAAATTTAAGTTTACAGTTTCATAGACTTGTTTCTTGAGAATATAGGAACGTCACAAACTCAGTCTCCGTGGGGGTTATCAGATACGAAACTGGGGTAAGGATGCTTTGATAAAATCTATTGAATAATTAGATTTCTAATGGTCGGGGCAAAAAGAAGTTGTAGCTGCTTGGTTGTCTGCCGAATAGCACGCCACAGAGCGTAGGATGTCAACACCAGGTTGGACGGTATGGATGGAGCTCAAAATCTCTCTTGTTGCAAATGATCGGTCTGACACAGGTTGTGGTTGAGTGACTCGTCTAAAGTCACTTGGGCCACTTGAGCTGATGTTAGAAACAAGGGCTAAAGAACTTTTTAATGTTATGGTGCTTTGACTCCATGCTATTTGGGAACATTTCAGAGTTTTTCTGAATTGCCGACAACAGGTTTTTTATTTCTCATCAGAAAACAATACCCTGATCCAGAATTTGCAAAAAAAAAAAAAAATGTGGTTAAAACAATTGTATTATTTGAAAAGGCAAATGATATTCTGGTCCTATAGAGGCTGGAGATCATAGATTCCCTATATCCCATAGTTGTTTCTATTTGGCTTTATAGTAAAATCATCTTGAAACATTAAACCCTAAACATAGCCTGTACATGACAGCAAGGAAACTTTTAGAAAAAGAATAAATTGCCGAATGCAAGTGTGGACTGTAATTTCTTGACATGGAATGGAAGCAGATGCGCCCAACTTAACATGTCGCTATTAAATTCACTTCCAACTGGCGTTTCTTCTCCTTTGGTGGGATGGAGGGGTGTTGGCACAAAGCTCTCTTTTCTGTTCATCAAGCAACTCTATTTTGGTGTATGCCATGAGAAGTTACTCTTGGGTCATACATTAATTTGGAATAAAGGTTTAAGCTATAGCCCTAAGTTCTGTATTTTGTCACTGCTACACCTGGTTTTAAGAGTAGGCTGTTAAGTTGAGTTGCCCGTTCAAAAGCAGTAGGATGTAATAGCCTGTTGTATCTTTGGCATCCTTTAGCACCACTTATTAAAGTATAGCATAAACTTGCAAAAAGCAAGCAGCTGACACATATCGAGTATTTACTATGGGCTGAACACAGGGCTGGGGACTTTGGGTCCATCATGGCTAAGCACTGTAAGAGCAAAGCAAGATAGGCATTTTCTCCACTGTGATGGGGCCATGGAACTGTAGCTCTGAGAGGTTAAGGCTCTTTCCTGTGGTCACAATCTAGAAACAGCCAAGCTAGCACTGTGAAGCTCTGACAGTGAAGCATGAGTGCTCTTCACTAGCATGGAAACATGGAGACCATCTCACATTCACCCTTGTTTTCCAGTAGAAGAATGGTAGTGAGGGAAGCTAAGGGACCACCAACATCACACACTTGGCCAGGACAGGAACTGAGGTTGCCTGGGGTGGAGGTGAGGAGAGACTTCCATGTGATATGACCTGGAGGATGATGACAGAGAGGCAAGAACTTAGAAATGGCCCAGAATGTAATTTACCAGACTAAACGAAGATGCTGGAAGTCCATGCTTGTGCATATGTTTTGAGGTCTATTTCTAGGATATGGAAAGAAACTCCCAGGCTCCTTCACATCCTATTCTAAGGTGCCCATCAGGGGAAGAAGCGTGGCATTCAATGATTGGGGCCAACCTCCAAGGAGCTGTGAATGTCCATTCTTACTGGCCCAGGGAAACATTAATTTATATAATCCATGAATCTTACTCTTATCTTCTTACAGAGCCTTCTGTGGTAGGGGTGAGAACACTGGACTTGTCTTCAGAATGCCTAGTTTGGATTGGGTGCTTGCAGTATACTACCTCTGTCTCTTATGGGAGGTGACCTCTCTTCTCTCTGACTCAGTTTCTTCATCTGTAAAGCAGTACACCCACCTACCTCTTAGGAATGTTCCTGTGTATCAGGTCTGGCCACAACTCGTATTTCTACCATGGAGAATATTTGAACTGTTCCATCTCAGGTCCCTGAAGTGCTTTTCCCTCTTATGATTGTGATCATGTGCTTGTGAGGCTGGTGGGCTGGGAGGATGTCCACTGCTGGAGAACTCTGAGCAAAACTCTGGTGGAGGTCAACACACCAGATCTGCTTTTACACGGATCGTTTGAACACAATACTCTTCGAACACAATATTCTGTATCCTTCGAACACAATATTCTGAGCTGCATATTAAATACAGGCTAATGGGACTTGGGCCTAAACTGGTGATATATGAACACTTAGAAATATACAATTCACTCAAAGGAATGGTTCAAATGGCTAAGAAATTTGGAACGGATACAAAGAAATACTTTTCCATGCAGAGTGCGGTGGACCTGTGGAATTCACAGCTGCAAGAGGTAATTGAGTCAAATGCTGTGGGTGTATTTCATAAAGAGCTGGTGTGGCAGACAGCTGCCCGGGCAATGCAAATTGTGCTGTTAAAATTATGCGCTGGTTAGGCATTCACCATTGTCACAGGGGACAGAAGTCTCTAGGACTCAAGACACAAGTCGGGGTAGCAGCTATTTTTACTAGAGAGCCCTTTATTTTTCCAAAGTACTTTCTCACATCACTCCTCTGAAGTAGGAAAACAAAACAAAACAAAACAAAACAGGAAGGGGGTGTAATGGTAACTTCTCTCTTTGAGTGTGTGTCGAAAGAGGCACTGGGAATGTTTGTCGCTGTTTTCCTCAAAAAGAAAAAAAATGATGCAAAGTTTCCTTTGATCTCAGGTAAGTCAAGTTCTCATGTAATTGCATGTTTTCCGACTAAACTTTCCAAAGTGAAGTTTCTTCACAGGGACCCAATCCATTTTTCTCAGATAATTCTGTGAAAATGGAAGCACAATGTTCTTTTGCCTTTAAGTGATTCTGATGGTTCGTTTGGCCCCGCATCTGTTGACTGAAAGTGTCTTCAGAGGATCCTGGCCCTCCAAGCCCGCCTAGAACCTTCCTGAATCTTCCAGAAGCTCTCTGGCATTGCTCTAGCTCTTGAATCATGCATATTCAGATAAAGGAAACAGGAAAGTAGAGCAAGTGTCTAGAGTGTTTAAAGCATTTTCCTTTGGGACCGGATTGGATGGACGCATCAAAATGAGAGATGCTGACATTCTGCTTTGTAGATGAAGCCTTAGTATTCATAAGGTCACAACCTTTCTTCATTCTGTCTGCGTATCCTTGGCTTTTATTCCCTTCTTCTGAAATCCTGGCATCAGCAACCCTTCAGAGGCAGTGGCCCAGCTTGTTGACCCCCGTTTTTCTGGCATGTTGTGTGTTTGGGTTGAAAGACAAGGAATTGTAATGATGACAAGGTGACTGCAGAGGACTTTGAAAAGCGTGGGGTAAAGGCTTCGGGGTGGCTCCCAGCTTGGGGGCTGCAGAAAGGCAGCCTGGCTGCTGACACTGGCACCGGGTCCAGGTTGTGCAGCCCTGTACAGACTTGTATTTTACAAAATGAACACTTATCCTTTTCACTGGTCCAAGGGGAGTCTGCATTGCCAACCCCCATGAAATAGGGCTCTTCTGCTCAAGGGAAAGATAGAACTCACAACGCATGGTTTTGGTGTTTCTTCTCTGTGAGTCTTCACTAACGGAAATCTCTACTCCTTGGGTACGAAACCAGAGAAGGCTTGTGAAGGACTACAGACCCTCAAAGACAGATGATGGACAAACCTGCCATCATTTGGGGTCTGTCAAAAGCTTCAACTCATTCCCATGTTTCTGAGTCAGTAAAACCAAAAACATATTTTTCCAAACACATTTCCACCCTCCCATCATTTAAAAAACCCTGTGTAATTTAAGGGAAATTCAATCCATATGCTCTTGATTTGTTTACACTTGTATCATCAAAATATGTTTTTAAAGAGCTTTCGGAGATCCCAAAAGACTCCTCAGCCTTTTAAATGAGCCTTTTAAAAGCTTTTTTTCCCCTCTTAGTAAACAGGAGGTTGCATGTTGCCAAGGGTAAATGAACTTGAAAATGAAGAGGTTTGTGCTGGGCTCAGAATTTTAAATCTACCACTTCTGCTTGGGGTTTGAATTCTAAAATCAGCTCCTGGAGACTTGTCTCTGCATTGTTACAGGTCATGAGGCCAACAAAGGACTTGTTCTGTAATAACTGTATCTCCAGAGCAAGGAGTCAGAACCTTCTTCAGAAAACAGTGAGAAGAAAAGACAAGGGTAAGGTACCCACGTCCCTTCTCCTTTCACAAGAAAGGAAGAGAAAACGAAAAAAAGGAAGGAAGAAAGATGGAAATAAGGAAGGAAAGAAGGGAGGAAGAAAGGAAGGAAGGAAGAAACAAAGAAAAAACCTACCTCTAAAAACCCCAAACATCTCATCCTTCCCAAGTCTTATAAATGACCCTATAAAGTTATCCCAAGAAAATAACTGACATTGACATTTGCGTATATCTTTGGGACCATTAATGGTTCTTCTTCACAAAGTCCTCTGTGCTGCATGGTACCGTTGACTCATATGATTGAAAATGTTTCCTATTTTACAGATGGGGAGACTGAGGCCCATTTGACACAGTGAGTGAAGGACAACACTGGGAATAGAGCAGTTTCTGGATTCGTGCTCATTCTACCTCCCTCACTGCTGTGTTCTCACCCCCATGCCCATTGTATAAATGAGGAAATGTAAGTGATGGTCATACCTCCTCATGAGGAGCGACTACCACCTCTTTATTCTACCTTCATGGAACCCCCTTTTTGTTTAGCAGTTAGCACAGAGGAGGAGTCGGTAATTATCTGCTGAGAAAAGGGACAGTTAGATCCATGCATACTAGAAGAAGAAACTCAGAGCTAAATATGCACACACACACACACACACACACACACACACACACACACTCATTCTTAGAGGCATCAGGAATCTGGTTTTGCTTGAATTATTCGAGTCTCTTGTTTCTCTCTGATTTTTCTGCCCAGCCTGTTGCTTGGCTTTGTCAGATATTTCAGGCCAAGACATTTCCAGAATGATGTCATCAGCCAGATCTTCTTTCATATCAGAAATCAACGTCTTTAATCCTGCGTCTCAAAGAGAGGGAAGGAACGACACAGCAAAGCTTATAGACTATCCCGCCGTCACTGTTAAATGGGTCCTATCTGTCTAGCCTTCTCATGGAGGGAAAGGGAATGGACCCACCAGCCAGAGACTCAGTCTGGAGCGTCTACGTTGGCAAAACTCCTACTAATCAGTTAGTCACAAACCTGTGACCTGGGTGTGTTCACAGACTCGTGCCTGCGCTGACATTTCTGATTTTAATCCAGCGATGTGTGTGTTTAACTGAAGGCTTTCATTTATGCTTGTTAGCAGTATTTGGTCTATCAGAAATAGCATATTTAAACACTAACAATTCATCTTGGAAACAAGAGGAAAGACAAGTGTTTGGTTGGCCAAAAAAGTTGGTTCGCGGTTTTTCTGTAAGATGTTACTTTTTGGCCAACCCAATACAGTTTTTGCTTTTCTTGTTTCAACAATAACAGCAAAATCCCCCCAAACCTATTAATATGCTAGGCAAAATTTGGTGATAATATATGTGTTTGTCTCTCTAATGAGATATAAATATATAAATACGTGTTCTTTCCACATGTTCATATATACCCCAAATTTGCATGGAGGAAAATCATTCTATGATAGGCCATGGTCTGCAGGTAACTGGAAGTTTCTATGA
This sequence comes from Stenella coeruleoalba, assembly GCF_951394435.1. Classification (NCBI taxonomy): domain Eukaryota; kingdom Metazoa; phylum Chordata; class Mammalia; order Artiodactyla; family Delphinidae; genus Stenella; species Stenella coeruleoalba. Next base: position 19,352,892 of record NC_137160.1, read on the forward strand.
ATTTTAGGAGTCTTCCACATATATAATTGGGAGGGATTTTCCTCAGAAGACCAGAAGAAGCCAGTCAGATCAGCGGGCAAAGAATTTTGATCACAGTAATAGAGCTAGGTAAGAGATTTCGTCCTGTAGAAGCAAGAACCTTGGATACACTGATGTTTGTGCTGCCGCATCTTCTTTGATTTCACTTTACTTTAAATGTTCTCATAGTTGGAGGGTAAGATGAGAGCTCATCTGGTCCAGCGTTTCTGCAAGTTTTCTAAAGATAAGACCCAGCAGAGGTCTGGGCCTCCGTCCATGCCAACTAAGTCAGCATCTCCAGGGGGAGACTCCTGGCTATGAGCACATTTAAGAAGCCCTCCAGGTAATCTGTATCATTAGGGAGGAAATACTGGACCCAGGTAGGGACCCAGTACCTATGGATACATGCAGCTAGTTAGTGGTGGAACTGGGCGGACACTGACACCCACTCATTCTAAACCAGGCTTTCTCTACTTTACTCATCTGTGTGTTTGATGAGCAAAATTGGGCTTTCTAGAAAGATCCATGAGCAGGATTTAGGAGGCTGAAGTTCTGGACCTGTGTGTCCTTGTGGAAGTGTCTTATATTCTCTCCGTCTTGAATCCCCATCTATATAAGTCAGAGCTAAGATAAGATCTCGGAGGCCTTTTCCAGCTTTCTCCCCCTAAGAGACAATTGGATTTGCTGCTGGACATCCCCCAAAGCAGCGGCTGCTTCTGATTGATATCTAATTCCCTAGCACCCAGCATTTAAACTCAATAAATGTTTGTAGAAATAAAATTAAATATGAATGTAGCACATTGAATCATGTGGTCCTCAATACAAAACTTTTTCATGTTCTTGTCTTTTCCAGGCTTTTATGTGTAGCAGTGATTTTTATAATAGTAAACCTGTAGTAACAGCAGTACTGTCGTGAAGGTTTATTACATATGTGGGCATTTTGTTTCTCTGGCACATCCTTGAAAACTCTATCTTTGGATTTGAGTCAATTAAAACTAAGTCACTATCTTTAAGAACTCCTAGGGAAGGAGCCTCTTACCTTTTCTCCAGTGTCCAACCTGAAATATGATGCATTTAAGTCACATCCTCTGTTCTCTTAAAAAAGAAAAACAGACAAAATTGGTGTTTTCCATTTAGCATATTCACATGTCCTGGGGAACAGACCATTTCCAGGGAAGTAGGTTACGATTTAAAGCCTTACGACTTCCAAATTCATTTAAGAAACCCGGGGTGTCAACCCATCCTCTTCGAGGCTGCTATTAATTTAAACCTCCCGTGTGGATACAATACAGGTGCGAGGTTTTAAAGGAGTCAGGAAATGAGGCAACGGGAGCCATCGGGCACTGGCCTGCAGCATGACTTGATGACTCACAAGATGGTCCGAGCAGGAGCGGGACCAGAGGAGAGTCACCTGTGCATAGAATTCTTCAGGTAAAGCTAGCAGGTCAGTAGGAATTCTTTTTCTCCATCTAGTCCATTTGATGGTTCCCAGGATGATGGGGGGAGCTGGAGAGGACGAGGGAAGTGGTCAGGATGAAGAGCTAGCCTCTAACCAGCATGGACAGGCTGTGAAGTCCTAATTCAAGCTCTCCACTGGCTTCGTCTTGATCATGTTAAGAGGAGATGAAACTTCCCAATGCTGTAGCCTCTGGAACATTCCTTTTTTTTTTTTGTTTGCGGCACGCGGGCCTCTCACTGTTGTGGCCTCTCCTGTTGCGGAGCACAGGCTCTGGACGCGCAGGCTCAGCGGCCATGGCTCACAGGCCTAGCCGCCCTGCAGCATGTGGGATCTTCCCAGACCGGGGCACAAACCCGCGTCCCCTGCATCGGCAGGCGGACTCTCAACCACTGCGCCACCAGGGAAGCCCTCTGGCACATTCTTTATACATATTTTGAGAAAGAAAGGCAGTCAACAAAACAAGGAATGCCAAATGTGTGACACTTTGCAGACCTGGGGAGGGAACCTTTTTTTTTTTTAGTATGTAGTTAAATGCTGTGATCATTTGGTCCTTTTTTCAAGATTTTAAGTAAACTGTTTGAAATGAAATTGTTAGCACCAGGGTTGTGTCAGAAAGCAAAATTCATGACTCATCGCTAGGTTTCTTATGCGACCCGGTAGGGGTGTTCTTTGTGAACTGACACTGTCAAGAACATTCTCAGGAAAGATCGGTACACACGTGAGATTTCCCAGAGACCACCGGTTCATTACAGATATAACCTTTCATAGGCAGCGATGCGAAGAAAGATTCGGCTAACTCAGCTACTTGAGTTCCAGAAGATGCCAGAATAAGGCCTTTAGAAGAACATCTGAAGGGTACCAACTGCCCCCTCCCTGCCCAAAGCCATCTCTTCTCCATTTTCAATCTCCCGTTTCCCCACATGGTGCTGACCTCTCTCCAATCCAGTTCCCATTTCCAAAGACTGGAATTTTTGTCTTTGCCTACATACCTTTCTAGTGGTTGCATTCTATTGATAATTCTCTTCTTCAGTTAGAATACAAATCCCTGAAAGGAAAGAAACGTGCTTGTCCATTTATTTGTACGCTTTTATTTGTGGTACCTCATAAAATGTCCTATATGAGCTCAAAAGCGGTTGCTAACTTGACCGATAAGATAACCTTGTCTCGTTGGAGAGTCTGCCTGATTTGGGCACACTTTTCAGACTTTGTCACATCACCACACTTGTACAAATGTCCTGAATGCATCGTGAGTTGCAGATCTGTTGACAAGTCTTCCAGAACAAAATGAGAGAGAAATTAAAGCTGAGAAGAGGGATTAGGTGGAAGACTCCCCAATATAAGGGGCTCTTCGAGTTGTTTGCATGTTTTGTCTATAAATATGATGGTCGAGATTGTATCTCTTTCATCTGTAAAATAATTGGTATAATGCTTTCTGTGAAATGGGCAGCATAAACATTTGTAGAATACAACTGGGAAAATACTTGAATCACTTCCATTTCTGTTATAGCTACCATCACCTTCATTCCTTCTGTCTGAGAAACTGATGAAGATTAGACTGAACCTCCACTAGTCCAGTTCGAAACCTGTGTCTGGGCCCGGTGGGAAGAACCATAGATCTTGGTGAAGCTGATACCTGGGAACCTGAGTGTGCTCGCCTAATCTGCATAGCAATTTCATTCATACACACCTTCACTTTCCCTTGGCAGGGGGGATTTTGGTGATGGCGGTCTCCAAACAACCCACTTACATGAATTCACTGACAAGCAGAGTTGAATAAAAATGGCAAGTGTACCCTCCCAGCCAAATGGACCAGAAGAACAATCATAGCCAACATAAGAGAATTCCTATTCTAGTTCTTTGGACACCCAGACTCCTAAGTCTTTCATGAAAGTCAGAAGAAAGATCTCCAAGAATAGAAAAGAGTGGAGTAAGATGCTCTTCAGACCAGCTGAGAAAGCTGGCAAGATTTGCCATGGATCAGACGAATGTGTATTTGGGAAGTATTTATGCCAAGGAAACCACTTATACACTAAAATTCTGGTCTTTGTAATAAAAAAAGTTTTGCTTTTTCGAAAGATTAATAACGTCCACAGATGAATAAGTGCTCCAAGTGCCCTCTTTCTAAATGGCTTACAAGTTTGGGGTGGCAGAAAAAGAATGGAAATGGTGATCCACGCTTTGCACACATGAAAATTCCATGTGTTACTTCTGTTTTCTGGGTCCAGCCTTCTCTTCTTTGGGGGGTTTTAGTCACTGGAGACACATGAATTAGTTGCAGAGCTAAATTCTACTTATTTGTCTTAATAGAAGAATGCCGGGCATAAGGGAAATTCCAGGGTGAAGACACCTCCCTAGGGACAAGATTCAGATGGACACACTCACTGCCTCCACGACTGCCACCCTGATCCAAGCCACTGTCATCTTCCATCTGGATGACTGTGCTAGCCCTCCCATAGGTCTCCCTGCTTCTTAACCTTCCTTCCCACCCTTGTTTTTAATACCAGAGCCAGAGTAATTCCTTTACAATGAAAATAAGAGAATGTCAAGTTTCTGAACTCCCACGATAGGTTAAAATATGGGATGCCCAGTTAAATTTGAATTTCAGATAAATAGTGAACAATTTTCAGCATAACTGTCTCTAAAGTTTCATGGGACATATTTAAAACATTGTCCCACGAAACTTTAGAGTTTCCAAAACTAAAAAATTATTTCTTTGTGTTGCTTTCCTATTGCTATAACAGGTTGTATTCCTCTCCTATTGCTGTAACAAACTTGCACAAAGTTAGTGGCTTAAAACACCACAAATTTATTATCTTACAGTTCTGGAGATCAGAAGCTAAAAAACAAGGTGTTGACAAGATTGAGTTCCTTCTGGAGGCTCTCGGAGAATATCTGCTTCCTTGTCTTTTCTAGGTTATCGATGCAGCTTGAATTCCTTGGCCTGTGATGCCTTCTTTCATCTTCAAGGGCAACAATCACATCACTCTAACCTCAACGTAGCCCATCACGTCTGCTTCTCCAACTCGTCTGCCTCCTTCTTCTGTTTCTTAAGGGTCCTTGTCATGACATTGGGCTCACCCCACTAATCCCAGATAATATTCCCATCTCTAGACCTTTAACGTAATTATATCTGCAAAGTCCCTTTTGGCATATAAGGTAACAGTTTCCATATAAAGTAATAAGTTCTTGGCATGAAGATGTGGACATCTGGGGGGAGTCATTGTTCTTTCTATCACAGTGTTTATCAGAAATTAAAATTTCACTGGTATCCTGTGTTTTCATCTGATAAATCTGCTCCCCTCCTCGCCCATGGCTTCCATCTTACTCAGAGGAAAAGACCGTTCCCCTCCACTGGCCTGCAGAGCTCTGCATGATGTGACCCTTCATTCACTCCATTCTAGCCACACTGCCTTCTTTCTGTGACTCGAATGCTTTCAAGCATGCTCCTTCTTAGAACTTTTTCTTGGCGTTCTCTCCCCTCCACCCCACCCATGCCGTCTCTGCATGTCCCACTGCCTCATTGCCTTCACGTCCTTGAAAGTGTCACCTTTTCCATGAAGCTTTCCCTCAATTCTTTCTCTACCGACCACTGGTGCTCCCTGAACTCCCTCACTTTATTTTTCTTCATAACACTAACCACTATCTGAAGGGCTGTCTATTTTGCTTTTATATTTTGTTGATTGCCTCTATTTTCATCTACTCTTTGGCCACCACTAGAAAAAATATATATTTTATGCCCTCGTGTATCTCCCATGCCTAAAGAGTCCCTAACACATCAGAGGCATTCAATAAGTATTTGTTGGATGAATGAATGAACGAACGAATGAATGAACAAATGACATACTTCTGGAGTGGATGAAGTTATGGCCTATCTTTTCTTGCCAGATCTAAGAAGTATTTTGTTGCTCATGTTCTGTGCATTGAAGTGAAACCTAAACTAACTATTTTAATAAGCTCATCTAAAAATAGGAGTGATTCCTGCCTTGTGATTTATAGGAATCTATTCATGATTACATAAGATTGGGAGGCAAGCAGTTATTATTGCTTTTGCAACAGCTGCCCTTCCCCTGCTCTGATACTCTAGTGCAGTTCCAAGGCATAACTGCCACATTTCTCATTTTAGTGGCTAGGCTTGGTTCCAGAGAATTAAAATTTTCATGTGGTCTTTGTGATTAAACTAATAACAAACAAGCTTCAAGAAGCCACTTTTCAAAGTCTTCTAATTCATTTTTTCTTAAATGTGGAGTACTTCTTTATTAAATCTTCCAACTATGAAATTTTTATAGATTTGAATGGTACCATTCTGGAGAATTTAAATGAACCTTTTTCTTAGGGTCAAGGGCCTTAAGGGGAATTGATGGAGATTAAGAAGAGAGAGCATGGAGGCTTTCCTTCAATATAACCCTTTCTAAGAATATATCACCATGAGTCTGGATTCCATATTTGGCAGTTCATACAAGAGTCATGTAGAAGTCTTGCTGACTTATGTTTCTGAACCAACATTTCTAACAATCTGACAATAGGGCTTCCAAGAAAGAAAGCAGATTTCAAAACACTCCTAAAGAAAGAAAATAAGGACAAAAGACTATAATAGAAGTTTCTGGAATACTTAAGTCTCTCAATAAATATTCGAATGAATGAATGAATAATTAAATGAACACATCCATGAATAAAAGACCTCAAGAGCGACATTTCTGGTTACCCCAGAAAGTCCAGGGTCTGTGACTCTCCACATGTATTGTGTCTTGTCTCTGTTATTATTTCTAACATAGATATTGCCTTTTATCTCAGGATATAACCACATGGAAGCCCTCTGGCTCAGACAGTTTTTAGAATGCAGACAGTAAACGTTTATGTAGGCAAGGATGCCCCACTCTCTGAACTGCTCCATGGTTTATCTTAGAATCCTAAGCATTTGAAATGAATACATTCCTCTTTCTCCTGCTGACATGGGAGGCAAGTGAAAGATCTGCTGCCTAATATTAGACGGAAAAAACAGAGTTCTGTCAAAGTCATGTGCCTTTCTCACTTCCTCCAATGCGCCAGATTGTTCTCTTCTCCAAATTCTGTAGCGTTTAACAGGTGGAATTTGGCATTTTGACCCTTCATTACACCTTATTATATATTTTCCCAAAGTATAAGTCTTGGGTAACCAACAAGATTGGACAGTATAGCATTGTGGAAAGATTTAAGGCTTTAGAGAGTGAAGACCAGTAGGCAAATCCTGAATTGTGCTATCAGTAGATGCAGGTTAGTTATTTTTCTCCATTCTATTACATTGCATTTCTACCTATAAAATGGGAATAATAACCCACGCTTCGTGTAGCAAGAATGACACAAGACAATGTGTGTTGAAAGGATTAGCAGTGAACCACAACATAATATATGCTCAATACGTATTTATTTTTCTCTCTAAAGCACAAAAGCTGTGACTCACATCACCACAGCTTAGGGAGAAGCAGGGGGGAAGTGCTCATACGTAAGGATGGATTGTTCGATTATAATTTGATTATTGAACTTGGGAAGCATTTCAAAGTTTTGATTCTCTGTCCTTAGTCAAAAGTAAACTAGAGTTTTACCTTTTATCAAAGGTCAGCCCATGAACTGTAAATAGGACGGCACTCTTCTCACACCAGGAAGTTCCTCTAACAAGTGAGAGAGGATTTTAGAAAAGACGGTTTTCTGGAGGCTATACATGGGAGATATTTCCACCACCAAGCAGGCTTAAAAGGATGCGCTTCTAGCAGCGTAGAGTACTGATTTCTTCTTCAGGAATATAACATCTTTTCACCTTTCAAAGCACCTGGACAAACCAGGTGATAGGTGTAAACATACCTGGGTTTTCATTTATTGAAACTATCAGAAAAGAACTTGCCAACATTGAAATAATGCTTTCCCACCAAAAAGGAACATTGTGTGCTTAAAATAAAATATTTTCCTGTCTTGCTAATACCCGTATCTAAACCTGCTGGGTCTCTGCATTTTTCTAGGTACTTCAGAGACACAGGCTACAGGGGATGAGGAACATTTGTGTGAGATGTGGGTGGCGTGCAAAGGTGTCACCAAAGTTCAGCCTTTGCTCTCTTTAACCGTTGGGTTGGAAGATGCAGCTCTGCCCTTTTGTGGATTCAGAAGTGGGGTAATGTGTGGGTGTGCCACTCATGACGGCAAATTTCCCCAGTGTATCTGCCTCTTTTTCGAATCACTTGGTTATGGGCCATTGAGATTGACATTTATTACCACCTAGGGCTTTTCCAATGCCTGCACGCTTACACACCCACGCTTACTATTTAAAAGTCAGATCGTGTTTCTGTTTTTTTTTTTTTATGCGGTATGCGGGCCTCTCACTGCTGTGGCCTCTGCCATTGCGGAGCACAGGCTCTGGACGCGCAGGCTCAGCGGCCATGGCTCACGGGCCCAGCCGCTCCGCGGCATGTGGGATCCTCCCGGACCGGGGCACGAAGCCGCGTCCCCTGCATCAGCAGGCGGACTCTCAACCACTGCGCCACCAGGGAAGCCCCATGTTTCTGTTTTAAAACAATATAAATTCAGCCTGGTGGCCCGCCTTATTCACACAATCAGCTCTAAATGCCTTTTTGGTTTAAAAAGTAAAGATTTATCATCATTGATGATGTTTAGAAAGGATACGATATAGGCCCATCATCATCACCATCATCACTATATACACTTATATAAGCTGCTACTGTGTGGCAAGCATCATATTTATTGAATTAAATTAAATTAATTAATTTATATTATTATTTTATTTCATTTCCATGCCAACTTTGTGAAGCAGGTATTGGCATTATTCCCATTTTACAGATGAGGCTATTGAGTGCTAGACAGGTTAGGAAACTTGCCCAGAGGTCACACAGCCAGTTCTTGGTAAAACTGAAAAAGAAATCATGTTCGTTTTCTAACGCTGCCATAATGAAGTACCACAAACGGGGAGGCTTAAAACAGCAACTGTTGTTGTCTCACAGTTCTGGAGCCTAGAAGTCTGAAATCAAGGTGTCAGCAGGGCCGTCCTCTCTGTGAAGCCTTATGAAAGTATTCTTTCTTGCCTCTTCCAGCTTCTGGTGGCCCCGGGGGTTCCCTGGCCAGCAACTGCGTAACTCCAGTCTCCACTTCCACCTGCACACGGCCTTCTTCCATCTGTGCCTACGTGATTCTGTGTCTTTAAACAGCATTCTCCCTGTGCGTCTGTGGCTGTGTCCAAATTTCCCTCTTCTTATTAAGGACACCAATCATATTGGATTAAACCAACCGTAATGACTTTGTCTTAACTTGATTACATCTGCAAAGACTATTTCCAAGTAAGGTGATATCTCATCCGCAGGTTCTGGGGGTTAGGACTGTTAAATATCTTTCTTTGGTGAAGGGGATAGGGACACTATACTACCCATAACAAAAATCCAGTCCGTCTGGCTGTAGAATCCATTTTTTCATGGATTCTTCCCTGGAGGCAAATTCCGAAAAGGTTTTGCTCGGTGGGAGTGGACAGACTCTTGAGGGATGCACTCTGCAGAAAAGGGTGCTCATTGAGGTACAGGATTTCCAAACTGTTTAACCATCAGCTGACTCTGCAGAGACCGTTCAAACCCACCAACAGACCAGGACTCTACTAAACAAAGAAAATAAGTCTGTACCAAATTCTGACTCGGGGTTCCTTTTACTCCCCAACTTTCACCAAAACTCCTTGGCTCCTAACGGTCTGCAACAAGAGAAAGCAGGGGCTTCCTCTACGGACTTGTTGCCAGAGACCGCAGTTGCTAGAGAGCCACGTGGCTGTTTTTTGAGGGGCAGGGGGCGAAGCTGCTGAATCGACAGGGTCTGGGCGCTGCAGCCTGGGAGAGCTTCACCTGTCTCAACTCCTCTAGGCACAGATTCCTGCCACTAGACTGCTGGGGTAGCCAGACTGGAATCTTTTTAAAGGTTAGCAACTTTGCCTGATGCCATCTGTCTCTCCCTCTCTCTTTCTCTCTCTCTCTCTCTGTGTGTGCGTGTGTGTGTGTGTGTGTGTGTGTGTGTGTGCTTGCTCCTGATTCTGTACAATGTGCAAATTTAGAGCTTCCTTGGAACAATGCCGAGGGAGCAAACCTCAGCTCTGGCTTTCAGTCACCCCCAACTCTTTGTGGCAGCAGAGAATGGTTGGAGAATACAATGACGTGAGTAACTGGGACAAAATTTTACACACTGCTAAGGGACCCTTAATTTTTCTGTTGGGGAAATTGGGGACTACAGAATTTAGTGCCCGACCAAGGTCACACAGCTAGTGAGAGGCAAAACTGACACTAAGCCTTAGGTCTCTCTGATTCCCAATCTAGAGATCTCTTCAATAAATTAATGAATCGGTGCATTTTATAAACCTTTTCCTTTTCAAAGGGCTTTCGAAAAGCATTTCATCTTTTCCTCCCCACCACGTAGTAATAAGAGAATTGATTCGAATCCATTAAGAGTAGCTCAGCGCCTGGCATATGTCCTTCGTACAAACCAACCTGAATTCAATTCTGCAAATGTTCTCTCTCAAGTCTCACATATTTTTGTTTATTCCTCTGTACCTTTGTATTCTGTTCAGGGTTAGCAAAGTTCAGAATTTGTTTTCCAAGCAATGGATGGTTCGGTTCCTGATAAGGGTTCCATGCTCTCCAACGCTTCCTGGAACTCACTACGGCAATAGACCCCAAGGCGACTGCCCACGTGCTTACGACCGGCAGTCGCTGCCTTTATTACTTTAGAGTCCTCATCTCCCTCTCTGTTTCCGAGCTCATCTTTCTACCTCTGGCGGTTGTGGCTTTTGCCATTGCTCTGCCATAAGATATCCGAAAACAACACAGGCTCTGAATCATACAGATGTGGCTTTGAACCTGGCTCTGTCACTAACTGAGCACGTGACATCTGTGTTCCCACAGGTACAAAATATACCACAACAACAGAAGATATGCAACCTTTCTTAAAAAGGTGTGATGGTTAACAGGATAACAAAGGTTGAGCACCTGGCACGTAGCAGGTATTCAATAAATACTAGCTCCCCTCTAAGAAACCACATGGGAAGGTTGTGTTGATGGTCCGTGCTCCTTTACCTCGGCTAATGTTTGAGGTTATTCAGATTATGAAACGATAGAGGCACATGTCGTATCAGCATTTAGAGGAGTGGTTTTGACACTCCCTGAAGGAGATGTATGGGTGGGGCAAAAGCATAGCAAAAATCCCAGCAAGATTGCATGATGTCTGAGGACCCTTCCAGCTCTGCTACCATATGATGCTAGTAGTTGCCAGTGAATACTTTTTAGAAGAGCCTGAAAGAGATTAGGACAGTAAGAAAGAGAGCTGGGGACAGTTGGAAAACTATGTATCATTGACTAAAAGAAAGAAGGTTGAATTTGTTGCACGTCAGTCATATGCCAGGTACTTCTTACTTTGTGTTTTCACAAATGTTATCCCATTTAGTGTTCGGAAGAACCTATAAGGTACGAATTATTATCCCATTTTTCAGATGACAAAATCTAGGCTCAGTTTGTCCTAGTAGCTCATCTAAGTTGTGCAGCTCGTTCAAGATGCAGAGAAATATGAATTCAGGTTTCACGTTCCATGGTGTCTCTTAGGAAGGCTGAGCCGAGCAACACGCTGGCGGGGCTCAGGCTGAAGGTTTAGAGAAAAGGATTCAGGCAAAGCTGGGAAGCCCCAGTCACTGCTCCCTTTACCTGACTGCAGTAGCAGATGGTTTCACCGGAATAGGGACACTTGCACCCCTCTCTGGGCATTTTTTTGAGATGATAAATGACACAAGGAGACATTTTTGGGCGAAGGGATTGCAATCAATAAGACCAGGTGTGCTTGTTGGAGGGCATGGCCAGGTGATGCTGAGTAAATATTCCTGAGGTCCCGTGAGATTCTCCTCCCTGACCATCAGTACAAGCCCTACGAGTGAATGCAGAGCAGATAGGCGCCCATATCTGCAGTCCATTATGCCATATAAGCAGCCCCAACTTATTTCCAGGGGATGAATTAGACAAAATGGCAACGACCATTGGAAATGAGAGAAATTATGTACAAGATTTATTCCTTATTCAAAATGATTTGATCTTCCTTACCATCCATGTAATTTATTTCTTTGAAGTTTGGTCTGTTTTTCTTCACAAAAGACCTATAAGATATAAGTATTTATATTTAAATGTCTTGAAAGGAAAATAAATATCCTCGCAGGGTTATCTGCTGTACAAAAATCAAATCCTCATAGGTGGCTTTGGAAAAGTCATAGTCTAACTTGGTATTTTTGTTTCTCAAGTGACCCATTAGAATATTTTTCTGATGCACTTGAAATTGGTAATTTTATTTATTAAAGGTCTTTGAGTCTATAAATGCTGACTTAAAAAAATAGAAATTACTGTAACTGTGGATGTCTTTCTCCTTGAACTTGGTGATCAAGGTTGGGGGCAAATACCGGGATGAGTCTTGTTACCCCCAAACCACTCACCTAAACCATTGCCAATTTCCTTCCAGCCCAAACTAGTAATAACTTACACCTGAGTTAAGGAACTCTTCACCCTTGGTTTGTAGAGCTTCGCTGAAGACCAAAGAGTGGCCTGAACCTCTGGGTCCAGTGGGTGTCACTTCTAGATGAACCATATTTCTTGGGCTTTTTCATTAGCCTTGGATGGGCGGGTACGTATTTTTCTCTACCAAGGGAAAAACTGTTTCAAGAACCAAAGTAGAAAACATCTATTTTTCTTTGCTCTTTCTTTTGTTTCCATTTTATCAAATACCATCTGGAAAACATGGAGAGACATATTGTGATATATGAATGTGTTCAGCATCATCGCTGGAATAAAGAGAGTTTAAAGCATAGTAAAGGGAAAATTATAGGATGAGCTGGTGGATTTTAACAGGCTAATGATAGGATCACCAGCCAGTTCCAAGTATTCCCTAAAGCTATATGTGTATTTAGCTGTTTTTCCTTTATTATTTGTTGAGTTTCAGGATTTATGTATGTATCTTATTGAAAACACAGAAAGATACCCTAGTAATTAAAGTTAGGCTGGCTTTTATCATTTCAATAGAATTTAGACAGCAAGTGACTATATTACAGGCAGTTGGCCTAGAGATTAATTTATGCTAGTTCCATATACATGAGTGCCTCCAAGTTTATATTATTTTAACCCAAGTCACTCCCGGGGATTGGAAGGAAAACAAATGGTTGTTTGCTGATACCCCCATGCTATATTATTGTGGCATTTGTCCTCAGCTAGTGAGATCTCTTCTTTTCCCAAAGTACCCCTAATGGGTTTGATAATAAATGCCAAGAAATTTCTTGGAGACTGCCTGTTTTATAATCGTGACAGTTTGGGGATTACAGGACAGCCAATATCTAGTCCCTATGGCGTGCATTCACTTAGAAGGGCTTGGACCTCTGCAAAACTCTTTGAAAGATCACATCCTTCTTGGGCTTTGAGTGTTTGTGTCCTGGGGTGTTTCAGGGTTGACCCTGGACAGCACTCGTGGTTATTAGTTCATGGTGTTCTTGGGAGGCGTTTGAAGTCAGCTGGAGCCCTGCTGATAGAGCTGCTGAGTGCAGCGTCGTATCGACACAATTTCATGATGTGTTTGCATCGAGGGCTCTGGTGCCCTTTCTGAGTGAGGTAAGCACTTTTGGAGCCGGTGTTGACAAAGTTATCTGCTTGTTACCCACTTTGTAGGAGGCTTTCTCTTCTCCTGTTTCCCAGATATTTTTCCCTCTTAGTTTCTCCACCAGTGATACCTTCTGATGTGCATTATTGGTGCTTATTGTTCAACGGTTTAGAAGTTGAAATGTAGCCAGAGATTTTCTTTCCATACGCCATTAATGATGTAAACCAGAGAGCTTCCTGCAAAGAAGATAGGAAGTATTCTTTACTAAAATGCTGGAGTTTTTTCGTTTCATTAAACTAGTTTATTTATTTCATTCATCTAGGGACACTCTAGATTTCTGCGGCACCCAGGAGTTGGGGATGTCCTACAAACCCACCGCCCCCGCCCCCAGCAGCACCCCTGGACCCGGCACCCCGGTCCCTACAGCCGGAAGTGTCCCATCGCCGGCTCGACGCCAGAGCCGCTGCCCCTTTCAGACCAGTGTTTAATGACTGTGGACCGCCCTCTATGGGCTACGTGCAGGCAGTGAAACCACCTGGTGCCCAGGGCTCCCGGAGCACTTTCACTGACCTGCTGTCAGTCATAGAGGAGATGGGCAAAGAGATCCGGCCCATCCGACCTATGCTGGCAGCAAGAGTGCCATGGAGCACCTGAAGAGAGGCACCATCCATGCCCGGGCCCTAGTCAGAGAGTGCCTGGCAGAGACAGGGCGGAATGCCCGCGCATAACAGGAGTCGACGCTGCCTCAGCATCTGGACCTTTCCGGGCCACTGCAGAGCACCTGCTTCTCCCTGGCCTTCACCCCGAGTTGCACTTCCCATCCTGGGCTTCCTGTCCTGTGTCCTTTGTTGGGTGGCCTCCAGGAACCAGTGGGCGGCTCTCACTCCAGTCGGCAGCACTAACTGGAAACCCCCAAAGGAGTTAGCAGCGAGGTCACTGTGAATCCCACCCGTGACCTGCCAACAGTGTTGATCCAACTGGAGCTTCCTCCTCTCTGGGGCCCGCACCACTCAGCACTTACCCAGGACTTCTCACCACTTTTCCCAGACCCCTTCTCCCCAGCAGGGCCTCAGAAGGCCTGTCGCCTCCCAGCCCTGTCTCCTGGGCCGTGTGACTCTTTTCTCAGTGAGTCTCTTGCTAAACATGCCCTTTTTGTATAAGTAAAAGATAATTTGGAAAAAAAAATTGATATTCATTAAATAAAAATAATATAGTTTTCCCTACATTTATTTGAAGAACTGCTCCTTTGATTAAAATCCTGAAAATCTGTAACCATAGTGGGGGAAACAGTTTCACTTTGACAGCAGTAACCGCACTGGCCTGAGAGTGATTCCTGTCCCACTACTAGAGGCTGATTCTGTCCCAGAAACACTGGGCTCAGGGGAGGAATCACTGCTTTGCTTTGCCACATGAGAGAGAGGTGTCTTTCCTCCAGCCTGTATCTTTCTGATAGCAGATCTAGTCTTGTGGGCGCCCGTGAAGTCAGAATCCCAGTTCTGCCACATCCCGTGTCCCCGTGGGCAAGTTTCAAATTGCTCTGGGCCTTGGCTTTTTCTGTCTGTAGAAGGTTAGTTCCTTTGTCTCCAGCTGAGATGAGGATTGGGTGAGAATATGAATGGAGAAGGTCTGGCACAGTTGCCAGCCCTCTGGTGGCACTTCATCCAAGTCAGTTTCCTTTTCCCTCTGGGGAACAGTCCCCATGGCTATGCTTGAGGACCATCAAGGAGCAGCCTCCGCCAGGGAAGCTCCCTCCACCCTGGACCCACCCAGCAGGTGCACCAGAGACTGTTTCATTATCTACCACAGAGTTTGAAATTCTATACTGGTGGTCTGTCCTTTGGTTGATGGGCCAAGATGACATTACGGTTCAGCAATAGCCGTTTCTTCTCCCTGGGGCAGGACTAAACTTCAGTGTTCCACTGAGGTCAGGCGTGGCCATGTTAGCAGGTTTGGCCAATGACATGGGAAGGAAAGCCATGTCACTGTCACTTCCGGACAGAGCCTGGTGAGCCAGTCTGTGCTTTGCCACACTCTTTCCCTCTGCCACACTGGCGGGTCAGATTCCAGTTGCTGCCAGCTGGGGTCCCCTCTGCAGTTCGCCTCAATCAGCAGGTTTTCCTTTCCCCACTGAATCACACTGGACATCCGGTGTGAGTGTGGTTATAATCCTTCATGGCTGTAAACCCCTGAGTTTAGGGGGTTGTTTGTCAGTGCATTATAACTGAGGTATCCTGACTGATGCAGATGATAATGATGGTTATGAGGTCTTTAAGATATTGCATTAAAATTCAAGTTGTCTTGGAAAGAGCAGCAATTTCAGCCTTTACCGCCTGAAATCTTAGAGTGGGAGGGGATGAAAAGATCCAGGGAACAGCAATTGGTGTGACTGTGACACAGAGAGAAATGTAAAGGATAGAATGCTGAAAGGAACTAGGAGAAGCTGTCAAAAACAGACTCTGCACACTGCTTCCAGTGGCCCTTTGCCAACACTGCCTGGGACCCGGAAGGGCAGAGGCTGCAGTGAGCACCTGAAGCAGAGAGCTCTAATAGGGACCAGGAAGCACGGATTTCAAAAAGCCTCTGGAGGTGCTAAGTAAATAGGTCGTGTGTTTAACTTTTAGTTTCAATAAAAACCAGGTCTTAGTCCAGTGGTTCTCAAACATGAGAATCGTCATCACTGGGAAGGGTTGTTAAAACACAGGTGGCTGGGTATCAACTCCAGAGTTTCCAGTTCAGGAGGTCTGAGGTGGGGCTCAATAATTTACATTTCTAACAAGTTTTCAGGTGATATTGATGCTGCTGTTCCAGGGACCAGTCCTTGAGAATCACTGTCTTAGTCCCACAAGGGAAATTAGGGATTCCCTCCTAGAAGTGAGAAAGGGAGACAGCTGAGAGCGAGTGGCCACCTTGCTCAGCACAAGCTTGTTCTCCAGGTGACTCCTGGCTGAGTCGGCCCAGGCCAGCCCCCTGTGCTTCCTGCCCAGGATGCTACAGAGGGCGTTCCCAATTGTCTCTCCACATTGTTTGAGGATATGTCTAAGTATCACCTTCAGAAGTGTAATGAAAGGGAGGAATAGGTAACTGGCTCAAGCTTAGGAATTTTAAGCACAATAATTCAAACAGAGAGTTGAGAGAGAGGGAGTGTTTTCTTCAATTCATGGGCCACAAGACCTGTGGAGTCTCCGAAAGAGGAGGGCTTGACAAGCCATATTTTTATGGAGCCCCGTGGGTATTAGGAATACTGAATACCGAGAAATATGTGTAAACAGAGAAGATATTAAATGAATTCTACATTCCGGAAGGGTAAAAATGCCATGAAACGTTCTCTCCCAGTTCATCAAAAAAAGAAATCACAGAATCTGTGAAAATATTTAGGTAGCTTACGTGGCCCTTGCAGGATTGCAGTTTTTCCCACTTGTGGTTTGGGGACCAGAAAGGAAAAGTAATCCAAGCTCTCACATAATCATTAAGAGACACATGGAAACAGGAAATGAACTATCTATTAAAAAATAAAGAATTATGTCAAAATAATTTTAAAATTGCAAAGCTAATTCATAGTTTCACAAGACAAATGAACTTTGGAATATACTCTATGCAGTGATCTAAAAACTTGCACAGCTTCTTTAAAAAAGGATGGAATAACTAAATATATATATATGGTGACTAAGCATATTTATTCTTGTAGGAAGGACAAGACTATGCCAGATAAGGAAAGTTCTTTTAAACTGAATCTAATTATCTTGAAAGGTGAAGGATAGTTTTGCCTCACTTTTTCAAATGGTAACTTCCATTTTTATGTCTCCTCTGAGTCTCATGGTGTTTTGCCAGCATTAGATTTCTGTAAACCTAAGAGAATTGACAATGTGATTGCGTCCTCCATGTAAATAAAATGTAAAGAGGACTTCTATGTAAATAAAATGAGAAAATACTCTGCCTGGAAAAATAGCATAAACTCTTGCAGGAAGGAGTCTTCCACTGCTCTCAGTAAAGGCCTAAAGTAATTCTCCACATAGCTTTGTTGTATTAGCAACTCATGATCATGAGTTGATGATGAGCACCTCAGAGTAATAGACCAATCATGGGATGATATTCATTAAAAATTGTGTCTCCTAGATAGAGGAAAACATCCAAGTGTGCTAGGGTAGAGCAAGCTAATGAATCCAGGGAGGAATCCCCCAGTATTTGTGGTACCGACTTTCCAGGAGGTTAGATGAAAGTCTCACCAGTTAACTCCCTGTTCTTTTAAGGATGAAATTGAAATTTCATAAATCTCCATGGCTTACAGAAGTGAAAAAACAGGACCAACAATCAGTTTTCTAGGGTTCTAGTTTCATTAGTTAGGATTATGCAAGTTTGCATTATGGCTTTTGTGACCTTAGGCCCTTTGACCTTCAAGGGCTACATCATCTATGAAAAAATAATTAAAAATGATATTTTATAACTGTGTTGGTATAAGACAAAAATACTAATGGACTCATTATTGAATATTTTTATCATATTCATTTTTTTCTTCTGATTTTAAAGTAAAATGAAAATAATTTTGTGGACTCCTGAAAGTGCTGTGGGCCCTAGGTATATAGTACATGCTCTGTCTAATCAGGTCCACTCCCAGACTGTGTTTGACTGCAAATTAAAATTAAAAAACAAACAACAACAACAAAAAACTTCACTAACATCTGGCTTATTAGCACATAGTCTTCACGTAGGATAATGAGAGCTACATGAAGCAGAACCCCAGCCAACTCACAGATACATCCATGAGCCCAGGCATACCTGGCCAATATCAGCAAAATCCCATTGACACAAGAGAAATTGTTGCTATTTTATGCCACTAAGTTTGGGGTAATTTGTTATGCGGCAATAGCTAACTGACATATAATGCTTTAGCAGCTATTACATTGAGTTGGGATTTTTTTTTCCCCATAATGCAATGTAACGTCACTGAAGGTTTTAAAAGGGGAGTGCCTGCTCTGATTTACTTTTGACAAAGTTCACTCTGCCTGTGGAGAAGAGATTGGAGGGAATCTAGAGTGGAGGACAGGAAACCAGTAGGTGGCTACTGCAATAATCCTGATGTGGAAAGATGACATGATGGTGGTGAGGCCTGGGGGGAGGGGTGGAAATGGAGATGCAGAGAAATGGATGGGAATGCATAATATACATATTCAAATTCTATTCTAGGTCCTGTGGAGTATGTGAAAAGGCACAAGGAATTATAAGACCATGCTGTGTCTTAATTGAAAGGATGAGAGGTAGATTGTTTCTGAAGCGAGGAATGCTGAGTTAATTAGTGGCTTTTCTGATCCCACCCAGAAAATCCTGCTAAATGTTCCTAAACTCACTGAGGGCCAGATTCAACTTTTGAAATCTGTTTGTGGGAATCAAAGATAATGGCAGAAGCAGATGGCTGTGAAGGATGCTATGGTGTAACATTTTGTGGGTTATATTTTAACAGGATGGTAACTGAGCTTTCTGAGCTTGTCTGGTCTATTGCCCTCCTCAAAATTCTCCATCCATCTCTCTGTCTTCTCTCCATTTCTATAATTTGCAACAATTTGATTTTCTCTTGAGGAAATCTACATTCAGAAAAGTGAGAGATCGTGAAGGGGCTGCTTGTTTATCTTTAGTTCAACCAAAGAAATGCTCCAACGTAACCACACCCTGATTTCACTTTGGGGTATCACGCAATTACAACATGCCATTTCTTTATGAAATTCGAAGAAACATCTCACAAATGGATTCTTAATTCATTTCCTAGAGGCATGCAGGGTTTGCTGTGGTTATCAACAGTTTTCTTGTTCTAAGGAGTGAACTGAGGTATAGCAGTAAAGCAGCTTCCTAAACACATTTGAGGCAAAATTGAAAAAAGCTTTCAAACCTCTTCAAACCACTCTCCCCACCCCAGATCATGCAAATATGGAAGGAATATACATTTTAAATCTACAAGCTTTTCAATAAATGGGAAAATATTGATCTTTCCTGGGTGATTTCTCTTTCCTTGTCCATTAACATTGATATGAAATATTAAAAATAAAGCCAAAAACTGCATTTCATTTGTACTGGAATCATTTGAACAAAAGGATTTCCTTGCAAAAGTTTTCTTATATTGGACATTATTCATTCATTGTTAAAAGAAAATTAAACTGTCCAGAATAGTATGTAAGAGGGAAATCTAAGTAAGGTTGAGGCAGAAAAATAAAGTTTCTGAAGAAAACCAGTGACATTCTCTTAACAATAAATATAATGTAATGTTATTTCTAGTTTTATTATATTTATATTTTGGTATGTCTTGAACTTGTCTTTATATTCAGAATTATTTATATTTCAGTATAATGTTAATGTTAGTTTGAGATTATTTGAGTGATATTTACATTCATCTGTTGATACAAATGGGAATAGATGTATTTATTTTGAGTGAGGCCTGAAAAATTGGCCAACTCATTTCTGCTTTTTTTTTTCTCACAGTTTTAGTCTTGAAACTTTCATGTGTTTTGGCATCATTCAACTCTCCACTGTGCTTTTTTCCTTATTAAGAAACTTATCCCTTAATTAGCTTGCTGTCCCTTCATTTGAAACTCGGTCTATTTGATAACTCTTTGTTGCTTCTAGAACGGTTGGTGCAGGCTTGTGTGGGCTTCCATAACACAAAAGCCAGATGGACTTTTTAAAACAGACAAATTTAGTCTTGAATAGAGAACTGTGAAAATTAAAAAAAAAAAAAAGAAAAGAGACATGAAAAGAACCACAAAACAAAACAAAACAAAAAAAAATCTTGGTACTGATAAAAACCAGTGAGAAATCACAGATTCTCAAATTAGGGGAAAAGCAAAACTTTTCCCATCTCCTTCCCCTCCTCCTCAGCCTCTACTTTTTAATTTGTTTTGGGCTCAAGCATTGAAAAGTTCTGTTCCCAATTAGAAGTGGATCACATTTGGGTCTGAGAGGGAGTCAGCTGCCTCATGATATGAGTAGAAGACAGAAGGCTGTAGATAGATTCAGAGTCCCTTCGATAACCAACACCACTCTCTCTGTGTGCTAATTTGCAGAACGGGGAAAATATTGGCATGTTGCCTTCAGAATCCCTTAGAAGAAAAGCATTAGAAATAAGAAAACATTAAAATTCTGTCCAAAGTGTTTATCTTATGGAACAAATTTATTGGGGCTTCTCAACATGTTCTGGGTATACGAATGAGACCATTTTATACGTATCCAATAACAGCCCCTTCAACTAGGCTATGTTGACCCACCTTTCCTGCTGGGAAGTAATTCCCTTAACAGCAACTTGGCCAGCTCCTCTAACTTCCTTGTCCCTTTTGGTTATGAGAACAGTCCGTTTTGTTATTTAAGACTCAGTCCTATTTATTTTGATACTTCAGTCTCAAATCAGACTCAAATCTTGTATCCCCCCCCCCCACACACACACACTGTTGTGTCTTCCACTTGATGGCTTGGAAGTTGGCAGTCTGCTCTTCACGTACTTGCCTCCTGCCTCCTCTCCTTGAACTCCTTTCTTTAGACACCAGAAGCCTCCATCGTGGCATGGTCAGCAGGGAAGGAGCAGATGGACTGGAGCATGTGGTACAGGAAGGGGTCCTGGTCTAGTCCTCCTTCAGTCTGGTCCTTTCTGATCTTGGTGCTCTCAGTTCATGTGTCAGCCTGCATGCAGGAGGTGTATGTGTGAATGTGTGTGTGTGTGTTCATGTGTGTTCAACTTCTCCCTGGTCCCTTCTATCTCTGAGAACTCCTCCTTCCACCCAGAAGGCAGTTTTTATCTTGGGCTTGAGCATTAATAAACATCTCCAACCCCTTGTTTGTGATGGGCTTCTCATCACTTGGTTCAGTGGTTATCTTGAATGGCTCTGTGGCCCCTGTCCTTCTAACTTCCATGTTGTTTCACATGGAACTGTGAGAGTTCTCTACTGCTGGAGTCCTCTTCTGTGTTTCCCAGGTCCACAGAGACTTGAGATGGGGTAGGGCTGCAGCATCTAATTTCCAGGCATATGCCAGCCCTGCTGACTGGAGCTCTGGACCTAGACAACTGCCTTCAGAAACCTCTAAGTGAACACTAGTCTCTGTACTCAAATATGCTCCCCCTGGCCGCCACCCCCTGCCAAGACTCCAGGTCATATGCATCAAGTAAACACTCTTTTATCCTTTTGCCTTTGCAGGTATTAGAACATAGAAAGGAAAGCATGCCATACTTCTTGTTTCCTAGCACGTTCTCTCAATAGCTTTCAAGGCCCCATTCCTGTGGCTGCAACAGAGGAGAACTTGAGATCTGCAGCCCATCATGTACCCCACCAGTCTCCCTTTCTCAGCGTCACCATCAGTGTTTACTCACGATTCTCTTGGAGACTGCCTTACTTGGCTTTGGGGAGAGGGAGGCACCCTCCATGGCCACAGAGACATGAGGGAAGAGACTTTCATCATGAACACGGACTTCATCAAAGACTAGTTACTACCCATCCATCTTCAACTCAGTTCATTTCTTAATTTGACTGGGGACAGTTCGGAGATGGAGCCCTCTGGGAAAGTGCTTATCACCAATAGTTTCATGCTCAGCTTTGGACCTTGGCCATGTTTCTGGGACAACAGGAAACATGCCTCTCTACATCCTATTATATCAGTGTCATACTTTGTAATTTATCGTCTTCACTTGAACTCACCGAACTCTTCCTGGTGTTCTTCTCCTCATCCCATGCTGGTTCAGACGGGGGTTGTGAATAGAGCCAGCAGTTTCACAGGCTTACAGACTGGGCCTCTAACCCTGGCCAGTTACCCACAAAATATGTCCACAGGCCTTAACCAGGACATCGTGGTGTGAGGGAAAGGACAGTCATAACATAGGTCTGAACCTTGGCTTGTAGATCCAGGGCTGACCGTCTGTGACCATGATCTCTCTAGTCCTCTAGAAATCTTCATTCTTTGTTGTCCTTCATTTCTAGAACAAAAGTTTGGAATAGATTAATGATTATCAAACTTCTTTTGAGTAACAGAAGCCATTTTTCAAATTGGCTATTGAAATCTAGATCATCCTTAATTCCCAGCTGCAATAGTCCTTAAGGCATCTATGTGAAGCATGAGGACTCCACGGTACAAAATTTGAGACCTACTGAAGTAGAATCACATATTGCTCTCCTTTCAACTTTAAAATTATTTTGAGTGTGGCTATCTCTGCAAAGACAGAGCCCACTGTTAACACACAACTTCATGTTTATGTCTGACTTTCTGAATGTCAATTTCATATTGGGCTCACGATCAGTAAGGCCATCTCTCTGCATATTTTCAAATTGTTACGGATGCTTCTAGAAATCAAAGGTTGTTGATGTTTATCTACCCCATTTTATTTGCAAAGTTAATACTTTAAAAACTGCTGCTTTCATAGCTTTTCCCCATGAGCTGGACACTAGTCTCTTGAGAGGCGATCTGAAACAAGGAGCTTCCTGGTCAAAAAAGTTGAAAAAATGTAGTATTCCATGTCCTCCTCTTAGAGATTTATGAAGGGCTCAGAGAAGTTTTGTGGAAAGCAACATGTTTAACTCAGTATTTCCTAAACATTTGACCACAGAACCCATTGTTTTCCCATATAACGTTAATTAACATCCCGTAGAAACAGTGTTCCTTCTAATACGTTCTGCAAATCATTGCCTTTGAGGAGAGATCAACACACTTCTTCTGTAAAGGGCCGGATGATAAATATTTTAGGCTTTGTGGGTTTCACTGACTGTTGCAACTACTCAACTCTGCCATTGCAGCGCAAAAACAGCCACAGCCAGTATCTAAGCAAATGGGCGTGGCTGTGTTCCAATAAAACCTTATTTATAAAAACAGGCAGTGGTACAGGTTTGGCCTGTGGGCTGTGGTTTGCTGCCCCAGTTCCTCCATTAAACAAGTGAGATTTATTCTGACGAGGGAAGGTATTATCACAAATAGTGAAATAATAGCTTAGTTCTTTTCTAAGCTGTTCAAATTTTGCTGAACTTCAGAGACTAAGCCCCCGAGGATACCAGACTTCCCTGAACTTCTTGAAATTCGGAGCTGGCTAAGTGACTCATTTCGTGCTCCCTCTTTTACCAGATATTATCTAGCTGTAAAATCCTTGCCCAGCTCTTGATCTAGATTGCTAAGCATCAGCTGTTTTCACCATGATGAAAGGCAGGCAGCAAGTAGGAGATGTAGCAACCACCTGAGTGTCGACTCAATGATCGTATCTGAAATGAACCATCCATATTCTTCAAGCTCTCCGAAGGAAAATGCTGTAAATATAATCAGAGGCATTCAGACAATCTTGGCCATTTCCCGAATGGTTTACCGGAATTAAATACCGTATTAGTTGTTTAGAGCAGCCTAACAAGTAATTCTAAAAACGTGGTGGCTTAAAACAGCAAACATTTATCATTTCACAGTGAGTATGACCTAATCTCAGCAGCTTAGCTCAGTTCCCTGGCTCAGGATCTCTCCCAAGGCTGCCACTAAGGTGTTGGCAGGGCTGCAGTCTCATCTTAGGGTTCAACTGGGGGAGGATCTGCTTCCAAACTAATTCACATGGCAGTTCTCGGGCCCTCGAGACATCAGTTTCCATGTGGTCCTCTTTGCAGGGCTGTTCACAGCCCACCACCTGATTCCTTCCAAGGGAAGGCTGAGAAAGAGAGAGAGGGAGAGAGAGAGAGAGAGAGAGAGAAGTGCACAGGAGAGAAATCAGAGGTTTTTTTTGCAACCTAATCTTAAAAGTGACAAACCATCACTTTTGTACATTCCACTCATTAGAAACATGTCACTAGGTCCAGGCTGTATTCAAGGGAGGGGACTCTACACACCTATGAATACTGGGAGGCAGAGATCCTTGGAGGTTGTCCTAGAGGCTGTCTACCACATACACTAAATTCATCTAAGGTAACATTGGAATTTTTAAATTTCTATGTACAATGAGGGTTCAAAGTACCTGGACTTGAGGAGCAGGGGAAGATGCCTCAGTCATAGTGGAAGCATTAGACTGTGTCTCCATGAGGGCTTGAGATGAGAGGAAAGGGGAAGAAATATGAGTGTGTGAATTGCCAGGTGGCTGGAGGAGAAGAGAAGGGTAAGGTAAGAGGTTATGGAATTATTTTTCTAGAGTACTATGTCCTCACTTAGAAGAGAAAGAGCAGAAGGGAAGCTGTCTGGAGGGGATCTGGCCGGTGGACTCCTTCACAAATGCCTTCTTATCCTGCTATACCTCAAGCGTGGCTCCCCTTTTCTCATTCATTCCTCAGTGCTTTGGTTTAAAACACACCTCAAGGGCGAAAGGACCACATTCTCCCAACACCCACACATGTTTATCACCCACTAGCTATGATCTGCTATTGCCAAAGTAATTTGATAAAGTTTTATCATTTTGATTGTCTAATTGACCAATAAATAAATCACAAAGAAAAAGGAAAATCTGCAACTCAGCCCCATACAAGGGACTAAAGGGAGTACAATTATACGCTATATCTCCTGCTTTCGATGATCTTATATTCCGATTATGGCAATGAGGCAAACATATGGAAACAGTTATATTAAAATTAAAGATTTAAATAACAGTTCAGGGTAACAATGGAAGGAATATCATAAGGCTGTGTATGATTAATTACCAGCTGAATTCTATAGAATTCATCATGATTGGAATTCAGGGGAGGGAGAAGGATATTTGTGAGGGAGGTGATCAGGGAACACGTTGTGAAGCACATGAGAAGGATCTGGAGAGGGAGAGGGAAGGGAAGGGCATTCCAGGTGGATGGAATGGCACGAGGTAAAATAAGAAGGCGAGACAGGTGTTTGGGGGAAACAGTGAGTCAACCAGTTTGGAGAGTGGGTTTTTGGAGCCGAGGAGTCTGAGACAAGGTAAATGGTAAGTCAGACAGCCATGCAGGAACAGGTTGAGTTTAATTATCTAACCTGTGCTGGGTCCCTGAGGCAGATGGCTTGCCAAAAAACTTGCATGCATTACCCTCTATTAAAATTTTTAAAAAGGGGTAAGTTCCAGGTTGATTCACTGAACATCTTGGGCTCACAAGCCGTGCCTGTCTTTTAATAGCAAGTGTGGCAAATGGAAACGGTACCTGGGCTTTGTCTCCATAGCAGCGACTCAGAAAAGCCTTGATGACATCCAGCTGAAAGAGACCGAACCGTCGTCCCCCCCGCACACTCCCACCCCGCCTCCCAGAAGATGGGGAGGCAATAAAGAGAAGAAACATGGCTGCTGTTTCAAGAGACTGCCAGGATCAGGGAGATGGGGGTCCTGAGAACCAGGAGATCCTGGCTGATGGAGAGTTGGGAAGAGGACTCAGTGTAGCATCACTGTCAAGTCAGACTCAAATTTAGAGCAACAGCAAATGGGGACACTGGGCCCCTTGCTTCACACTCTGCCAGCTCAAAGCCAAAGAGAACTTGGCACTGAGGAGAAGCCTCCCAGAACCTTCACAAAAGTTCTTACAAAAATTCCCAAGTGAATGTGAGATCTAATTCAGTCCCCTTAAGACTTCCTACCTGTTACTTAACTTCTCTAGCTTCTGTCTGCTTATCGTTAAAAGAAGGATAACAGTATAACCTACATCATCCGTAGGGTTGTTCTGAGAATCCAGTGAGCCCGTGCATGTAAAAGATTTGCAAAGTGACTTGTAAAAAGTTCTCAGTTACTGTTAGGTACCATTAATGTAACCGTTGCTATTCTATCCTTCCCAGCCTCTCCAGATCTCTGTCACAAGAGCATGGAGCAAAGAAGTAGGTGTTTTCTCTTAGATTTAGATCACTTTGAAGGGCTTGGAATGACCCAAAGAGGGCTTAACCCTTGAATGTCTCTGGGTTTTAGAATGTCAGAAAACATCACCGCCCCCCTTCCTTCTTCTTTCCTTCCTTCAGAAAACTACATTCTGACTGCGATCCCTGGGCCAGGCACTTGGCTAAACATTTCTAGAATTTCTCGGCTCTGGACATGCAGACTCCAAGAAGGCCAATATTTAAGTCCTGGTTTCTGAGGCATCAGTGACCCTGTTTAGGTGTGAGTTCAGAGAAAATGAGTTAACAGGGTCTCTCAATAGATAGGAAAAAATGATTTCACTTTAAGAAAGAAGACAAAAACATGTGGCCTACGTGTGCCGTTGGGAAGTTAATTCCAGTTGTGTGTCTGGAGGAGGAGAAGGCAGTGTTGAGTGTCCAGAGGCGGTGGGCCAGCAGGCAGGCAGCGCAGGGACTGGGACCAAGGCCTCCTGACGCAGGGCGGATGTGCACACAGCGAGCAGCACGTCCATCTACAGCCTGGGGCTCATTTCTGCACCTGGCCCGACTTCCCAACCCCATCGGGTGTTAACTTGCTGGGAGGAGAGTGCCATGAAGGCGACAGGACCCAACTTCTTCTAATTATTTTTATATGGTATTATGGTCATGACTACCATTTAATATATTCTGACGGACAACAATGTGTGAAGTGTTCTGCAGACCACAGAATTAAGCGTGCCCGTTGCTTATTATGCAATAGGTGGAAACCTTAATTCTATGTACACAAGATCCCCAGAGAACAAGGGAAGGCTCTGAAGAGTGAACAGCAGGGGGCCCCTCCTCAGTCCCCGATTTGGTAGCCTTGACCTCAGGCTCCATCCAGAGGACCCTCTCTCTGGTTGCCCC
Organism: Stenella coeruleoalba; assembly: GCF_951394435.1. NCBI lineage: Eukaryota > Metazoa > Chordata > Mammalia > Artiodactyla > Delphinidae > Stenella > Stenella coeruleoalba. The sequence continues at coordinate 19,379,641 of NC_137160.1, forward strand.
AAAGGACACTGATTTCTGACACCTCAAGAATGTCTTTTCAAAATAAGTGAGCATTCAGAAAGTATCTGAAAGATTTTAAGGATTTCAGTTGTTTCAGATATACAGAACAGTCAGGCAGACTGCAGTGAGGAGAGACCCCCAACAAATTAGGACCGATAATAGCTGGGAATATTACATTTCCCGTTTTGCTAATAAGCAAGTAACTAGGAGACTAACAGTCGACAAGAGTTCAGTCCGGACCTTGCCCAGCATTTATGGCATCCCAAATTAGCAACAAGTGTCATCAAGCATATGGACAGGGAGGAATTCCAGAGGAACCAAATCATTGCTCTCCAAATAGGTGGGCAGAGGATGTAGTGAGGGGTCAGAAGTGGAGAGGACAGGCACAGGAAACCTTTGTGGTGTCATTTCTGTCCCAGAACAGGATGCCGGAAGGAGAGGAGTCAAAGCAAAGGGAAGTCTAGCATCATAGTACAAAACGTTATCAGGACTGATTGGATTTTAATTGTTTCATTTTTTAGGGCAAGGGCTGCGTGATCACTGAGCCACTGAATCACTATTGTATTACATTTTTTTTAAAGTTTATTTTTAATTTAAAGTCAATAAATGAAAGGTTGAACAAACAAAGGTAGAGGTGGGGGTGAAGTCAAGGAGGAGCTTGTAAAAAAACACAACCACTGAGGGACTTTTCTGTAGGACTTTCTCAAGCTACTTCTCTCACTGGACATCTGGGTCATAATTCGGAGCTCCAGTTCTGGCTTTGGCCCCAGTCAGATTCTCTGGGTGTCCAGTCTTACCAGGTCATCTTCCCCAGAGGAGCTTAGCTGATAAACTCTATTCACCCAGAGGGTAGAAACTTCCAGCATCCCCTGGACTATGTGAAGTTCCCCTCCACCATACAATTCTGATGCTTAGCACTAAAGAACAATTGATAGCGTCACCTCCCGCCCCAATTTACGAAGAAGCCATGGAAAGACATATCCCTTTACAAATGAATCTCCCGTGGAAGATCCCAGTCTATATCCACTAGAGAGAGAGTTTAGGGCTTATGTAACACCACCCAGAGTCACATGTCACCAAGTGTAAGAGGGTTGGGTGTTGGAGAAAAGAGCTCACAAACATGCCCTTGGAATATGGAAAGTTTTCAGCATCTGAAAGTGTTCTCTCAAGTAGATGCACGATTGTGTTCCAAGTTCTTCCAGTAGCTCCCAAACTCAATCTGAGGTCTTTGGAACAACTTGCGTGGTGCTCAGGGGATACCCATCTGCTATTGTCCTGACTATTTGCATTTTAATCACTGGACTCTAGTCCAGAGAACCTGCTTTAAACCACCCTCCATTCCCTGGTGGAGTGCAGGAAACTCTACATTGGGACTTTCCTATTCTTATGTTCTCCCGCATGGCACTAAAACCGGGACAACAAAAAGCTGAGTGTAGGCAGGACACACGATGGGAAATGATGGGCTCCAAGGGATGGATGGTATCCCCAGCCCCTCCCACAGGAAAGCAGGTCTAGCCACTCAGCTCCAGCACTAGAGCTGGGCCATTTTCTGAATATAAGAAATGTAAGAGATACGTAGACTTTCTTTAGACAATTCAGCCATTATATTCTCAACTCTCAGATCGAGTTGATGGCAAAGATTTGAGAAGGGAAAACATTATTCATTTTGTTTTCATTCATTCAACAAATACCTACTGGATACCTACTCTGGGCCAAGCACTGTGTTGGATGCTGGGAATAAAAGAGTCAGCAAGCCAGCCATTTGTCTACCTTATGGATAAAACACAATAAATGAATAAGATGATTTCAAATTATGATAAGTGCTATGAAGGTAACCAGCAAGGGACTGAAGTAGAGGAGGTGGAATACTTTAGATGGGTGGTCAAGTCCTACTTAAAGAGGTGGTATTTAACCTCAAAAGGATGAGAAAGGGTTTTGTAAGCAAAAACTGGGGAGGAGAGGGAGAGAGCTTTGCGGGGAAAGCAAATAGCGTGTGCATAGCCTTAAGGGGAGAAAGCCTGTGTGTTCCAGACATTGAATGAAAGAAGCCCAGTGGAGGGTTATGACCCCAGGAGTTGGAGCCAAGACTAGAAAGAGAAGCAGGGACCAGATCAAGGATGGCCTTAAAATCTAGAGTGGGAAGTGGGGGTTTTATTCTTCCCACTGTGATGGATGGAAATCTATTGAAGAGATGTAATTGAGGCTTATTAAATGAATGAAGGGGAGTGAAGTGATACAATTAATATTCCTTTATTTGTGTGTCTGTTGAGAATAGATTGGAGGAGTGAGAAGAGAAGCAGAGAGACTGGCTGGGAGCTGTTGCCATAATCCAGGTGAGGGGGAGGGTGGCCTGGACCAGTGCTTGGCAGTGGAGGTGGAGAGAAGTGATATAATTGATTTAAATCAACCAGGTGCTTGATCCAAATAATGCCACATGAGTGTATTGTCCTCTCTTCATGTTTTACATTCCAATCATTTCTGCATAAAACCAAATGGAAAAATAAGAGGGGAAACTCAATTAAGGGGTAAAATGTTAATATAAAAACAGTAAAATTCTCCAAAGTTGATTTCTAAATATCTTCCTGAAATCCATCAAGATTTTTTTCAAAGTGATTCTTATAAGTAGGCACATCTTCTCTGGACTGAAATGACCAGTATTAATTTTTGGAGAGGTGTTGCTTCAGTCAGAATGGCCAACAGGCTATGAAAGAATCTGAGGTCTAAGTCAACCAAATGTGGAGAAAATCTGGAGCCCTGGAATGAATATTTTTCCAAAAGGTTACAAGATTAATCACAAACTGATTTACAAATGACACTCTCTGGTATGGTAGTTTGAAAGAACCATCATTTTAAAACAAACTTTAAATGGTATTTTTCATGAAATTATGAAGACAATTTGATCCACGATCATGAAATTTTCTAACTGACATATCCTATGGACACCTGTTGGCCCACACCTGACCTTGGATTCTGTGCTGTTTGCCCTTCTTAACCTCACTCTCTTACCTAGTTTGGCTTCTCCAAGTCTCCTCACTAAGATATTCAGATCACTATTACAAAATGTTTACACAGATCCTTTAGTTCTCTTGATAATGTTACTGGCAATATTAAAGACTTTTTAAAAAAACTTATTTAAAAAATTTATTTTTATTTATTTATTTATATTTATTTATTTTTGGCTGTGTTGGGTCTTTCTTGCTGTGCACGTGCTTTCTCTAGTTGCGGCAAGCGGGGGCTACTCTTCTTTGTGGTGTGCGGGCTTCTCATTGCGGTGGCTTCTCTTGTTGCGGAGCATGGACTCTAGGCGTGCAGGCTTCAGTAGTTGTGGTACACGGACTTCAGTAGTTGTGGCACGCGGGCTCTAGAGTGCAGGCTCAGTAGTTGTGGCGCACGGGCTCTGTTGCCCTGTGGCATGTGGGATCTTCCCGGACCAGGGCTCACACCCGTGTCCCCTGTATTGGCAGGCAGGTTCTTAACCACAGGCTTTTAGAGATATCTTTTATGGTGTGTGTTTTGCTTGGACAGGTAAGATGTCTTTGATTAAAGTTTGAAAACCTTTATAACATGAAACACGACACAGATCACACTTTTCTAAATTAGAAGATTTAAGACCTAAGGATATGTACTGGTTCATATTTCTAGATTTTTTTATGTTATTCTTTCTTTAGTTTGTTGAGATATCCAGGCCAAAGCTTAAACGTAATGCATTTCACTTTCATGGCTTTATATACATATTTTTTGTAGTTTTGTTTTGTTTTCTTTTTTGGCCACGCTGGGCAGCTTGCAGGATCTTAGTTCCCCAACCAGGGATTGAACGTGGGACCATGGCAGCGAGAGCACCAAGTCCTAACCACTGGGCCACCAGGGAATTCCTCCATGGCTTTATGTTTTTTATGAACATGTTGTTTATGTTTTTAAGTTTCTACTCATATCACCACCATTATAGACAGTGAATTAATGACTCAATGTTCTTCACTTTTACCATAGAATAGTATTGGAGTTTGTGTCATATGCAAAGTATGAATTATAGCACTTGTTAGTCACTAATGGATTCTTTCCCCAAAGCAGAATCTAACTGGTTCTGTTCATCTTCATCTTTTTTGGTTAAAACTTTCATTCCAGGCCTCTTCATAGGATGCTGACAAACCCACGTGTTGTTTGCCTTTGGTCAGGTGCCCGCTCTTTGCTCCAATCAGCTGAGGGCAGACAGTAGTAGAGAACCATGGCCAAAGAACAAGGAAGGAAGCTCCCAGGGCAGCCTTGCTCAGCAGCAGCTATGGACAGGAGTCCCTGGAAGGGTTTGTGGTTGTGATAGGTACTGGAAGTCTTGACTCATCTGTGGGTCATCTAAGAATAGTTTATTGCGAGAGTACCTGTTGTAAATAACCTCTGATACAGGCCTTTTCATTGGCGTGAACACTGAAGATAGCAGTACAGTGAAACTCCAGGGACTGAAAAGATCCCATGAGTTGGAAATAAAATATTCAAATTAAAAACTTATATCACGGTCTTACAAATAACTTTAGGCAAAGTAGGCTTGAAGTAAGTTCCACTGATTAATAGAAGAAATAGTTAAATATTGTTTCATGGAAAGATCACTGGTTTAGGAATCAGGAAACATGGATAATCCTGGTTCTGAGACGTCATGGGATCTTGGGATTCCAAGATCCTATGAAGCAGAAACCTACTTCAGTTTTCTGGCCTCTAGTGTCTTCCCTAGTCTATAAAATTAGTGTCATAATGGATTACTTCTACCTCTAAGCCCTTCTAGACCTGAAATTTGAGAAACAAAATTGAGAATCAAAGTGAGATAGAAGCAGATGAGTTGTTAAGAAAAAAAAGTTCAGAGTAAAATCAACAGTTATTTATGAATCATCTACTGTGATATTCCATGTGTTTTATATATATATTGACTTTTTATTCTCATCAAAACACTATGGATTTATCTCCATTTTACAACAAGTAGGGAAGATAAGATACCTTGCCCCCAGACATATAAACTGTAAACATGGAAAGGAGCAAATTGATCAGTTCTCCTCCCCCAAAAGGTTTTTTCATCATAGAAATTCTTCCTTAAATACAGGGAGAAACAAATGCTTACAAAAAGATAAAGACAGGTAAAAAAATTAATGTTTTACACAGAAGTAACGTTAGCATTTTCACTATAATGACGTGGAGCTTGGACTGAAATTTCTAAAGTGTGACTCAGAATTTGCACCTTTGCACTGATTGTTTTCACTCAGATTTTATGAAATCCGTAGGTGTGTGAGTTAACGGTGCTGGCCATGCATAAACATCTACGTGCAAAGCAGCAAGGAATGCTCTGTTTATCACAGCTGCCGTCAAGCCAACGCAACTGTTTCTACCATTGAGGATGAAATTTGTAAAACTCTGTCTCCCAAATAAAATAACATAAAATAAAATAAACCTCCTGTGAGATTGCCATTCCTTGGGGTTACCTGCTCAAATGCCATGTTCCTATCAGGTTTCCTTTGAAGTCTCTCAAAGGATTGGGGTACTAAAGGAGAGTCAGGTTCAAGGTTCTAAGTGTAAAGTTGCTTTAAACAACCAATCAGCCAACCAACCAACCAACCAAAAACGCCAGATTAAAGCAACACAAGAAGTCTTTGCCTCCTGTTTATAATCTGTACCTCTTCGTTAACACAAGGCAGATAAGTATGCTAAGTGTAATGGAAATCAAAGAACTAAAATCTTATATTTACATAGATGAGTGTTATACAACTTTTCAAAATCCTATCCCTTTTGGAAAAAAAAAATCTAAATATTTGTCACGGCCCTATCTGCCTATGAGGAGCTGCCACCAGGTGAGAATCAACATAGAAGGTTTTACTGAGTGTTGCTTTCTAAATAAAATTGTAGTTTCAGTGCTTTTTCACTATGCCTAGAAATGTGGATATATTCTTTCCAGGAGAGACTGTCCCTCTGCGTTAACAATTGCTGGCATATGAGGTTCTTTAACCAAGTTATCACATTGACTCTCTCACCAACCCTGTGAGGTTGGTAAGTAGAGCAGATGTTGTTAAATTCGTTTAAACACAAGGAGACTGAGGCTCAAAGAGTACAGTTACTTGCCCCAATTCCAGTTAATAAGCAGTGAAGCCAGAACTTACTGATGGGAAATTTCTTTCCATTATGCTCTTACCACTTTGGCGTTGTTAACCAAAGCAAGAATAGAATGAAGATGGCATTCATCTGGTGAATGGGAATTTGTAGATAACTGTGCTAAGAAATCTACTCTTTTGAAGAACAACTGTCCACATTTGCTTCCTTTTGCTCTTGGAAAGAATAAAAACCCACCACTCTTTACAATAGCCAAGACATGGAAGCAACCTAAATGATGTCCATCAACAGAAGAATGGATAAAGAAAATGTGATACACACACACACACACACACACATATACACACACACTGGAATATTACTCAGCCATAAAAAAGAATGAAATAATGCCATTTGCAGCAACATGGATGGACTTAGAGATTATCATTACTTACTAAGTGAAGTAACTCAGCCAGAGAAAGACAAATATCATTTGATATCACTTGTATGAGGAATCTAAAAAGAAATGATCAAATGAACTTGTTTACAAAACAGAAATAGACTCACAGACATAGAAAACAAACTTATGGTTACCAAAGGGGAAAGGCGGGGGATAGGTAAATTAGGAATTTGGTATTAACAGATACACACTACTGTGTATCAAATAGATAAACAACAAGGACATACTGTATAGCACAGAGAACTATATTCAATGCTTGTAATAACCTATAATAAAAAATAATCCGAAAAAGTATATACTTATATATATCACTTTGAATGTACACTTTGAATCACTTTGCTGTACAGCTGAAACATTGTAAATCAACTATACTTCAATTATTAAAAATCAAAAAAAAATCAGAAATCTCAAAACATACAAACAAACAAGCCCACTGCAAAGACAACTGGATAGTTCTCAGAACTGCTTCTGGAATAGTCTATCTAGCATTGATCTCTGGTATTCTGAGACCAGATTCACATGTGAATTAGTAAAGCTGAAGGTTGAAGGTTCACAGTGACCTAAGACAGAGCTGGCACAGGTAGATGGTATCAAGTTTCTCTCTCTCTCTCTCTCTCTCTCTCGCAAGCATTTTGAACACAGCAGAGATGATAGCTATCCACTTAGGGTGATTTCAGGGTATTGGGACGGGCTCATTTTTTCTGCCCTTTTCATACTCAGATCTCTACTGGTCAAATGAACTGCACCTGTATAACCAAGATCTATTTCCATTCTGTTTCTAGTCCTGACCAGGGCAAAAATTAAAGTCTCAGTCTCACAAACGGTAGGGCTTGGAATTAAAAACCTTGCCCAATAGGCTTGATTTGCAGTGAGCCATGGCAGCCTTTTGTTGCTGTAGGTCAACCTTAAAGTTTGGACACTGATTCTTCCTGTGTCTGTGGAACCATTGCTCCAGTCCATGGGATACCTTACCATCTCCCCTTCAGGTGGGATCTGGCCTGTAGAAGTGTTTTCTTTGGTCTATATAGTGTTTATTATTGATTTGAGCCCTTCTTTCAACTGTAGCCCTTCCGACTGGGGCAAGACACCCTTTCCTTCTTTTCTTCCTTCCTTACCTGAATTGTTAGAATTTTCCTACCTTATCACATCTGCTGGAAGGCATCCAGCAGAACTGGTACATCTCAGAATCACGTGACTCCAGCTTGACTGTCCCCTGACCTCCACACCCTCTGACTCTCAAACTCCTACTTGCCAAATGGGCTGCCCTGGCCACTGATGATTACCTGAGCCGCATCCGAGCGTGGACCCTGTGTGGTGTCCTGTCGTGCTACTCTCACCAGGGTCAGCTTCTGCATCTGCTCTGGTTTACCTAGTCCCCGTCTCAGTGGGCTCCCAGCAAGCCTGGATCGAGAGGGTCTGGCCTGTCTTAGGGCAACCAAAAGGCTCCCATATTACCACCTCCCAAAGCAAAATGAAACAAAACAAAACACCTCTTTCACTCTTAAGTTTTACCTGCAATTCTACCTATCATACTTTTTTTTTTTTCATGGTACGCGGGCCTCTCACTGCTGTGGCCTCTCCCATTGCGGAGCACAGGCTCTGGACGCGCAGGCTCAGCGGCCATGCCTCACGGGCCCAGCCGCTCCGTGGCGTGTGGGATCTTCCCGGACCGGGGCACGAACCTGTGTCCCCTGCATCGGCAGGCGGACTCTCAACCACTGGGCCACCAGGGAAGCCCCTATCATACTTTTTAACCTTTAAAGGAGAGGTGGCAAACTGCCAGGATCTGGCCTGTGGAAGTGTTTGATTTGGCTTACATAGTGTTTGTATGCATTTAGAAAGTTGGTTTTCAACATTTACAAGTCAATTATGGATTTTAGATTCCCTTGAAAATCAAAAGTTCTGGCATGGCTGAGCCAACACGCTCCAGCCACAATTGGGTGGAGCAGAGTAAACTTGACCTGTTCAGGGGGGACCATTAGGGAAGGCCGTGAGCTCTCTGATTCCCAGGAGGCCCCACTTCCCTCTTGTCTGTCTGCCAGGTTGGTCTTCCTGTGGGCATTGGATTTGCTCCTCCTACTTTAAGTACTTACTGTCTTTTAAACAGAACAATGTTCTCCTTCTTCCTTCCTCAGCCCCCCCCCCCCAAATAGACATACTTCACCAATGTCAGCCATTTTCACCTTATTTTAAATGTAAATCTCTCTATCAGTGTAGATTGTGGAATATGGAGCTGAAGGAGGAAAGGGAGGCGACGGAAAGAGGACACCGTGACAGAGGTGCTGAAGATAGAAAAATGACGTCCCTGTTCTAAAGTGTCTGTACATAGTTTTTCATCTTCTTCAGGGCGTATTCCACAAGCCAAATACTCCAGCTCTTTGTGTAAGTCATTAGTCAGGATGATAACACATCAGACAGGCACAGACAACAGAGTCTTGAGGAAAGGATGGAAAGTGTTTCTTACTGTAGTCTTATCTACCCACGGCCAGGATTCCTTTAGATGTAAGATAATACTTTCCACGATCTAGTTTTGTTGACTCATCTTGTTTAAATAATCATTACTGATAACCCCTAGAAGGTTAGAATTTAGAGATCATCTAGATCAGTAGTCTTCAAGCCCCGTTACCCGTCAGTACTAATCTGGGGAGCTTTAAAAAAATTCTGGTTGCCCAGCCTGCATGTGAAAAGAGTTAAATCAGGAAATATGAGGGGGGCCAGGCACGAATATTTTTTAAAAAAAGGCTTCTTGGATGATTCTAAAGCCTAGGCGAGTGTAAGAATTACTGATCTAGATCTTAGATCTTTCCTGAAAAGGCTTGATTTTATGGGTTAGGAATCTCAGGTCAGTGATTTACCTGTGATTTACCCAAGACTCCAGGGCCTAAGAATGGAAGAACTGGGTCAAGAATCCTGGTTTCCTGACTCCCCATCCAGGATTCTATACTTGACAAAACTCTGCCACACTGTGCAGAACTCTTAACACTCCTCCACAAACCCTGTGAAGTAGCAGGGAACGTTTTGTTACTCATTGAAGAAACAGGCACAGCGTTGGGTAACCACTGGCCCAAGACCACAAGGGAAAGAAAGGACGAGGTGGCATTAGATGGGGAAGCTTCTGCGGGCTATGGTCAGCACCAAATGGAAGGAGAGATTCCACATGCATCAGTGATTAAGTGGTAAGATTCTCTATTTTATTGATGACTTTTGGTAGTCTGAGATCTGAAGAATATAAAAGCTGATTGGCAATCTTCATGGTTATTAACAGAGAAATTAACAACTTGACAAGGAAACATACTATCAGTCTTTTTTGTCTAGAATGGGAGACTATAGCAGGATTATTTTAATAGGAAATCTGTTTCTTAAAAAAAAAATTTTATTTTCATCCAGTTTTCGACTTCGAGAAAAGTTGCAGAAATAATAGAGTTCCCTGTATACCTCTAACCGAGCTTCCCCTCATGTTAATGAAACTATGGCATAATTGTTAAAACCAGCCCAATAGTATTGGTCTAGTACTATTAACTAAACTATAGACTTTATTGGGGTCTCATTAGTTTTCCCACTAATGATCTTTTTTCTGTTTGAGGATCCAATCCAGTATCCCACATGGCATTTATTTGTTATTTCTCCTTCACCTTCTCCAATCAGTGACAGTTCCTCAGTCTTTGTCTTCTGTGATCTTGACACTTTTGAGAAGTTCTGATTCGTATTGCAGAATGCTCTTCAATTTGGATTCATCTGATATTTTCTCATGGTTACAATGAGGTTATGCATTTTTGGTAAGAGTATTACAGAAATGATGTTGTATCCTCAGGGCCTCATTTCAAGGGGTTCATAGGATCAATGTCACTTGGTTAAAGTAAAATCTCTTTATTTCTGAGGATCCAACTGAACAAATGAGTTAGGAAACTTGGCACAAGGGAAACCCCTAAGTAGAACCTTATGCTTTGGTGAAAAAAAAAAAAGACTATGTGGTATGGTTTCAAGGGGGCTGAAATTGCTCTAATCTCTCTCTTCTCCTCCAACAACAAAACCCTTTTCCTTGCATGGGCTGTTGCTTGAAATTCTACCATTAGAACGTCATCCATTTAGCCAAGGCTTTGATCCCTATTAAGATACAGATGCTGAGGGAGGAATTCCACGTACTGCATTCAGTTATCCCTGGGAGCACCTTTGGAGAGAAGGTAAAGCAGTAAAGCCTTTTCTGTTTCTGTTTGCATATGGAAGCAGTGAGGTTCCTAAAAGGGTCCTGAAAACATTTGTTATGTAAGTGCCAATGTGGTCTCTTTGATGTGCCTGATCTATCCTGCATTTGGCTCAGATCTTTCATGGACTTTTCATTTTCCTCCAGATGAGCCTCTTTCTACTGTATGACTGCAGCTTCACTTCATCTTTTCCACCCTTGCTCTCTCCAGTCCAGTGATCCAGAACTTCTTTCAGTTCCCATCCTCTGAATTGTGACATGTGCCATTCCCTTGCCTTGAAACGGCTTCCCCAGTTCCCTTCTCTAGTTTGACTCTTACCAACCCAGCAGGTCTTAACTGAGTTATTACTTGCCCCAGAAGGTCTTCCATTAACGCTCCAATGAGGCCAGTTGCCCTTCTCTGAGCTCACCCAGTCCTCTGTATTTCCTCTTCATTGCGGTTATCATTTTGGTTTGTAATTTTCTCTAAACTTAAAGGTATCTCCCTCTAGACTAGGAGTTCCCAGCTATAGGAGATGGGCCAAATTTGGGCCCCCTCCTGTGCTTTTAAATAAAGTTGGATTGGATCACAGCTATGCTCATTTCTTTATGCATCGCATATGGCTGCTTCCATGCTATACGGCAGAATCTAGAACATAGTGATTGTACGGCCTGCAAAGCCTGAAATACTTACTACTTGGGCATTTACAGAAAAAGTTTGCCAACCTCTGCTCTATATTATGCATTAGTCTGGAGCCCCTGTTCTAATGCACCTTGATAAATAGTTGCATTAACCTTGTCTGCTCTTGAATTCATAGCTGTCATCACCCCAGGATCTAGCCCAGAGTAGATCTTCGATAACTTTTTTTTTTCTTTTTTTTGCGGTACGCGGGCCTCTAGCTGTTGTGGCCTCTCCCGTTGCGGAGCACAGGCTCCAGACGTGCAGGCTCAGCGGCCATGGCTCACGGGCCCAGCCGCTCCGCGGCATGCGGGATCCTCCCGGACCGGGGCACGAACCTGTGTCCCCTGCATCGGCAGGTGGACTCTCAACCACTGCGCCACCAGGGAAGCCTGATGACTATGTTTTGAACAAAGACAAACCTCACAATTTCACTCCAGCCCAGTCTTGTCCACATGTTAGAGCCAAGTAGAATGACTAATTAAATGGAAGAAAAAAAAGTCTGTGGTATTTTCTGTTTATTTCTGAGGAAGAATTTACCAGAGGAAGTATGTCTATAGCCTATTCTCAACGTTTATGTCACATTTCTCATCCTGAAATAAAAAAGAGGAATGGTTTTCAGTTCAATGAAGCCACAAACCTCATTAACAAGATGATATTATATTCACATAGTCTGGCCACAGGTTAGACTGATACTGACCCGTTTTACTGATATTATTGGGATTTTTGAGGACTCAGGAAGCACATCCTGGCCCAGGGCAATTAAAAATAAAAAACCAACTTGGGATTCGCGGAGAGTTTCCTGGTGAAAATGCCAAATTTAACCAGATTAACTACCATTCAATAAGGTCATGGAGGAATTAAAAAGATTTCCCATAAGTGAGTAGCTAAAATTAAATTAACAAAATTAAGAGGTAGATGGAAAGAAATGTTTACTCTGTTTGCTCTGATGACTTGGAAACGTACTTGGTCTTCACCCTAGGAGGCCCTACTTACACCTGCCTCTAGTGTGGGTTTGTGGATTTCATTTCCCCTCCAAATATGAGAAAATATAGACTGAGTTTTCAGATTCTTGACTTCCTCTGGGAGAGGGTTTAAGATCAAAGCAACTATTTCGACAAACATTTTAAACATCTTTTCTCTTCCTGCTTTCCTTCCCCCTACTGCTTTGCTTTTGAAAACACTAAACACACCAAGTTTTCCAGACTCTGATGGCCCCAGAATACTTTTCCTTAGCAAGGACCACATTACTGCCATGATTTATGGCTGGTGAATAATTAGGAACCTGTTGCTGTGGTCTGGGGTTGAGATCAAAAGAACCATGTGTCAAAGTGAAGGGAGGGGTGGCTGGAGCAGAGGCAAAGGGTGGTGGTGTTTGTTTGTAATCCTAACCAGAGAGAAGCTGGGCCATCGCTTAATTGGGAAAAGGCGCAGCATCTGAAGAAAGTCATGAAAGAAGAGCCTGTTCTATGAAAAGAATCTGTGTGTTTTGCAAATCAACACTATTTAGTGATAGGTGAACCCCTAGGGAACCTGGAGGCTGGACGGTTTGAATTAGTACTCAAAGGTTTGGAGAAAAATGTGAAATATATGAATACTGAGTATAAAAAATTTGCCCAAATGGGCTGGCTTATGAGATTTCTGGTATTTCCTTCTTCTGGTCAAAAGGAAATGCCAAAGAAGAACTGCAGTATTTCAGTACTTCTGTATCTGTCATCCAAGTTCCCAATGAATATTGATTCTCTGCTTTCTCTTTGTCCCTCCACCTTCCTGCTCATGAAGAGAAGGATCTTGGGGGCAGAGAGATGGGGTGTCTAGGCTGGGCTGGCCTGAGGGGTCCAGAGCTGCCAGGGGGCGGGGTGGGAAGGGGGGGCTCTGAGGTTCCATCTGCTGTGTGTTTATGACTCTCTATAAATCACACAGGGAGTGATGGAAAAGGCCCTGGACAGGGTGTCAGGAAACCCGTTTTCCAGTCGTGGCGTGGCTTCTAACAAGCTGTGTGGCCTCGGACAAAGCTGGATTTCTGGGTCTCAGTTTCCTTTCCTGTCAAACGAGATTGACTGGCTTTGATGGACTCTCAGCTCTAAAATGCTGTGGGCAGATCCCTCTCCCCAGGCCTTGGAAATCGTAGGGTGAGAGCTCCTGCTCTGAGCATAGGTCCTATTCGAGTTTGACTTTTCCTCTTGAGACGGAAATATTGAACCCGGCTGTGACTGGAAGTCATTTTTAAATGAAATAGCTCTGCTAGGGAAGCGTTCAAACACACCCAGTGTACAAGGTTGCAGGAATTCAATGGAAAGGACCTTGTGGGTGCTCACAAAGTGAACAGAAAGCAACTGCAGACCTTGTTCACATTATAAAACCACAGGCATCAGAGGATGAGATTAGGATCTGGGCTGCACAGAGTAAAAGTCCTTTAATCATGTTTGAAGAAATCCTAGGGTGACGTTTCCAGCACTGAGACCCACGTTGCCAGGTAAAGTACAGTCACAGATGACACTTGAGAAGCTGGGACCCTTTAGAAGTCGTGTGTGTGTGTAGGTGTGTGTGTGTGTGTTCTGTGATTGAGCCTTGTGGGCTCTGACTGCTGGGGCCTCAGCTCTCCCCACATGACCAGTATACCATGCTGCCACCTAGTGTGGGCTCAGGAACTTCTTGGTGTGCTCCTGAGATACTGAGGAACAAAAAGAAATGAAGCCAGGAGTTCCCAGAGGCTCACAGACAGAGGCACCATTCATGTTAAACGGTGGGACTACTGAGGCCTCCTTTCTCCTTGTGATAACCCCACTTCTAGTTATGGACATGTGTGCTTCTCTCGCTAGCTTTCTTACCACTTAGGACAGAATCTTGAATTCTACACGGAAAAGGTTCCAGCTTTAGGGCACCAACCATTGGTATCCACACATTCTGTCTCTGAATAAAATGTTGAAATTGAAGGTGATTAAAAAAGGAAAAGCCTTTAGTGGAAAGCCAGAGGAAGAATAAATAGATTGTCACTTGCTATCAACGTTCCCTTGCTCATCAACAGGGAAAGGTGTGAAATTTGAAAAGTTTCCTTTGCAAATTATGCAAAGGGATTTTATCCCAAAGTTTGCCATTCTTGTCAGTTAAAGGCGGGTATCTCAGCATTGACATGATACCGTGAAAATATATCCCTGAATGTCTCTTCCAAACACGTGCCCACCATGGAAACGTATTCTTGATAAGGCATGGAATGGGTGGAATTACGCTAATCAAGGAAAACCTTACAGGGTGAGTAATTTAGTAACCTCTTTCTAAGTGTAAGAGCCTAATTTAAAGTTCTAAATGGCACCATAAATGTAGTCAGGCATATACTTCCATAGTGATACTGGACAGTAAACACAGTCTGAGTCTAAAGTACCTTGAGGGACACCCTGTTGGTGTCCTGTTGGGCTTATTGTCCTGTACTTCCCTCCTAATCACTAGAGCCTAAACTTTAATACTCAGGGCTCTGTTTACCTAACACTCCGTCAAGTTCAATACATTTTAGTTCTCTTACCTTTCCTGGAAAGGTAGCCACAAGCATGAACAGTTGTTGTTTTTCTCCTTAGCACCAACTTGAGATCTTTTGTTGTAGGCTAAGTCCATATTTTTTAAATGGAGGTGTTGGGGAAGATTGGATTGGGAGTTTAGGATTAGCAGATGCACACTATTGTATGTAGAATGGGTGAACAACAAGGTCCTACTGTATAGCACAGGGAACTATGTTCAATATCCTGTAATAAACCATAATGGAAAAGAATAGGAAAAAGAATGTAATACATACATACATATATATATATATCTGAATCACTTTGCTGTCCAGCAAAAATCAACACAATATTGTAAATCAACTACACTTCAATAAAATAAAAATTTTTTTAAAGTTAAAAAAATGAACGTGTTTTTCAAAACTTTAAAAAATACTGTATTAGAATCCCACGGATGCTGACGCTGAACTAAGTCTTAAATTACCATACAGAAGCTTCACTAAAAAAACTGAAAATATTTATGCTTCTAGAAATACTTTCATGGCCCCTTTGACGGAATTTGTAAGGAACCAATGTTACAGTTGTAAAATTTTGAAATGATAAATTTATATTGCTAAAATACTGCTTTATGCCTTTATAGGTACTGGCGTTTTTCCAAAGATTCATTTCCTCAAAAGCATTCAGTGCTGAGAAGTTTCAAGTCCATTCCATTGTCTCTGTTCCTTCATCTCCGCAATGATTTTTTTTTTCACAGAAGTGCTGAGGGACTCTATCTTAGTCAATCTCATTCTGCAAATCTTATTGTTAGTGACCTCTCTTACTTTGTGTGTGTTTTTTAAAACATTTTTAATACATTTATCAAATTGCCTTCCAGAAAAGACTTGCCCTAATTACGTTCTTTTTAAAAATTGTAAGATATTTAAGATGTACATCTAGGTGATTTGATGTGTATACATTGTGAAATAATTACTACACTCAAACTAATTAACATATCCTTTACTTCACACAGTTCCCTTATTTTTTGGTGGGAAGAGCACACTTAGGATTTACCTTCTTAGCACATTTCAAGTATACAGCACAGTATTGTTACCTACTGTCACGTTAGATCTCCAGAACTGAGTCATCTTGCAGAGTTGACAGTTTGTACCCCTTGACATACATCCTCTCTTTCCCCCTCCCCCCAGCCCCTGGGAGCCACCATTCTACTCTCTGCTTCTACGAGTTTGACTAATTTATATTCCATATGTAAGTGTGATCTCCCTTACTTTAACTCTCTGAGAAAATGGGAGCATTGGGAGACAGAAGTAATGGGAAAACTCTCTGTGAACAGTGACCAAATGTTCAATCTGATGCTTGTATAAGGAATGAGCTAAATCCAAATTTCAACTTTTCTGGACGAGAACTAAAATTTCTGGTGACACCCAAGTGCATGAGTCGAGGAGAGGGAGGAGAGGAAGAGACAGAGACCGTAGGATGGGGACCATAACCCATTCCATACCCCAGTCTCATGGTCTTATCACTTCCCACATGGGAGAGAGATGTGCACCAATTCAAGACATTTTAGTGGGTATGGATCCCTAAACTCACATGCAGGAGGTCTTTATGCTTCAAGTGGAGAGAAGAATGTTTTCCTCCTGCAGCGAGGCAGCAGCTGTATGTGGAGCAGATTTCAGGTGGCAGACTGTATGTCACATGAGGACAGAGGCAGAGGTAAGAAAAATCTCCATAACCGTGAACCCAGGGAAGGAAGACAATGGAATTGAGTGCTCAAGTGCAGAGACTACGCACTGGGACTGTGTGTGGTTTCGAACCCCAGCTTTACCACTTACAAATCATGTGACCTTGTGTAAGTTGTTTCACCGTGCTCTGCCTCTAGTTGCTCATTAAAAAAAATAGTGATAACAGTATGTACTCATGGGATTGTTGTAATGATTAAATGAATTGCTGATATAGAATGCATAGAACAATCTCGCACATAGTAACTGTTCAAAGCATGTTAGCAATTATTATGTCCTTGTTGAAATTAATGGAAAAATTGGATCTGGAAACTCTTAGAGTAACAAAAAGGAAGGCAAGGAGTTCAACTTTTGACCGCCTTCATAGTCAGAGGTTGGCAGGTCATCTGAGTTACACACCAATCAGCTATACTTTGGGCCAAGTGGGAGATAAAAGGCCCGGGACTGGCTATGTAATGTGTGGGACCCAGTGCAAAATAAAACGGTGGTGCTTTGCTCAAAAATTATTAAGAATTTCAAAATCAAGAGGGCAGAGTATTAAATGGAGTGTGGGGTCCTTCTAAGCAGGTGGCCCTGTACCACTGCACAAGTCGCATGCCTATGAGGCTGGCCCTGCAAAGGCTGTGTCGTATAAGTACGTGGTCTCTGGACCCACAGAGCTTGCCCTGTAGCTCCCAGATTCTATGTGATCTTTTCCCCTTCACTCAATTCTTATTGCTTTACACCTTCATGGTAGTGTTCTTGTTTGAATGTATGGTTCAAAATGCAAGCTTCTTGGAAATTATCTGAGAGCATTTGAACCCTCTGTCTCTATTTCCCCACATTTCCTGCACTCTTCACTTCACTGCAATCTGGCTTTCACCTCCAGCACCTGTACCCCACTCAACCGCCACCATCATTTGCTCTGAGTTTTTATGGGTGAGTACCAATGTTTTCTTAATTTTGTCTTTACGGTACCTGTACCTGTCCCACTTAAACTGTACTTATCATTTACAGTTTGACATTGATGACATGACCCTAAAACTCTCCTTTCTGACTTCAGTAAGGCCACTCCAGGGTCCCTTGTGTCTCTCCTCTCCTTTTCTGTTTTATTCACTGCCTATATATCTTTGTTCCTCAACATTTGATAGTCCTTATGGATTTATTTATGATTTTTGGTCCTGGTTCTGATTCTTTTTCTGCACATATTTCTTGAGGATCTCATTCATTCTAAAGGCTTCAACCATCACCAAATAATGCCAACTCTGAAACAAACACATTCACCCTCTTCTCTGCTGATTTAGACCTATACTTCTAGTGCACATCTAGACAACTCTGTCTCGACATTCCTGAGGGGCCACATCCTCAACACATCTTAAACCAACTCACGTTTTCCTCATTCTTGTCTTCTATGGTCCACTTTTATTGCAATACAATTTAGGAATCTCAGCTAGAATCTTTAGTGATCCTTTAACTTCACTCTTTGCCTCACCACTCATTACCCAATTCTTCCCCATCTTCCATTTACCTTATTGTCTAAATATCTCCTGAATCTATACCCTCCTTTCAATTTTCATTACAAGTTTCACGCCCATCACCAAACTAGCCTATTAGTCTATATCTTTACTGTTCTATCTTTGCATTGGATTCTGTCTCCAGGTTTTCTACCTTCTAGTTATATTCTATACCTACCCTAAAATATAAATTTGTTCAAGGTACACCTTTGCTTAGGGAGCCCTATTGCCTGATGTTTAAAGTTAAACTTATTTGAAAATGGACAAAGATTTTTGTTTTTCTGTTTGATCCCGATTTATCTGAGATTAATCTTCCTTCTCCAGTCTTCCTAATCACATAGCTTAGGTCAAGCAACTCCAAACTGTTGACCTTTCCTTGACTGTGTTGCCCTCTTTTAGATCTCCATGTTCGTGCCCATGATGTTTCTTACGTCCAGAAATGCCTTCCCCTAAATGCTTTACCCCCAGATTCCTAATTGTCTTTTAAGAGGCAGCTTATCTGAGACTTCTTCTGAGAAATCTCTTCTACTCTCTGTGACCCCACAGCACTTTGCACATAATTACATTGATTGCGATTATTTATTTGCCTTCTGTACAATTAACCGTGAACTATAGTATTATGCTATACACTTCTTCATATCCTCAATGGCTACCAAGATCCCTAGCTCAGAGCAGAAACTGAAACAATGCTTCATGACTATCCTAAGTACAAAGTCAAGGGTTTACCAGAACTTATTCTGTTTAGTTACAAATGATAAAACTTGGACCAAGGAGAAAACCAAAAAACTTTATAACAAACTTCCCATGCTGCCTCTGGAAGTGCTCAAACAGGGGTTAATTTCCTCCCGGGGGGGGGATCTGCATTGGGATTGAATGCTATCTTAACTTTCTTATAGTAATTCCTTTGGTGGATAAGATACAGCAGAATTATCTCACAAATAATAGAACCTGTGATATGACTACAGCACCAGCAGCCCCTGTTCTTTTTATCTCCACTTACTCCTTTGCCCCCGCTCATTCAATATTTTTTAAATGAATTTATGTCTACTACTGGATGGTTATTACACTTTTACATTTAAGAACTTTTGTGAAAGAAAGCCAGAAATACCAGATATTTCTTATTTTTGATCATTAAACTTGTGTGTCAGGCTGGTAATGCCATTTGTTTAAGCTCCTCTGGTCACAGCACTCAAAGTTACAGAGTCAATCCTCATATAGATCAGTTATGTTCCCAAAGAGAATTATCACCTCCTGCATTCTGAGACAGCATGCCTTTCTCTTACTAGGTGAGGAAAAGTAGGTGGCTTTGAAGAACACCTCCATTATAGGAAATACAACTCCAGCTAGATGGAAAATCAATAGTATTTTTGTGTGTCTGTGTATTTTTACTAATATTTGTGAAATTGCAAGTGTCTCTAGCACCAGAGCTAATTTTATAAGGACAAAATTCAGCATAGTTGTTTCTTATATATTTATCTTTGACGTCAAGAGAGTCAGACCAGGCTAACGATGGTAAACAACGCAATGGCGAATTATTTTTTATACTACATTTGTATTCTTCTACAATGTTTGAAGCAGATTTTGGTTGCTTTCTTTTACCATATTTAAAGCTGCTATGAGCCATGCTTTATTACCCAATTACATATGGTAATAGATGTCATCAAGTTTTCTAGTGAAGACCACAGGTCAGCTCCCAAGCTTAAATTTCTTCATTTGTCAACTGGGAACAAGGCTCTTCAATGGTGCTGTGTATAACCATCATTCTGTAAAGTTCTATAAAAGAAGTATACCAAGTTTTTGAGGCAACAAATTCAAATATATATTAGAACTAAGTTTGTTTAGAAATGGAAATGCTTTTGGATAGGCCTAGTTTGGGGGTCAGTAAGAGAATTCTTGGAGAAGAAGTGTCCACAACAGAAAATAAAAGTAATTTACATAGCATTGTAAACATTGGTGGCTCTAGGCAGTTCTGTATATATAATGTAACAAAGGACCTAGTCTCTGACCCTGAACAATTTTCAATGTATCACTACAAATGACCTAAGAATTCAGAACAACGCAGCACAGACTAAGGGCACGTTAACTATCAGTCATTGTCACTGAAATCTTCCTCCGGGACAAACTTTCCAAGAGGCTTTTAAAGGGAGGAATGTTGGCTGATATTAAATTGGCAGATGAGTCTAGGTCGAAAGAAAAGATTGCATGAACAAATAAAGCATGACCCTAGAATGAACTGAAAGAAGAGTGGGGACATTAATGAGGTCGAAGATGTTGATTAGATGTGAAGCCAAAAGTCCAAGGAAAGATAAGAGAAACCATTATATATTGCAATGAAAAGACAGTGAATATAGATCTAAGTGTGTAGAACAGGGCTGGCAACTTTTTCTGCAAAGGACCAGATGGTAAGTATTTTTGGCTTTGTGGGCCATATAGTCCCCATCACAACCCTTCAACTCTCTTACAGTTGTAGGAAAGCAGCCATAGACAATTCATAAGGAAATAGTGTGGCTGTGTTCCAATAAAACTTTATTGACTAAACCAGGAAGTAGACTGATTTGGCCCACAGGCCAAAGGTATAAAAGAACAAGGGAGGAAATAATCAAGGCAAATTGATTTACCATACTTCTAGCACTTTAGGCCATGGCATGATATCATGGCCCAATAACTCTGTGGCTGTCATTGAAATCACAGCCTCATACAGGATTCCTGGGTAGTTAAGTAAATGATACCAATGGTCTTGTTCAGGGATGACCTAAAATTGTGCAGTAGGCAAACTGCCTACTTTCTCTTTATTTGTGCTCTCTTTTCGTGGGTACTTCCCACAATCCCCTGTCCTGAATATTACTTACATGCATCTTCCAAGCGACCAACAACTTGTTCCCCACCATTGCTGGGCTTGTGAACGTTAGATTCTGTATTTTTGACTACCGTAGAAATTAGTTTGAACAAAATTGGGAATGACTCTTTAAACATGATAATAATAGGAATCTAGCAATATAAAATGGACAAAAAAAGTTACTTCAATTAACTCTAAAATTGGTCATTATAAAGACTTTAGGAATCTATTTCATACCTGGAGACTTAGGCTTAATCACAGAAATTATTTATAATTAGGGGCAGAGAATTACTAGAACCCAGGTCAGTAGATTCCTAAATTAGAGCTCTTTTGCCCCATTTGATGCTATTCTATTTATGTTGCTACTTTTCAAAGCCTTGAAAGTAGTTTTAAATAAATGCAAAACTTTTAATGAACCCATAAGATCTGGACGCAGTCTCTATTCCTTCTGTATTGTGGATAAGCAGTAGGAGAGATTCCGTCTTGCTTAATATCAGGGACATTGACCAAGTAGTCTCTTCTTCCATTCAAATATTACACTAACCCCATGAAAAGTAGATTGCACTCTGGCCCAAGAGTTCTCCACTTGTGACGATAGACACGCACCAATTCATCCACCGTTCCTCACTCTCTTGCCATCAGCAACTACATTTATGCAAGGACTGGTCAGGCAGGGGATACAGGACATCACAGTCAAAGACACCCCTCCCAAGTGGTTTCAACCTATCACCAACTGTGCTAGCCAGCCACCAACGTGAAAAGCTAGCACAGCACATGTGTTTCTAAGGGGAGAATCATCCTGTTCACAAGTGGTCAACACCTCGTGGACTGCTTTTGCTAGACGTCATTTGGCCAAACCCTAACGCTGCTAGTTTAGCTGACGAAATTTAAAGCATTCGAATCAAATAAATTGGATTACTACTCTTGGATTAAGAGAAATCATATCTTCAATTTTGGGTCTGTTTGCTTTGGCTGAGCTTGAATCCTGCAAACTCTGCTTTTGATAACCACACTGAAGCGGCAGGGAGTGAGCTAGCAGCAGGAGATGTGAGAAAGATTGAAATAGAAAATACATCATCAACAAATAACTTTTTAGATTTTTTTCCCCTGGATGTTTTAGAACCTGGAATCCTTCTGTAATTGCATTCATTACCCTTGACCCAGGAACTCCATCCCAAAGAAAATATAGAATTGGAGATTAATGAGAGATTTGTGAAGAGGGAAGATATTACCGGTAATTCCTCTGTCTGTCCTTCACAAACTCAGTTATGGTTTTCCATGAGGTGGGGAGGATCATAAGGTATATGTGTTTCTAACCTGACCAAATGCGGGTATACTCTGTCCCCATTCAGCTTCCCTGCTTAGAGGACAAACTCCAGTCTTGCACTGCCCAGGAAGCTGCAAGGCTACCTGGGGCTTTGACTCTGGGGCCTCTGTGACTTGCTTTTAGAATCCGTATGTTGTAGTCACTCAAGTATTGCAAATTAGCCACAAACAAAACCTAAGTTCTTTGGTTGCTTTCAAACTCTGCAGTTATCATCATTGGAATCATAGCCTTATGCAGGTTTCCTGGAAGTTAAATGGTTTTATTCAGGGGTGAACTAAAATTGTGCAGTACGCAAATTACCTGCTTTCTCCTTTTTTTTTTTTTTTTTTTTGGCTGTGCCACGTGGCATGTGGGATCCTAGTTCCCTGACCAGGGATCGAACCTGTGCCCCCTGCAGTGAAAGCACGGAGTCCTAACAACTGGACCGTCAGGGAAGTCATGCCTACTTTCTCCTTATTTGTATTTCTCTTTTTGTAGGTATCTCTCACCAGCCCCATCCCAAACACCACTTAAAGGCATCTTCCAAGAGACCAGCAATCTACTCCCCGCCATTGCTGGGGCAATGCTTTGTAGATGACTCTTTGTCTTTCCAATGTCCAATTTTCTCCAATGCCCTGGATTAATTCACATTAAGTTATTAATGACTGAAATTGGTTGAACCCCTCCTGAGTATAGTTGCACTTATGAAATTGTTTTCTGCAAAGAGAGAAAACTCTGTTCATACAAGTTGGGGCTGACTTATAAAGGAAATCATTTGGGGTGTGGAGGGTGGTTCCATTATCCCTCGACTCATGTCACTTTTGACTAGTCTCCACTCCCTACTTAATTGCCTCCTGGAGCACGTGGCTAATTTCAAGGCTGTTGAGGTCAGGAAACCATTTGGAGAGCACATTGCCGTATTGGCTTTTATGGGGTCCTTGTTTAAATTGGGTAAAATATCATGTTCTTTAACTCTGGGAATATAGGCAAACCTACCCTTGGAAAGTTTAATGGAGGGCGTCCCAGAAGGAAATGGAACCAAAAGGTGCTCAGTGCTGTTGCAGAACAGCTGATCTGGGTGCTTTCAACTCCCCTTCATGTTCCAAACCAAAAAAACACAGGCACAGAGCCATGAATAGCCATGACAAGACTTAGGAGGGTTTTTTTTTCCCCTTAGGAAAAATAAAACTCTTGAAAATCTTTTTCGCTCTGGAAAAAAATATAGGCTAAAGAATTTAATAAGATGGAGCCTTTATTTAGAAACAACATGCCTTCCTGTGAACACAGATCTCACTCGGAAAGAAGCTAAGAATGGACCTGTACAATTATTTTCTGGCAAAGAACCAATCACATTTGGAGACCTCAGCAGCTGAACACAGAGTGACAGCTGAAAGCTAAAACATGTTACAAAGATCAGAGACATTGCTGAATGCTCCATTTTGAAGTTTGATCCAAAGACCCAATTTATGTCATGTTGATTTTATTGAAGAGAGGACGTTTATTCCAAAGGCTGTTTTAAGCTCTAACTCCCTTCTTTTGCTCTTTTGGCCCTTCAGCCTCACAGGATTTCCAACATCCCTGGAAGGTATTTGCTCTTCAGAAATGAGTCCAGCAGTGCTTAGGAAGGCATTAGGTGCTTCTCCAAGCCTGCTTCCCCCCAGCTCCCCTCCGCCAGGAACCATGGTTACAAGCCGGCAGTTTCCCACATTCTAATAAGAGAATATAGTTCTCATTCTGCCTGAGGGCTGCTTGTTCTGGGTTCTTTCGAAATATCTACGGCTTGTCCAATATGAAAGAGAACCAGGACAAAGTAGATGAAGTTTTTTACTACTATCTAGATTTTTAAAAAAACGTACTAAATACATGGTATAATAAAAGATACAATAGAATAAGGAGTAGTTATGGGTTAGGGTCTCGGGCTGTAGAGACCGACAGCTGGGGTCTGGGTAGTACCTGTTTTGTGACCATGGACCATTCATTTCTTGAAGCCTCTGTTCCTCATCTATTAAAAAAAAGTATAATAATCTCTACCTTATAGGGCCATTAGAATTAAATGTTTTAAAGGCCTTATATGTGAAAGCTTCCAATACATATGATATAATAATATGAAATGTAAGCTGGCATGGTTCTACTAAAATAGGAGATCAGAGGGGTTCAAAGAACACAGAATGGGGTGATGCAGTTAAGGGTGGGTTAAGCTGAGGTGTAGAGTTTGTATTTTTTTCCATAGCCTTGTCCAGAACTAATGTGTGAATTTGCTGTCATCTCTAAGGAACTAACAATTTTCTTTTCCCACTCAATATTCTAAGTTTAATTATTTTACATATATACTTTCAGAGCCTTTTGAAACCCAAATGAGTATTTTTGGTGCACGTAGAGCTTCACCCTCTTTTCCTCATTCCCAGGTTCCTCGCAGTTGGTCGATTATGTTCCCCATCGTATGTGTGGACCCCTGGCCAAATTTCTGCTTCCGTGGCTGGCCTCCATCTGACCCAGTTCAATCCAATTCTTCAAACCACGTTTCAGGAAACCACTTTAGTTTCGGGTGTTTTATTAAATTCAGATGCATTGTGTTTACTGAGTTTCCTATTCTAATTCTAGGATTCAGTTAAAAAGATCCAACTGGTACACCATGACACACTCACACATTTTGAAAATAGCCCAGAAAATTTAGTGGAACCCTTTAATTAACATGACTGCACCACCGTTAGAGTCTCTAACAATTGACACCTTTCCTCCCTTGCTTCTTATATTTTCTCTGCACTTCCTTTGCCCCACAATTTGTAGCCTACGCGTCCCTGGAATTTACATCCTTTCTGAAGTCATGTTGGATGAATATCTTTCCTCTGCTGTGACGCTGGTCCTGAAGAGAATAACTGCTTTCTATCTCCCATAGAGGACACAAGCTCCATTCTTACTCAGGAATTCCACTGGACAAATGAAGGCTCCATCCTAACTAGGTGACCTCCTGGATTAATGATTGTATTTGATAACTTGACCAAGGAGACTCTGAAATGTTTTATTATCAATTGCTTCATTGTCATTGAAACAGATAACTTTACTTATCTTCTGGAACCTCTAATTTTCCAATTTGTGCAACCCAAATTTTCAGCTTCAGTTTGCACTGGTTTTCTCCACCAGTTGTTGTAAAGAATCAGCAGGTTATGGAGAAATCACTAACTCTCCGGGACTCCTGTGGCACAGCTCAAATCTATAGCCCTGTGATTCTGTGGCAAGTTTTCAAGTTGTGATATCTTTGTTTTCAACAGATTTCACGTGGGAAAGGCTGTGAGCTACGGCATGTGTTTAGCCCAAATGAGACTCCTAGTTCAGGGATATAGTAGTAACCATGATTTGCAAATAAGCCACGGCCATACACATATTTTTTCACACACATATTTTTGTTAATATTAAGCAGTTATTTGCAAAACAGGCTGGTACAGTTTCTTGGTTGGATTGTTTTACAGGCTTCTATCAGCTGTTGCAAGAAAAGAACTGAGCTGCAAAAGGGATTTAAGTCGTATCTTATTACTCTTTGTTAGGGAAGGTATTGAATTTGGTTAAAAATCAGTCAACTCATTTAGAAATTATGTTGCTGACAGACAAATGCCAAATGCCAGATGGTGGAGTTGGGTAGAGACCTAATCTGAGTCAATGAAAAGTCCACTCTGACCTCTTATTCTTGTCCCTTTTTAAATATTATTTATTTTTATTTTTTTCTCCCACTTAACTGAGTTTTGCTGTCGTATGAAACATAAAAATTCATAATACACTTTAACTCTAATCTTATTTAAAAGGTTGTTTTATATAGATCTATTCTAGATTCTTACAGCCTCTATAATCTCAAAATAGTCTTGGTTGACTAATTTTCCTGGTACCACTAGTCCTAGGACATAATGAAGATCTACAATGAACCACTTGCCATTTAAATTAATTCCACTTTTTATTTGTATAAAGTCTTGTATAAGAAACTGATTATACCTTTTAAATGTTCCTAGCTTGTGTCTCTTCCTTCCAAGAACATCGAGAAGCTTCAGTGATTGTATTAAACTAAATAATACTTCATTATTCTGCCATTATAGAGATCATAAGGCAGAGATAGTAACACATCAATTATCCAACTTTGTCAGTAAATGAGCTATTCCTTGTAAGTGGTTTTGTCAAGAAACGAAGTGTATCCTATTATGAGTTAGAAATATTAGCATTAATCATTTGGCATAGAAATCTACTAAAAAAAAAAAATCATTGTGTACTTCCAGGCTACTCTGGCAGGAGACTGCCACTTAAAATCCCATTCTCAGGCTGATGAGAGGAAACCAGGTAGCTCAGGAAAGAAGCAAAGAATTGCTCTGGGATTGGCTGGCCCCTGGCTGTGCATCCCCTTGTCCCCTTGCGCTCCCGTTGGGGACTCCTCTTTCCTTGCAGCCTGTTTTGTGTTTACCCCTGTGTCGAGGTGATCCAGCTTGGTTCATTGGGTTGCCTGAGTCTCTTGTCTCTGAATGAGAGCTTTCTTTGACTCATGGTTTCCTGTATCTCTGATTGGTGTCTTCCTATCCCTAAACTCTGACACTCCCAGATCTGTTCTCTGTCCCCACAGTTTTGTCTTTTAGAGAGTGGTGTATAAATGGTGTCATACAGTCTGTTACCTTTTGGGATTGTCTCCTTTCACCTACTATGATGCCTATAAGATGCATTCAAGTTGTTGTATGCACCAGGAAGCCATTATTTTCTATTGCCGAGTAGTATTCCATTGTAAGGATGGACATCAGTTTGTTAACCCATTCCTCCATTGAAGGACATCTGAGTTTTTTCCCAGTTTAGGGTGATTATGAATAGAACTGCTAGAAACATTTGTGGATAGGTTTTTATGTGAAGTAAATTTGCAGTTCTCCTGGGATTGCTGGGTTATATGGAAAGTGCATGTATATTTAAACTTTTTAAAGAACGGCCTTGAAGAGTGGCAATCCCATTTACATTTCCACCTACAATGTATGAGAGATCTAGTTCCTTCACATCTTCACCATCACTTGGTATTATTGATACTTTTTAATTTTAGTCATTTTGACCAGTGTGGAATGGCATCTCATTGTGGTTTTAATTTGCATTTCCTGCATGACTAATGATAATGAACATCTTTAAGTGTTTGCCATCCAGGTACGGTCTTTGGTGAAGTGCTTCTTTAAATCATTTGTCCATTTTTAAAATAGGGTTGTATCTTTAATTATTGCTGAGTTTAAAGTTTCCTTATATATTCCGGATACAAGTCCTTTGTGAATATGTGATATGCAAACATTTTCTCTCAGTCTGCATCTTGTTTTCTCATTCTCTTTACAATGTCCTTCGCAGAGCAAAAGTTTTCATTTTGTGGAATTCTAATGTATTAATTTTTTCTTTTTAGATTATGCTTTTGCTGTTGTATCTAAGAAATGTTTGACTAACCCAATGTCATAAAAATTTTTCTTTTTTTTCCTACTAAAATGTTTATAGTTTTGTGGTTTAAAAAAATTTTTTTTTAAATTTATTTTTGACTGCGTTGGGTCTTCGTTTCTGTGCGCAGGTTTTCTCTAGTTGTGGTGAGCGGGGGCTACTCTTCATTGTGGTGAGCGGGGGCTACTCTTCATTGCAGTGAGCGGGCTTCTCATTGCAGTGGCTTCTCTTGTTGCAAAGCATGGGTTCTAGGGCGCACGGGCTTCAGTAGTTGTGGCACACGGGCTCAGTAGTTGTGGCTCGTGGGCTTTAGAGCGCAGGCTTAGTAGTTGTGACTCACGGGCTTAGCTGCTCCGTGTAATGTGAGATCTTCCTGGACCAGCGATCAAACCCGTGTGCCCTGCATTGGCAGGCAGATTCTTATCCACTGTGCCACCAGGAAGTCCCTAGTTTTGTGTTTTACCTTCAGGTCTATGATTTATTTTGGGTTAATTTTTGTGTAAGATGTGAGGTTACAACATTTTTTTTCTGCATATGGTTGTCCATTTGTTCTGATATCACCATAGCTCTCAGTTTTCTATATCTCTTTATTCTGTTGCGATATAGAAAACCAGAGAGCCAAATGTATTAGAATAGCCCATAGGGACAGAGGCTTTGTAATACCTATTGTGGTAACTCAGTGGTCTTTTTACTTGCACCTTGCTCAGAGTTGTGCCCTAGGAGGTTGGGAGGACTCTATAAGTGATATTTGGATAACTGAGGTGTCACCATACGTAAAAGAAACACAACAGGTCACCTGAGCTGAGTTGTGTATTTCAACACAGCTCAACATATATGATCACTGGGATTATGTGGAGATTTTTAACAGACTGATAGAAAATTACTGAATCACTTGCATCTCTTTTTTTGTAAGGTAGTCCATATGACTTACATGTATTGGTCCATTCATCAATTCCCTTAACAGATAGTTGTTAAATACCTGCTGTGTGCATGGTACCACTCCAGATGCTTGGGAATCATTCATGAATAAAAGCAGACAAAAATCACCCCCTTGTCAGGTTTGGATTACACTCATGTGGGTAATAAATACATACTTATATGTTAGGAATGGGTGAGTTTATATTATTAATTGATATTAATAAGATAAAGATGTATAAGATAATATAAGATGAGCTATATATATGTAGTAAAATAATACAGTGATAAGGTAATAGTAAAAAGTCTAAATCATACATTTGTAAGTAGGACAGTTTTCCTATTGTCAAGGGCTTAAGAAAACAAGATGGGAGTTCCAAGTAGTTAGTGTCTTTTCACTGATTTCGTATTTATTTATTTAATAAATATTTATTTCCGGGTAATATGTGCAAATCCCCATGCTGCTCAAATAAGTATTTTAATATATTGATCGTACAATAAATATATCCTTTCTCTACCCTTTCTTTGGATTTGGCTGTGTGTATGTGTGTGTGCACGGGTGTTGGGGTTTGAGGTTGATGGAAAATATAGTGCACGTGTAAATATCATGCTCTATGTGCTGTTCCAAACCAGAGCAATGAGGATTCAGAAGAGGCAATCCTAGCTGCCGACATACAAGGCCCTGCTCTTCTAACCCCACAACTACCATGCAGTGGCTCATAGCAAGGATTCATTCTTTATTTCGGAAACACTTTTAGCACGGACATTTTTGCATGGACATTTTCAGGCATATGCAGTATTAGAGAGAAAACTATAAAAAAACCCCTCCATGTTGCCATCATTCAGCTTTAAACACATTTAACATTATCAGCAAGGATTTTGGAATGAGGTGCATATGAGATCATGACCTAATTCTTTACTTGCTGGCTATGTGACCGAGATCAAATATTGACCCTCTCTTAGCTTCAGTTTTCTTATCTGCAAAATAGGGTTAAAAATGCCATCCACGGTGTGTACGTGAGGATCAGGTGAGACGATGATGGACATAACATATCTGTCACTGTGTCTGTTATATAGTAGAGGGACTCAGTACACATAATCTACCTCCATGGTGCTCACGCTTGTTTTTAGCACCACAATTGTTTTGTGTAACCCCCCATAGACTAGGGCACCTTGAAAGAAGGGTGTAGGCCTTTCATCTGCTTCCACTCTGTTTGGCAGATAGCGTGTCTTCAAGAGATACTTGTAAGCTAACAAGTGAGCAATTGGATAAGATTTCATAGGAGAGATATTGAAAGATGTTGATGTGTGGGAAAAGTATTCCAAGAAGTGTATATCAGAGGTAGAAAAGTCCAACATGTGCTCACAAAAATGGTAAGCTGTCTCACTGGTGAGGTCTAGAAGATGAGATTGGAAAGATGCATTAGGTCCATAACATAGACCCTGGTATTTCAACATTATGTGGGTAACGAGGAGCCACTGAGGATTTCTGAAGCAAGTTACTTTTAGTCAGTGTGGCTATTGTCAGTATTTAAATGTGTGGTTTAGAAATATTTGAACAGAATTTTACAGTTAAACAATGTTATAGGTTGAATTGTGTCCCCCGCCGCCTCCAGAAGATATATTTATGTCTTAATCCCTGGTACCTTGAATGTGAACTAATTTGGAAATAAGGTCTTTGCAAATGTAATCAAGTGAAGATGAGGTCATTAAGGTTGGCCCTAACCCAATATGATTGATGTCCTTATAAAAAGTGGGACATTGGGACACAGAGACAGAGAGGGAGGGGAGAATGCTGGCAACAGAGGTAGAGATTGGAGTGATGGAGCTGCAAGCCAAGGGATGCCAAGGACTGAAGGCCTCCATCAGGGTTTGGGAAGAGGTGAGGGAGGATTCTCCCCTGCAGGTCAAAGAGGGAGCATGGCCCTGCCAACACCTCGATTTCAGACTTAAAGCCTCCAGAACTGTGAGAGAATGAATTTCTATTGTTTTAAGCTACTGAGTTTGTGATACTTTGTTCTTGGCAGCCCTGGGAAACGAGTACCAACCGTTTAAGAGTTCTTCCTGGAAATCTTGGTGACATTATCCATTTGCATAACTAACACTTTAGGTAGACTCTAAAGATAAACTTTGGTCCTGTTCCCCATTGAATGGTCCCAAATGCAAAATTAAGGGAGTCTGGTTTAGAAATGTCAACAGGAAACCATAAATTAGAGGTATAGGGCCAACCCTCCCTGTACTGGGCATAGCTATAGACGTGTAGTATGAGAACGGCATATGGCAGTAGAGGCATTAATATATGCATTTTCTGGCCCAAAGACAAAAGTAAAATGTAGGGACATCCCTTCTGGTTCTCCTGGCTGCCATAGAGCCTCTAGGATTCATGAAGCATGAAGATGCTATACTTTTGAGTGAGTAGTGAGCTGTGTTGATGTTGTGACAGCAGGCTGGGGATGATTTTAGATGCCTATAGTGATGCTCAGAAAACAGGGGAGGCAGGGGGGAGCCCTGCCAGGGGGCTTGGAGCCCATCCAGGTTTGTTTGTCTTACTGTTCAGGCACGTCCCTCAGCTCTGCTTGGAAGCAGCCAAAGGAACGCTCCGGAAGGATTTCACAGAATACAGGTGGGGACTCAGACAGTTTCCGACTAGTCAGGAGGCATCTCATGGTGAACAGAGTTCACTCCAAAATGAGGAAAATAAATAGTAGTGACTAGAGACCAGTCTTTCGCGACCTGATGTGGAAGATCTTACCCATTGCCCTAGGACTCACAGCCGGAAGTCAGAGATGTGCGTATAGCAGAGTTGACAAAAATAAACGGAAAGCAGGTTGTTGGCTATGCCTCTTTCCAAATGACTACCACGGGGAGTGGAGTAATTGCCACCTCGGTTCTCAAAAGAAGATCTCACGTCCCCTCCACGCATTTGGTCTGGT
Source organism: Stenella coeruleoalba (assembly GCF_951394435.1). Classification (NCBI taxonomy): domain Eukaryota; kingdom Metazoa; phylum Chordata; class Mammalia; order Artiodactyla; family Delphinidae; genus Stenella; species Stenella coeruleoalba. Next base: position 19,411,157 of record NC_137160.1, read on the forward strand.
TGCAGGAGCTGTCCACGTCCAAGGCAAAGTTAGAGAAGAGAGGGGGGCCAGGCAACTTTATTAACAGAGACGGTTCTGGCATTGCACGGTCAGGCAGTGCTCAGCCCCAGAGCTTCTGCCAAAGCTCTCGGGTTGTTTGGGGGCTCTGAAGGGCTCCTGGACTGTTTCCAGATCCTAGGCATTGGCATTTTCCCCACGGAACAATATGGAGCAGGATCAGATCTCAACCCTATTCACTCTTCTTGGGTTTGCAGTTCCTATTTTGTCTCTGAGATTCCTTCCCTGTTATGGGTTGAACATTTCCCCCAAAATGCACATGTTGAAGTCTCAGTACTTCAGAATGAAATGTTATTTGGAAATAGGGTCGTTGCAGGTGTGATTAGTTAAATTAAGATGAAGTCATTAAAGTGGGCCCTAATCCAATGTAAAGGTGTCCTAATAAAAAGGAAACATTTGGACACAGAAACATGTACAGAGGGAGAAGTCCACGGGAAGATTGGGGTGATGATTCTATAACTCAAGAGACACCGGGGATTGCCAGCAAAGCAACAGAAACTCCGAGAAAGGCATGGAATAGATTCCCTCACAGCCCTTAGTAGGAAATAAAACTCAGAAATCAAGCTGATACTTCGACTCCAGACTTCTTGCCTCTAGAACTGTGAGATGATCACTTTCTTGTTTAAGCCGCACCGTTGGTGGTGCTTTGCTGGGATACCAATACATACCCCATCTTCAAGCATGAAATCAGACATGGGGAACAATGTGCTGAGAGTGGGCTGGCAGGGCAGCGGAGCAGATCTTGGGAGCAGGGTCCAGCAGTGGGGTTGTGATAGAGAGGTTTGGGAAGCTGGCACGTGTCCAACCCTCCATGGACATGATCCACCAACTGCCCCAGACTGTTTTTTTCCAAGCATCTGCCTGGTCCTGCATGCTGTAACAGCCCGCAGGGTAACAGTGATGGGAGAGAGGCAAGGGAGCGAGAATTCCAGGTCACATACATACAGACGAGACACGATAACCAACTCTTTTTAAATTTAATCAGAGAATTGAAGACAGGAAGCTGAAGACTTTCATTCCCTAATGGGTGATGTATTAGGATTCCAAGTATATCCGTTATTCTAAAAATAAAAGTAAACATATGAAGGAAATAAATTAACAAAATAGCCAAGTTTTCCTGAGAAGACTGCTGTTTTCCTGCCTTAGAAATCTTGCTCCCTCAGTGAAACCTTCAATTCTCCTGTAGGCTGACCCTTGCGGTGATAAACGAGACATTCCAGAAATCTGTGTCAAAACCCTTTACTTTCTTCCTCTTTTCACTCTTTTGTCTCCCACCCCAACTCTTAGTAGCTTCTTCGTATAAATGAGATAATACATGTCTTAATGCTAATCAATGATTAGCAAATAGATACTTAAGAAATATTCTTTTCATTGTTTCCTGTCTCATAAATGGTCCTTTTTATTATATCTTCTTTAAATATATGTGCCTTTCATAAAATCAGAGGTTGCGGTCTTAATTTTATTTGTGTAATGAAATTTAATTAGTGGCTGACATGTTTGAAAGAGTGAGATTATGTATATATCATTTTAAAAGTGGATTTCCAACTTCAACATTTCTGAAGAAAATTGGAAGATCTAACACTATTCCTGGTGGAAAGAAAACCTGGTTAACATTTGCATTAAGTATGTATTAGTAACGTTACCCCAAACGGCTGCCTATGTGAAATTCGGCAGAACCCAAAGAAAGCTGCAACAGTAGTGTTGCTTAATTAGAATCACTGGAGACCCACGCCTATGAATACTTTGAGCTTGTGGTTGAAGCTTTCTGAACGCTAATTAATAATAAATCTTTCCTTTTAAATTGTATTTTGTGAGCCAGGTCTCTAGTGACAGAATTGGACAGTGGCGGATGCAATTAAAAAAAAGAATTAATTTTTATTAGCATTCACACTTTGCAAAGTTTGCAAAGTTCCTTGATATGAGGACTGCACATCATCAACTTGGCTTTGGCAGTGATGTGTGTTGGAACCTCAGCAGTGACAAAAGGGAATGAGGAGGAACTGTGGAGTGATCTGATTTTCATACTGTCCTCTGGAGGGGTCATGAGAATCAGTGTCCTAAAGAGGGGGTGGGTAGCAAAACTAAGCTCAATCCAGCCTGGGGTGATAGAAGTTGTCAAAGGCGGTTGATGGATTCCAGCTATGATGATGCTTGTAGGCAAATGGAACTTGGCATCCTTCATGGGAGAATGTCCATCTGGTTTGAAGCAGGAATCCACAGAGGGTGGATGTTGAGCAGCGGGGCCTAAGCAAGGGCAAGGTTTAGGTGGTGGGCGGGGCCAATGCTCAGGACCCACAGGGCTGGAAATGGTTCTGGGGGCTGTGGGGGTGGGGCTTAGGCTCAAGAAACAGAAGGGGCCCAGGCCTGCACCCCACCCCCCAGTCTCAGAGGGCATGGGACCTCACATGGGAGCCCAGCAGGCTTCTTGGGCTCGAGTGGGTGGGGCAATCGCCCTCCACTCCTCTGCCACTCCTCCTGGGTGGCTCGTCCTGCCTTCTACTCCTGATCTCCCTGGCCTCCTTCCTATGCCCCCAGGACCCACGTGGCCTGGATGGGGCTTTGCAGGGGGTATCTGCTTGGGAGCTCGGCAGGCTCCCCGGCCTCAGTGGGCCAGGAGATCGCCCTCTGCTCCTCTCCTGTTCTTCCGGGAGAGTCCCTCCCGCCTGCTTCTCCTGATCTCCCTGGCCTCAGGGGCGCCAATCCTGTCTGGCCTCCACTTCTCCTCCCTCCTCAGTCCCTCTACGTCCTACGGGTTCACTTTGGGTTTCCTCCCATCTCCTTGGGTGTCAGAGGCCCTCACGAGCGACCGGCAGGCGCCCTAGTTGTGGGGAGATGTTAACTCTGCGTCTTCCCACACTGCCGTCCAGGAATGGTGTTTAGAAACCAAGAACTGAAAGGGAGGTGGTTGGTTTTAAGGATGTCTACAAATTAATTTCTTCTTTGAATTTCAACGTTTTTCTCTTCTGTGTGTCTTGGTCATTTTTGTTTATCTGACACGTGCATGAGCTTGTCCTATACCTGGAAATATACACAGGCCTCCCCACCCCCAGTCTTGCGGAGAGTCAGACATACATGCCCAGAAGAGAAATGCTATGCTCACTCCAAGATGCAGGAGAAGCATCCTCTGGAGGGAGGAATAAGGGTCAGGGAAGGCTTCGTGGGGGAAAGCAATCTTTGCAGAGATCACTGAAGGATGCTTTCCTTGGTGGAGGTTTGGGAGAGCATATTTTAGGGCAGTGGAGCAACCTGAGCACGACCAAGGGCAGGACACAGGAGCATACCGAGAGTCTGTGGGACAGAGCCTGGAGTCCCACGTATCTGGAGTTGTTTGGGGCAGGAATGGTGGGAGAGGCCATCCACCATGGCTCTGAAAGTCCTGTGTGTTCTTGCTGAGAACGCCTGCCTACTTCTGACCCAGACATCTGAGCAGCCCTGTTTCTTGAAGTGTTTGCTGTGTGCAAGCTTGAGGGCTGAGGTCAGGCCGCCTTGCTTCTGCTTGCTATAAAAGTGGCAAATCCCCAAGTTCAGCGTCCCTTTCCTGTAATGCAACCCCCTGCCTGTGTGGGCATCCACAATGAGCCCTTGCATCACCGCTTGGGGCTTGGGGCACAGGGCAAACCCATGAGAACACGAAGACCTCAATACTGCTTTTACTAGGAGTGATAAAGACCTTTTGCTCTGATCCTGGAGTCTTGATTCTTTTGCTGGTGTCCATGAAATGATATCAAGCTAATTTATTAGCTTATCATAGGAAAAAATCTCAGAGCCTGCACAGTTCTTGATAAGGGCTGGGAGTTCAGGTTGGGAAGGCAGGTTGCATGTCTGGCAAGAAAAGCCTGGAACCCATTTTGTTCCCATGTGTAATCTGCTGTGGAGACTTGCAGAAGGTGGACGTTGCTGTTCCTCACTTCCTTTCTCTCCAAAGGAAATACTTTTATTCACAGTTCAAGCGTGATGGCGCACATTTACTATTTGCCATTTTTTTGGGGGGGTGGTATGCGGACCTCTCACTGCTGTGGCCTCTCCTGCTGCAGAGCACAGGCTCCGGACGCGCAGGCTCAGCGGCCATGGCTCACGGGCCCAGCCGCTCCGCGGCATGTGGGATCCTCCCGGACCGGGGCACGAACTCGTGTCCCCTGCATCGGCAGGCGGACTCTCAACCACTGCGCCACCAGGGAAGCCCCTATTTGCCATTTTTAGTGAGATGTCTGTTACCTGAGGATGGTCTTGCTCTCTCTTTGTCTCTCTACTGTTTGTGGGTTTAGAATATTAACGAGCAGAAGGGTGCTTGCCTTAGTTAAGCCTTCTTTTTGATAATTCTAGGTTGAATTAAACTGGGGGTATTACACAAGGGTGTGGATGCCCACACAGTGGATGCAGCTGGAGGGATCAGAGGCAACTGTGCTATGCCAGAACTTGTCATAATAGAGCATTCAAAGAGCAGTGAGTCCCCAAGGGGTCAACAGGCCACATGAGGTACCAGGAAGTGTGACATTTAAAGCAAGGAGCAGGTCAGAGCCCAGGTATGCAGATAAGAATCAGGACACAAATGCCAGGTTGTAAGGCTAGATGCAAACCCAGAGCATTATATAGAGCTGAGAACCAGGAGACCTGAAAGGGCAAGGCAGGTTCAGGGCAGGGTGAGCAGAGACTCAGCAGTTAGGAAGGACCTTGGTCAGTGAAGTGAGTACCCACCCAGCAGGAGGGTCCTTCCCCAGGCAGAGCCAGTCCCAGGGCAGGGCTCAGAGGAGACTAAGTAAGTGCTTTGCAAGTTAACCCTGGGTTAACTCAGGTAGGTGAAAAGCTGCTTTGAGGATGACATCTTCTTTTTGAAACACTATAATGGATTTTCTTGGAGGAGAATAAGAATGTAGTTCATCTTTCTTGGTGTGTCCTCACTAAACCCCAGCTCTACTGACATTTACATTTCAGCAGATCAGACCTTGATGATCTTTGAAAAAGTGATGCTATGGGTGAGAACAGTGCCGTTCAACATCGTGGTACTTGATACCAGTTACAACCTCCAGATACACGTAATAGTCTTTCTGAAATGTGTATCAGGCTATGGAATTAAAAATATGTTTATCATTTAAAATGTGAGATAATGGTTTCGGGAAGCTGACAATATAGAAATCAGTTTCTAAAAAAGGTGCTGTCTAGAAATAGACACATGCTCCCTCCATCCCCTCCGTCCTGGCACACATAACCCAAAATTTGGACCCTCACATTTGTAACTCATTTGCATACGTAAGTGCCAGTTGGCAGTATTTTGAATACTTCAGCACTTCTCTGCATCCGTTTGAGTTGGGGCTGCTACCGAAGCCCTGTTTCAACGTGTTTTGTTTTTCCTGCCATTTCAAAATGAAGTCGTGAGGTTGGGACCTCTTCCAAGAAGGTTCAGAAAGTAATTTATTTTCACCTTCTTCCTGTCCTAATTCCATCTCATTCGGTGCCTCTCTGAAGCTGTAACTAGAGGTCTCTTGGTCATTTCAGTGAATCCCAGAACGTGTAACATTGACTTTGGTGTAACATTTGGGAAGCCAGCCAGGGAAGATGGACATTTTGGCTTCTGTTAGCATCATGTAGAGATTTTCAAAGAAAGCAAAAACAGGCTAGAATGGGGCAAGGAGAAAAGCACATCACACAACTTCCATTTTCCCTAACTTTGAGTTCTTTTTCTAGGTTAAATCTGTGTGCTGAGATAGATGTTATTTTTTCTTTTTCCCTTCTTTCCTCCTTCATGACCCTCACATTTCTTTTCTTTTCACCTCCAAGAAGGTACTCGGTAACTGATACACAAACGTTTGGCTGAGTGATGGCACGGTTGGTTTGCCAACAGCAAGGGGGTAAGCTGGCAAAGGTCTTTGAGTGGAATAATTTAAGGACAGGATGATTTTTCAACTTAATTTTTAAAAAACTTTTATTGGGGTATAGTTGATTTACAATGTTGTGTTCAATTTAATTTTTACTTTAAATCTATTTTTAATTTGTAAGGTCATACCTTAATGGTTACAAATAGGGATACAGGGAGACATGTCACCCTTTCCTGGTTCCAAAGCCACCAGTCTCCTCTCCTCTTTGCTAATTGTGGGTTTCTCTTTACAATTTCACAGGCATTTTATGCATATACAATTGTTACAATGGAAGGTTAGCATTAGCCACCAAGGAACGGTATCAGATGCTTTCAGAAGGAGGTGACACATAGTATGTCAGCTGGTGAAGCTGATCTCTTGCTTCAGGCAAAGATTCTATTCATGCTCCAATAAAAGAGGCTTGGACCTAGAGTCTGTCATACAGAGTGAAGTAAGTCAGAAAGAGAAAAACAAATACCATATGCTAACACATATATATGGAATCTAAGGAAAAAAAAAAAAGGTCATGAAGAACCTAGGGGTAAGACGGGAATAAAGACACAGACCTACTAGAGAACGGACTTGAGGATATGGGGAGGGGGAAGGGTAAGCTGTGACAAAGTGAGAGAGTGGCATGGACATATATACACTACCAAACGTAAGGTAGATAGCTAGTGGGAAGCAGCCGCATAGCATAGGGAGATCAGCTCGGTGCTTTGTGACCACCTAGAGGGGTGGGATAGGGAGGGTGGGAGGGAGGGAGACGCAAGAGAGAGGAGATATGGGAACACATGTTTATGTATAACTGATTCACTTTGTTATAAAGCAGAAACTAACACACCATTGTAAAGCAATTGTACTCCAATAAGGATGTAAAAAAAAATTTATATGCTGCTGGTGGGATAATAAATTGGTATAATAATCTCAATAAGAAAAAGAGGCTTTGTGCTTTGAAAGTCAGGAAATGTGAAGTTCAAAGGCATTGTCGGGATGGAGAGAGAGAATATAGGCTGCTGACAATTCAGGGGTTAGAAAAACCTTCCTTGTAGCCTCTGATACCTGTATCCAGATAAAAATAAGATGAAGGTGGAAATCAAGGGCCACCAAAGTACCTGAGTCATTTTTCCGAGGTGGGAAACCAGCTCTGGGTCTGGAGAGTCAGACCAATTAATGGACCTTTGGTTGGTAATGTGTATAAAAGTGGGGGATTTTGCTAAAACGCCATTGCTGGTTCGATCGGTCCGGGGTGTGGCCTGAGAGTGTGCATTTCTAACAAACCTCTAGGTGCTGCTGGTCTGCACTTTGAGTACCAAGGACCTAAACAGACCCTACCTTCCGAGATTCTGTTTCCACGGGTGTAAGACAGAGCTCTGCTTTTTGCTGACCTTCCCTACGTGGAAAGGTAATTCTGATGTAGGTTGACCTCAGAACACACTTTGAGAAACCCAACTCTTATGCCTGGAATTTTTTTTCCTTCATATAAATAGAGTGGAGAACATTATCACAGAGGAGGATAGAAAAGGCTTGGGGAGGTGTAGGATGAAGCTGCGGGACAATGCATGGGGGGAGGGGAGGGATTTTGAATCAAATACATATCCTGCAATTGAAATGTAATTTTGCTTCTCACCAGTGAGAAGACTTTCCCAGAAGGAGGATCATGGGCCTTCCTCCACTTCTCTGTTGTAGGCTTTGGGATAGTAGACACAGAGAATGTCACTCAACACACCATTCCTTGAAATGTCCCCTTCTCCATGAGCTTTGGTTCCAGTCATGTAATCTTCCATTTATCCCAATGAAGCCAATGTGCTTCCTTGTATCATCTCATCCCAGGACACCCAGATGCCCTCACTAAGGCTGATTTTGTCCCCGGACTCAGATTTGGCTTTCAGATGTACAATGTGCAAATGCTTAAAGGGCAATGTGCCCAGATTTCCGACACAGTCCTGACCTCTGTTCAGGCCATTGGTGGGCACCACTTCAGAATCAACCTGGTTCCAGTAAAATAAGTAAGTAATGTCTGTTTCCATTTCCTGGGAAACTGGCCTCTTTCTATAAAATCAGGCTTTTCCGGGAGGGCTTCCCAGAACATCTCCTTCTGGCAGGGTAGTCACGGACACAGTGCTGCAGTATGTACCTGCTTCTGGGCTCCCTGGGGCAGTGGGTCAAGGGTCCACTTGATGTGATGGAGGGACGATGGCAGCGGCTGTGATGGGGAATTTTGGCAGGCATCTTTGTCTCCTCGACAAGGAGACCCCTGTCCCAGGACCTCCATGTAGAGGTGACTGCCCCTTTTTCATCATGGTTTGCCAAGCCCCAGCTGAACAAGGTGCGGGAAGTAGCCTAGATTGAATTCTTTGCTGCTTTGTGCCCTCTTCTGTTCAGTGAACTGCTTTTCGTCACAACAACCTGACCACACACAAACCCCCGAAGCAGACTGGGGGGATGAAGTTCTCCATAACCGTGCACCTGCCATTGCTAATGTAGGAAGTGAAAATAACATCAATGCACTCCATCCCACGCAACAAAGAAACGCCAGCCCCCAAAAAATCCCCTTGCAAAATGCCACCGAGACACCCACTCAGCCCGCACCCTTTCGCAAGCACAGCAGCTGAGCACCTGACATGTGGCACATCACCCCGTGTACCTCACGTGCCTTCTTGCTTGGACGGGAGCAGGGAAATTTAAGCATTGGCACCCAATGCACAGCCTTCCGGTTTCCCTACTTTATTTAACTCTTGCAGCATCTCTTTGAGGTGGTAGTAAATGTCTTATTATTATTTTCCCTCGTAGTAAAGATTACACAGCCCATGTTATGGTTGAATTGTGTCCCCTGCTACAAATTCATATGTAGAAGTTGTAACTCCTAGTTCCTCAGAATGTGCCCTTATTTGGACATAAGGTCATTGCAGATGTCATTTGCTAAGATGAGATTATTAGGATGGACCCCAATTCAATGACTAGTGTCCTTATAAAGTAGAAAAATTTGGAAGTAGACATACCAGACATACACATGGTGTTCTCCCTGTGAAGATAAAGGCAGAGATGAGAGTGAAGTTTCTATAAGTCCAGGAATGCCAAAGATGGCCAGCAAAGCACCAGAAGCTGGAGGTGACACATGGAACATATTCTCTTTCAGAGCCCTCAGAAGGAACCAACCCTGCCGACGCCTTGATCTTGGATTTCTAGCCCCCAGAACTGTGAGACAATTCATTTCAGTTAAGTCACCCAGGTCCTGGTACTTTGTTACAGCAGCCCTAGTAAACTAATATAGCCCCCAAGCAACAGCATGGGGACATAAAACAGGTTTTCTGGATCCTTCTCTACTAGTGCTATAGGCATGTTGTACCAAGGGGGAGCTGAGAATGCGAGGGTCATGGCAATGTTAACATTTTAAAAGCCAATGAGGAAGCATTTTTATCTCCCCAGTTCCCCACTTTAGACCCACTCAGCAAATCAACTTATACACAAGCATTCCTTTCTGCACCCAAATCTCCTTCAACAAGGCTTTGGACACTTATTCCCAGGCTGTATACAGTATTGCTGCACTAGCAAACTATCTCAAAACACAGAAACTTAATACAAATTGTGTTTTACTACATCTCATGGATTCTATAGTTCAAGAATTCAGGCAGGCTCATCTGGGTGATTCTTTTTCTCCCCCTGGCATTTTCTAAGGTCCATAAGTCATCCTCTGCTGGTGGAAGGGCTGGTCTGGAGAAACCAGGACCACCTGACTCACATGTCTGGTGCCTTGGTGGGGATGACTGGGAAGTAAGGCTCTGGTGACTGAAATCCTTTCACGTAGCATCTGAGCACGGTGGCTGCAAGTTACTAGGACTTCTTGCATGGACACTGGCTTTCCCTGGAATAAATGTCCCAAGAAAGCCAGGTAGAAGTTGCATGGCCTTTAATGACCTAACCTGGAAAGCCACAATTACCATTTCCATCACAGTCCATTGGTCAGATTGGTCACAGAGGCCCACCCAGATTCCGGGGCAGGCTTCAAAGACCTTGCCTCTTGATAGGATGAGAATCGAATAATGTGCAGCCATTAAACAACAACCACATTCTACCTTCCCATCACTCTCTCTCTCTCTCTCTCTCTCTTTTTTTTTTTTTAATTTTTTGGCCATGCCTTGTGGCATGTGGGATCTTAGTTCCCTGACTAGGGAATGCTTCCCTGCATTGGAAGCACGGAGTCGTAACAACTGGATGGCCAGGGAAGTCCCCACATCTCTTGGGTAGCAAAGGAAATGAGGAAAATCTCTACTTTTTTCCAGTCTCTACTCTAGTACTTCCAGGGCTAGGTACCTGGGTGTGAGGTACCTCCCTGAGAAGCACTCCTAGCTTCTTATTTGCATTTTTTATAGCTGAAACTGTACCCGTGGAGATAAAAGTCTGAGCCCTTGTGGAAGGTCCGGTTTCAGGCCAGGAACCTCTTAGGAAGCCCAAATGGAAACAAAAAGGGATGAACAGGATCTCCTCACAAGTCAGCAAGCTCCCAGATATTTATTGTCTTAGCTTGTCATCTTCATGCTTCAGGAATTAGTTCGCCTCCTCCCAAGGACTCTTTCATTCAGTATCTCTTCAAAGCAGCCATGAGCGAAGCTCTCACCTGTTCTATTTATTGTCTTCTGGGGATCCAATGACAGGCTGAGTATCCAGAAAAGCAAAGCTCCTGGAAGAAGTGGAGGCCACATCACCAACTGTGCCCTTCAGAGCACAGTCTCTTAAAACATCAGCTCTACAAACAAAGTGCGTGGGAGGAGGGGACTGGACTTCCTGTTGGCCTCCTTTGGCACTTCTATGTGTTGTTCCAATCTCCCTCTCTACTTGCATCTTGGTCTGGTGGTCCCCAGATTGTCCAGATAACCTGGAAGGGTGCCTCTAGCTACAGAAGCCTAAAGCTAACGAGGCCCATTAGATTCAGAGCATCCTACCACTTACTTGATCCTCTAAGACAAGCACAATAAAAAACCAGACCATACGCAATTGTTATTTAACCACAATATTATTATCTTGTGTATGTGTGTGTGCACATGTGTGTGCCTGTGAGTGAGTGAGAGAGAGAGAAAGGGAGAAAAAGAGAGAGTCTTACATCCCTGTCTAGGGAGTAAGTTCCTCGAAGATAGGAAGTGTATGATATTTACTTTTGCCTTTGCAAAAACCCATAGTAATGTATTCAGCCTATAGCAGGTAATGTGTTCGGTATATAGCAGGTACTCACCAAATGTCTGTAGGAAGATGGAGGGGAGAGAAGAGAGATTAATCAAACCAAGTCTACTTTTTTCATTGCTTTCAGGATTCCCAGTTGAATCTTGAATGTATGCTCAAGTATATGGTGGAATGCGGAACAGGAGTAGAGAAGGGGGGAGGTGTCATGGTTGAAGCTGGAGCCCTTGAACTAGAACAAGACTGGTGGTTTGGTGGGTGAGTAGGTCGGTGGCCAGGTCACCTGGGTTAGCTTTGGACATAAGTGGTAGAGACAGAAAGGGGAACTAGACTGATGGCCCATCTCAAGCATGAAGAAATTTTATCAGGTGCTCAAGTTCAAGTGCTCTTTGAAGAGATGCAGTGATAGGCAGTCCATCTTGGGTTTCTCATGAAGGAAAATGCTGGCTTCTGTACGTTATTCAAAACCTATTGCCTATGTGTCCTGCACAGGCCCATATCTGCCGCCCACAAGATATCTTCTCCTCCCTCACCTCCCTGCAATCCACCGGCGAGCCCTCAGCTCCAAGTATTCTGCTGGAACTGTCCTCTAAAGTGTGCTGGTAAACCTGGATTCCCAAATGGGTGAAATCTTCCTAGTTTTGATTCTTCTAGATGTCATCCTTCAACAGTTCCCTATCTATACTTTCCTTGAAAAAAGTTCCTTCACTATGTAAATTAGAGTGGCTTGTTATCAACTCAAAAGTCCATTAGTCCACAGTGGTTCCTGTTGCTCTGGTGGAGACCTTGGAGCCTTGTAGTCAGACAAGCAACCTCAGGATGTTACTGTTTTAGAAAAGCTTAGTGTCAAGGTGGTGGCCAAGCTGGATGGGGCAGTAGACTGAGTCGGGGAGATAGTCAGGAAGCTTGGGAGTTAATAAAAGCTGGTATGGACACAAAAGCCATTTTGAAGAAGAATAGACAGCTTTGAAGAAGAGCTGAAAACATTTGACTGACTAGATAAAGGAAAGGAATCTGAGATGGTTTCTAAGATTTTTAGCTGTGTGATTGTGATGTTACAGCTGACAGAAACTGAGAAGTCTGAAAGGGGACTTGGTTTGGGGAGAAGACCAGAGTTTGGTTTCCGACTTGCTAAGCTGGAGGTGTTCTGATTAAGAACTATGACATTGTGGACTAGGGTTCGTGGTCCACATGAAACTTCCCCTCCCCTCCTTCTGTGCCCAAGGAGGAGCTGTGATCTGGTCCACATCGTAAGCAGACCCAGGCGTTTGGGGTTAAGGCGCCAGGGAGGAGTGGGCTGGTTAGTTCTTTCTCTTCTGCATGCAAGGACCATTTCCTCCTTGAATCGCCTCCAACTTAGAACTGTCTCTCCTGCAGCTGGTGTGGTAAGGCAGGCATTGGAACTTTCCCTGCTATGGAGGCATTCCATTCCATCTTTAAACACTTCTAACCTTTTTTTTTTTTTTCTTGGGCCTTAAATTAAATATAAAAATTAATCTTTATATTTCATCTGTGGTCCCAGAGGTAGCAGACCAGGTAGATATCTGAGTGCAAACTTCCAACGGGAAGTAATGCTCCTTTGCCTTGGGATATAGCAGGAGGGTGAGTCCACAATCTAGGAGGGGATGACAGTCAAGGAGTTGAACTTGGACTTTTTTTTTTTATGACTAATGTATAATTTTGTTGGTGCTTAAGAGAGCAGAGAGGTGGGGAATATAAAATAGCAAGTTACTCATGTTTTAGAGGATAATCCAGAATATATTGTTGATGAAACTCATGAGGAAAATGTGTTGAAAGAAAAGACAAAGAAGCAGAAGTATCCTATTATAACCCAGCAATTCCACTCCTACCCAGTTACCAACAATAATGGGCACATGCATTCACAAAAGACATCTATAGGAATGTTCATAATACATGAAAGCCAAAAATGGAAGCAACCCCAAAGCTGATCAACAATAAATGAATAAATGGATTGTGGTTTCTTCATTCAAGGGAATATTATACACCAATGAGCATTAACAGACAATAACCATAACCAGCATGGCTGAATCTCACAAGAAAAATGCTGAGTAGAAGTGGCCAAATTCAAAGGAGGACATACGCTATGATTACATCTAATGAAGTTCAAAAAATAGGCAATGTTGTCTTTGCTTTTAGAAGTCAGGAGAGTAGTTACCTTCAAGAGGGGAGCACAAGTGCCTTCTGGGATTCTGGATTTTTTTTTTTTCTGATCTGGAAGCTTTTTATACACGTGTGTTCATTTAAAAAAATTTTGGAGTGAACACTTATGACTTGCATCTGTATATATTTTATACTGTGATAACATGTGCAAAAAGAAAAAAAATCACAGGGCATATCTTTGGGGAAAGCTCTCTTTTAGAAGTGAAGTACAGAAAGATAAATGAGAAAAGAAGTCATAAGAAAAGTAGCAGAATTGCTTTATTCAATTCTACAGTTGTTAAGAGGAAGTCTTGAGAAATTGTAGGGAATGACATAAAAATGTTTAACTTGCTATGTCAAAACAAAGAAGTAATAATATCAAAAGTCAGGCAACAACCTGAAAGATATATTTACAGCAATAAGGAACTGGTTCACTCAATTATGGAGGCCAAGTTCAGCCCCAGGAGAACTGATGGCATATTCCAGTCCGAGTCTGAAGGCCCAAGAACCAGGAAGGCCAGGGGTGGTAAGTTCCAGTGAGTCCAAGTCCAAAGGCAGGAGAAGACTGATGTCCCAGCCCAAAGAGTTCTTTCTTACTCAGCCTTTTATTCTGTTTGGGCCTTCAAGGGACCGGCTGAGGTTCACCCACACGCTGGGGGGCAGGGCAATCTGTTTTATTCTCTCTGCTGATTCAATCTCATCCAGAAGCACCCTCCCAGACATGCCCAGAAGTAATGTTTAACCAAATACCTGGGCGCCCCATGGCCCAGTCAAGCCGACGACTATGACTAAATATAAACGAGCAAAAGGCATGGATGGAGGATATGGATTGTTGATAATGGCAGAAGCCATCACAAGTCCCACAAAATATACTCATATACACTATCATTTATGTTAGTTCATCACAATCGGAAGTTTTCATGTAATAACCAATGACGTTTCTAGAGGAACATGTAAAAAACACTAAATGAAAATGAGCTTTAGGAAACTGAACTCACTTGGTCAAAGCTTTTACCTCTCTGTGCCGTAACTCTACTGGATTGCAAGGTGTTTAAGCCAAGGGCTGTGTCTTTTGCATTTCTGCATCTCAGCACCTAATGCAATCCCTGAGCTCACGAATAAGCCCCTCATAACACAGTTACGTTGTAAGTTCGGCGGGCTCGGTGCGTTATGGTCCAGTGGGCTCACCATCATGCCAGGCTTCCCGAGAGGGGGGATGCACAACTGTCACTGGAAATGGCTGCATTGATTCCTCTGGAAAAGTCAGAGATGACTTTTGACACGTCCGTAAACTCACTGCTCATTGGCCCCTTCCTAACCAGGTCTTCTGACGTGCAAATTTGTCTTAGAGTCTACGGATGATCTAAATCTCATTAAAACTTAGATAGAAAATGTTATGCCTTTAACTGAAAATCCCTAGTTCATTTTAAGACTCAGAGTTGTTACAGATAAGACAGAATATATCATTTTCATAAAATAACAGGTAGATATTAATATCAATAATTTAAAACTATCGCTAGGAGGAATTTCAAGAGAAGAGAAATCACAGTGGTTTGTAGGGCATTGATATACATGACGCACACCTATATTTTCTAGGTATCTATGCATATCATTTGTGTGGTAATTACATTGTCTATTGCAACTAAGTGCCACAGGTATTTAGTTTGTGATACTTTTACGCTTTTTCCTCTTGGGAGAACTAATTACAAACAATTTAATTAAGCTCTCTTACTCATTAATGTTCTAGTAGCTTAGCAAGTTTGGGTTAGCTCAGCAGGTTACAAAGGTTTAATTTTATCAGTTATCCTCCCATTAACTCATATACCATCAGTACTATGGTTGTTTTTTTTATCCTTCTCTGCCTGGGGTACTGACAGAATTTAAAATACCATTAAAACTAAGAATTCAGGAAAGACTCTTGTTAGTTGCCACCTGTCCTGATGAGGCTTGGATATCCATTTTGAATCTCTAGAATACAAGATTAAGGATGTCAATAATGTTCTCTTCAATAAGACCAAACAAACAAAAACCATATTTTATTTTTGATTAGAGTTAGAGCAATAACATATGGTTTTCATTAGCTTTGTGAGATTTCAGAGAAAAAAACCTGTTCTATAATTCATTAGAAGCTCAAACACTAAAGATATAAGTTTTGGCTAAAAGAGTACCAATAAGGAATATATTTAACACAGGGGCGAGGGGGAGAAACACAAATCAGGTCTCAAGCAAATATTTTTCTATGTATTCTTTCTGAGGACATTATATAAAGGCACAATTTATACTTTGATCTCAGGTATCACTAATACAGACTGCCCAGAATTGAATATAGGAGCTTGTGAAGTTCCAGCTTGTTAATAGTTAATGCAGTTTTTTGGTATTATTTTTTAGCTGACTGACATTTTTTTCAGGTGTAAATGGTTAAGTAAACAAGGAGCAATTAGCTTCCTGATTTAAATAGTAAATAAGGAACAGTTCATGTTGTACCAAGCTGTTTTTCTCCAACACTCTGGCCATGAACCTTATGTTCTCTTATTAACCATGATGTTTACTAATAATTATTGGGCTCGAATCTCCTTTCTGTACTTGGCCATACAGGAGGATGGAGGCCACGCCTTGTAATGCTGTGTTTACTTAAGGAAAAATGGTTATGAAAGGAAAGACACTTTGGGTTTATTTATTTCTTTGTTTTCAATTCTACAAGGCTTGAAGTAACTTGGTAATTTTTTTATTTTTGAACTGGATAAATTCTATATTCTGAGAATGTATCCAGAAATAATTACATATTCAAAGGGAATAGGATAAATTCGAAACACCTTTGTAAAATCAACAGGAAAATAGAAATACTATTCCTTTAATAACTTAATGTACAGATTAGTTAAATTCAGGTTAACAAAAATATTTCTTGAAAAAGGAAAAGCAAGAGCTAAGAAAGGGACAATGGGCCGCTGAAGATGAGACCCAGGACAAGTTGCAAGATTGAGCAAATCAAAGTATAGAACCCTCAATTAACTTTGAATTTCAGATAAGTAAAAAAATAATATTTTGGGATAGGTTTGTCCAGTACAATATTTGGGATACTTTTATCCTGAAAAAGTAGTTATCATTTATCTGAAATTCAAATTCAACTGAGCATCCTGTATTCTATCTGGCAATCCTAGAAGCAGGGAACTTGGGTGATGGGTTCAAGGTCAGGAGCTACCTTGTGGCACATTCACCCTTGGAACTTGGGTCTCATAAAATCATATTATTTCCATTCTATGGCATGTTGCTCTACATAATTCTCCTATGGACAAATATCTTTAATCAGTGGTTTTTAAAAATAAAAACCTTTTGGTCTCATTTTTCAGATGTTTCACGTCCAAAGACATTTTCTATTCCATAAAATGACACTATTAAAAACCTTAATGTAAAAGCCACACTCGGCTCTCCTGATTATTCTGTAAAATGGTTATTTTAACATAGAATATCAAAATTGTGCTTCACTCTGTGACTTTATAGCCAAGTAATTTGACCGTGTATTAAAACTTAAGGAGAATTATGAACAGGGAAATTACAAATAGGGATCGGACTTGCAATGTAAAACTTTGAACACTCATAAAATCCATATTTTTCCTCCTTGTTACTATTTTACCACCAAAAATGAAAGTAGAGGGTGGCTACTTACTGATGAAATGTACAGACACTGAAAAGACAATGATTTTTGCAGCTGAGAAATCTAGGTGGAAACGGGCAGCTGCTTATTTCAGTGGTTGTGATTTTATAACCTAAAGCTGTGTTTTCTGGCAGGAAAATTCAGTGCCTGGATCAGAAGTGTGAAGACATGAGGTCCTCTGCAGGATGCTGAGAAACGAGGCTGGTGATTCCCATAGCCTTTGAGAACAGGCACTGACAGTAGCTAGTTTAAAATTAAAAAAAGAAAGAAAAAAAGAAACCAAAACCAAACCAAACCAAAACAAACAAAAAAAACACTTAAAATCCAGAGTCTAAAAACCACGCTCACACCATCTCGATGGTTTATCTGAAAGGGGAATAACAAAGGGAATGATTTGTTTCCCTCTGTGCCTCTGTGAGTTAGGGGCTGGGAGGGTGATCAGTGATGGGTGGAAGGGGCGCTGACCTATTGAATACAGTGCAATTCGGTGAGCTTCTGTTTGCTAGGCTAGGCTTTCAGGCTTCCATGATCTTACCCTCTAGCAAGGAAGACAATCTGGAAACAGATGGGCTACCAGGTTTGTTCTAGTGGTGAGCATGCAAAGTGTCACGGAAATTCAAAGGAGGGACCCTTTGTGGAGGGCTCAGAGGTTTCTTGCGGATGGTACTTCATTTCCTTCCAGAGATCTATATCAAACTATTTGCAAATGATGTGTTAGGCTATCTGAGATTTGCATCACAATGATATCACGGTGAGAGAGGGAAAATGAATGAAATACATTAGCCATGAGTTGATATTAGGTGGAAGCTGGGTTTGAGAGCACGGAGGTTAATTATACATTCTGTCTATTTGCTATATTTGAAATTGTCCATAATAAACAGGAAGGAAGTTTGTGTGTGTGTGTATCTGTGGAGACTGAGATAGAGACAGAAAGACAGCGAGAGATTAAGATTATAAAACAAGGCAAAGGTGCCTGGGGAAAGTGGAACAGCTCAGAGAGAACAGCTTGTTTCAGGGCACCAATCTGCAAACGGAAGATCAGTTTTTGCTCAGGGACCCCAGGAATGTGAAGGAGGCAGAGGCACCAACAGGGGAAGCTCCCAGCATTACTTCTGGCAACTAGTGAAAGGTCTTTCAAGGCTGGAATACGGGGAGTTCAACTCGTTTACTCACCAAGTCCACCAGATCTGCCCACTCTGGCTCACCTGTAAAGCCTATTATACCTTGATGGTCAAGTTCTCAGAGACCTACTTCCTAGGGCCTGGCAAGGGCAACTTGGACAACCACTGCCAGACCGACTGGACGAATTATCCTATCCAGAGTGTTAGAGAAGGATGCGGTCATCCTGGTCTCCCTCCGAGAAAAGTTCATGTCCATGGGCTCTTGGGCCAACGTACATTTGTTCTCTGTGGTCCTAGCACCCTTGGTTCAACATGGCCGGTACTGGTCAATCCCAACTGTCTGCCGAGCACCAGGCTGGGTGGGCAGAGGGCAACCGGCTCACTGTTCCCGTCTCTGGGGGAGTTTCAGGGTTTGTTGATTACTTCACAATCTTGCAGGGAGTGAGCAAGGGAGCCAGCAGAGCATAACCTCTCAGGAAGAGAATCGAGTGTACCTTTTTTAAACGTAGCCATTTAGTCACAAAAGCAAGCTGAGTTGGAAACCAGTCCCTCCCTGTCCTTCCTTGGCTGGGTAATCTAATTTGAATGCAAGGCAGTCTGGCAGTTGCAAATGCTAGCTGGCAATAGAAGCGCATTTTCATTGACTTCCTGGGATTCTTTGCCTCCCTCAAATATTTTGGATACAGAGAACATGGCACAGATTCTTCTGCCGGTGCTAATGATGAGAAGAGATGCATAATGGGGAGTGAGCCTCATCCAGACCGAGAGAAGCAGGGCCGATGCACGCAGCTCGCCCGAAAGGGAGGCTGCTTCCAAGGCTGCCAGGCTGGCGACCAAGAGCCGCAGAGACTGTGACATCCAAGTGTCGCGGCTCCAGAGTCGGTGGAGTCTGCCAGTTGAACACAATCAGCAAGCGCGACTTCTCAATTGTGTTGACAGATGAGGGAGAAAAAAATCAAATAGATGTGAGAGCTCTGTTGATCCTGCTGCAGTGTTTTGCAATATTATGTCTATTGATTTGCTTTTTGTTCCTGAGTTCTTGCGTGGAGGGTGTTCTGCGTTGCCTGTCAACTCGGCAAGCCTGCACTCACAGCTGCTTGTCAAGGGAGAATTTCTACACAAATCACCCTAACCCGTCCCACAGGGGACATTAGGCCAAAGATACTCTGTTGTGCTTTAATGGAAAGGGGGGAAAAAAAACTGTAGCATGTGGCTCAATTGTCTTTTTATAACAACTGGTTATAGCTTTTGAATTCCGTAACGGGGTGCAGCCCGTTGTCACTGGTTTTGTGAGTTCTTCTACCTTCCAGGAAGGTAGGCCGGGTTTTTGCAGCCGTTATTTGTTGTCATGGCTGACCCTCCTGTGTTATAAATTCCCATGGCCTTATAATACATTGCAACATCTCTCCAATTAAGATACAGCAGACAGTCATCTTAAGGGTGTATTGTTATTTTAAAAGAATGTGACACCTCCAAGCTCGCCACAATCCTTAAAGACATAGAATTGATCTTTGCTATTTTGACTTTCTCCCTCTGGCTGTACCTGCTCCATTCCTGGGAACATGCTTCCCAGAATGGAATACCGTCCCCGCCTGGATCAGTCTTCTTTAGCTGGACCACTCATCCCAGGCCATTTTAAATTCTAAACTTTAATGTTAAAATGGACTAGTCTCAAAAAGTCTTATGTCTAATGTAAGGGAAAGAGATTCAGGATAATTCAGGACTGTGTGATAAGCGATTTATACTCAGTCCTTTGTACTTTGACTTTGGAGAGAGGGCCTTATCTAAAAAAATGACATTACTCAATATTCTGTGATAACCTATTTGAGAAAAGAATCTGAAAAAGAGTGGATATGTGTATATGTATAACTGAATCACTTTGCTGTGCACCTGAAACTAAGACAACATTGTCAATCAACTAGACTCCAATAAAATTTTAAAAAACTAAAAAATTTTTTAAATGGCAATCATAGCAAGAAATTTGAAAGCCATGGCAAGAGAGTAGGTGAAGAATTTGGGGCCCCAGGACTTGGGAGCCCCCCTCAAATCAAATGTCATACTCAGCTTTCTTTTTCTGCTACATGTAGCTCCAGTCTTGCAATATATCAGAATTATTAAACACATCCCTACTCCCCAGCTCCGTGTTTATTCATTTGCTTTTAAGTCTTCCACGAATGGGAACAGTTGTGGAGTCTCTTGGTTCAGCGTCCCTGCATGTGGGCTTCAAGGAACCCTCTCTATGGAACGGGTGTCAAGCTGGGCTGAGAAGCTCCAGAAGACAAAAGCACATACATCTTGGCTATTAAAAAAAAAAAAACAAAAAACTGCATTGTCAGCGTGTGTTCATATGCACAAATTTCTTCTTGGTATTACACATCGAGGCCCCTGTGTCCAACTCATTGGCTGGTAGAGAGTTAGGTGCATTTAGGGAGATGCATTACTTTTCTGCAAACAACACAGGGACTGTTAAACAGCAGGAAGACAGCTCAATTTTAAACAAAATCTACGGGCCCTGGATGAACGCCCCTCCCTCAATAACTAACTTACAACCAGGGAATTTCTTAGGCACTGGGAATTAGAAAGGCTGATTTTAAAGTTAATTACAATACATAAACATGTACTTAAAAAGATAATTATTTGACATTCTTTTGGAACTTGAGTGAAAATTGCTTTCTAAGGACAGAAGCTCCTTCCAGAGGATCTCATATGACTTAGTACACGATGAAAAGGCATGTATCACACCCCAAGTGGGACTCTTTTGTAGCCACGCATCCTTTAAAAAAAAAAAAAATCAGTGTTTGCAAGTCTTTATTCTATCTCCTGTTCTGTTATTTCCTTTCTCCAGAGTCTCCTGCTACCTAAAATGTCATAAATATCATTATGGGAGAGAATGTGGTCTAGTGCAGTTTTATTAAAAAGTCTCACGCTTTTTGCAGCCAAATCATCACCAACATATGCTGTTCCCAGCCTGTCCTCTGTTCCAACAGGTTCACAGGGAATAACATCAGTAGCATTGAAGCTTCACAAGTTTTCAGATGCGGTTTTATTCATTTAGACAAATATCCATTCAGCGCCCGTTATGTGCACAGGATGCTATAAATACAGGATAGGATTTTTAACAATAAATCTCTGTCCTCAAAATGCTGACTATCTAGGTGTGATTGGACATTCACAGGAAAACATTTCTGACCACGCTCTAACGAAAGGCAGGCATTTCAAGAAGCTGCCATGGGACCAAGGCTGATTCCTGACAAGGAGGACGCCTCCCATCTTTACAGGTTTGGGAGGTTGTGAAGTCTGGCCACATTTAATCCTGCCGGCACATCTGTGATATAGGTGTTTGCATCTCTATTCTACAGAAGCAGAAACTGAAATCCAGGCAAATTAAATGGCTTGCCTAAGACTCCAAAACCGGTAAGTGACTGAGCCCAAGCCCTGTAGAGGCCACATGGGGTAATAAAAAGGCAAGAGTGTGGGGTCTGACCTGACTTAACCTTAACCTCCACTCTAATTCTTTCTGGCTGAGCAATCTCTGCTGCATCTGTAAGCTGAGAATGATGAGCCCTACTTCATAGGGTTATTGTGAGAATAAAATGAGGTGCATTGTGCTTCCCCGAGTTTAAGATATCACCTACCATAAGTGGCATCATTATTTTGTTTCACTAAGAGAAAAATGCCAGTTAATTTCCAAATACAATCTTTCTTATTACTTAGAATTTATTATTTATTCAAAGAGCTCTTTTAGACTTGTTTAGACATAGGTCTTTGAAAAATCAAATCTGACCTTGGTCATACGTAAACGGGGAAATATAAGAGAAATGAACAAGCCAAGGGTTCCTAGACTTCTCATTTGATCTTTCGTACCAACTTTTGGACTCAGAGTTCTTGATGTCTCTGCTTTTTCCACAACTCCACCCTCTGGGCTTGCACGATCGATGGTGATGCAGTGTTTCCTAAAAGAATGTTCTGTTCTTACATCTGGGATTTCTCCCAGGATGCTCTCACAAACAGTACATGTTTTGATTTGGGGGTGTCAATCGATAGAGGTTTTCAAATACTAACCAGCACTTTTATTCCTTCTTCAAATGGTCTTTCAGTGTTTTGTTGACTGAAATGCCAAGGGGTTGGAGTCGTCCAGTCATTTTACCAAGAATAGTAACTGGACAATGAGAATTATGTCATGTCTGCTGAACGGTCAGTAGTGATGGCCAGATCCGGTAGATTGTGAGGGGCATCCTGATTCCAGAGGCATTAAGATGTAAAAAATACTGTATATTTTAGAATCCATGAGATACAGATCTACAATAGTACAGTACCATTCGTACTCCATACTTAGTAGATGGCTTTAAAATAATGGTTCTTTCCCCTTCTTTTTTGCATACACTATAGCTGTCAAATTGGAGGCATTACCAAAAAAAGACTGAATGTTCAGAGGAGGAGTAAGTATCTTGAAATCGATCAAAATTGCTACATGGAAGAGAAGCCCACAGCTGGACAGAAAGGATAAGCAAAGAGATGCTGGAATTACAGTGGCACCTAGAGATTGCTTCAGTGGTACCAACCTCCTCCCCACAACTACCATCAGCCCCACTAAGTCCAGTGGGCTTGCTATGCAAATCAACTCTAAGAAAAATTCTTCGCCTCCTTCTTCCAGCTATATTGCCAACTCTGACTCTGGAGATTCTATTAAAATGTACAGAAATAAGAATATATATGACAAAAATGTAGATGACAGTTTGAGTTGAGGGGGTATAGTCATTGGGAGAACTGAGCAATCTATTTGAATTGTAGGGTTGGGAATCGGGCTGACCTTGGTCCTTACTAAGGACCTTGGCTTCAGTCCTTAATAACTACGTGATCTTGGGAACTTTTCTTTATCTTTCTGCACCTCAGTTTCCTTTTTCATTCAATATTTACCTACTGAATGGGAGTATTACATTTAAAGAAAACATGAAATAATGTATACAAAATGTTTAAAACAGTTCTTGGTTCCTGTAAGCCCTCATCAGGATTTATCCTACAATGTAATCCTGATCAAGGTTCTAGTGGCAAGTGATGAGTCAATGCAAGACCTTAGAATCCACCTGCCTTCAAGTAGCAGCTTCAAGAAGTACTAGTTGTAGGACCTTACTTAATCTCTCTGCGCTTCAGTTTTTCTCATCTGGAAAATAGCGTTGCTCAAAGAACCTATTTCACAGTGAGGATTAAATGGGTACATGATTTTTAATAATTTAGACATAGGATGAATTAGTAAGTGCCAAATAAATGTTAGCCATTATTATCTATCCTAGAGGTATACGCCGTTTGCAGAAGATTTCTGGAAAAGGCAGTAGCTTGACGCAATCACTTAATATTTACAACATGCCCACAGAATTATGCGACACAGTAAAATGCCAGGCCATGCAGAGGACATTGGGACAAGTCTTCTGGGGCGTTGCTTGGGAGAAGAGGGTTATGTAAATGATTACTTGCTCTACCCATGGGTCAAAGTAGCCATGAACCCTAACCAGCTTTTATAGCCAGTTTAATGAGTCTCTCCAGAGCCACGTAGAAGTGTTAGAGCTAACATTTGACTTCTAACCTGAGTTGGAATAAAATTTGCTACAGGACCTGACTTCTAAGTCCCAACAAGAGTTCTGGATGCAAGAACCCCCTCCCCACTCTCTCCATGCCCAGGGCACACATTTTCCCTACAGTAGAGAAAACAAGAAAACAGAATCTTCCCCAAAAATCTCCACTCCTCTTCTGCTCCGGGAAGCTCCTCAGATCTCCATAATACAATGTTAAACCTTTATTAGCTCTTCTAAAATTCTAAACTGATGACCAGGGAATTGTATTGCCCTCTGCTGTGGTTCAAAATTAAAATACGGCTCAGTAGAGTTGCCATGCCACCTTTACCGAAATGTTGCATGCTCAGTCATTTTCAATGAGTCATTTATTTCGTTCATCAATATTTTTTTTTCCCTTCGGTTTGGGTGAAAAGCAGGCTAATCAGTGATGTGGCTCAGATGTTCTGATCCTCCAATATATTATGTTGGTGGCTCTCCAGAGTCACATTTGAATTTAAAAAAAAGAAAAGAAAAAAACAGAGCAAGTCAATTCTTTCTTAATACTGTTTGTTCTCTTTTGCATTCAGTTTGATTCTTTTAGCAAGTACAAATCTAAGCATTTAATTTTACCGTCTTCAACTCCCTAGGAAGATGAATGAAAATAGTATATTTCTCTAAAAAATTGTTCCAGGAGATGGAGAAAAGATAACCTTTAGAGTCAAATTGTAATTTTTCTATCCGAATGGGTCTTCCCATGTGGCTGCTAACTACTTTCGTGTATGCAGCCTCCTGGAACTACTGGCCCTTTAGTCAATAACTCATTATCTTTGGCACCTTGGGCCTTTGCATGTTTGGCACCCTCAAAAGAGGCCTCCTGTCTTTCTGGAAACCTTCCAGTCCTCCTTCAAGATGCAAATAAGATGTCACCTTCTCTGCAGGATATTGTTCATCCTCACCTTCCTCTTGTCTAAGGCAGACTTAGTTTCTTCTCCCCTGGGGTTCACGGGCTTTGGGTATTTACCCCTCTGGTAGAGTACCCAGCCCATCGTATCCAACTGCTGATATCCGTTTACCTCTCCTACTCAAGTGTACAAAATGGCCTGGATTACAAAGTTTCATCTTTTACTCCTGACTTTGAGAACATTCTAGACTTACCAAGGGTACTCAATAGATACATATTGAATGAATGGTTACCAAGAGCCTTCCAGGTATTATATGGAAAAATGGACAATTGTGGAATTCTCAGCAGTGTGAAGATCTACAGCATATTGAAGACATACTTATGAAAGCCATGTGTGACAGTTATTGATTTATTACCTCTTAGCTCAAAATATACCCTTCTTTGTCTGCTGCTCTGTAATAATGGAGGTGGGATTTGTAAATATTTCTCCTCTGCCAGCTGGAAAAGCATTAAGAGTTGTCATTAAAGAGGGTGCTGGCAGGATAAGGAAAAAGGGGTTTCTCTTCCACGTTCCGGTGTGCTTGGCTCACCAGATTTTTACAGGGCACAGTTTCCCCCATACCTGGCTCCTTTTGTGGAAGGCTGTTCTAGATCCCAGTTCCTGAAGCTTAATGTGGCCCACAGCAGTCAGAAGCTTCCACAGAATCTCCTGTGATGGCTTCAGCATGGAGTGCTGCTGGCGAGGCAGAGACTCATGAACATCCTCTCTCACCACTTTCTTGGGTGACTTTATAGTGATTTCTGAGGCTTGGCACCAGCATGAGGGTTGCTTTCCCCAGCACCTCCAGAGGACAGATTTCTAGCAAGTCCTGCCAGCGTGGCACCTCAGCTACTTCTTGTTATCCCTTGAGCTACAGCCAGGCCCCCTTCAATGAGGTCTGTATCTCAGCCCTGTTTGGGGAAGGGTCTTTCCTGGCACTCTAGCTCAGTCCTAGGCATAGTGGCTACTCCTCATATGTGTTATTCCTGTATTCTTTGTTGTTTTCTTTAACTCCTACTAACCAAGCCCTTGTTACTCCAACTCTCTGTTAATTGTTCTTTATATTACACTGTCCATATTCAAATTACCATGTGGTTTTTGTCTCCTGGTTGGGCTTTGACCGATACATCAAGTGCCAAATAAATAAAGGTATGAAGGCATTTTTTTTTTAAATTTTGGAACTTCGGAACCAACGTCAAGGTATAGTGAAGTCTATGGATGTATCTATCTCTACATAAGATGTTTAATGTTTATTATACTAAATTTTAAACGCTGAATTTGGAAATAGTCTCTGATCATAAGACAGGACTGGACACTACAGAGAAAAAATATGAATTTAGACACTATCAATTTTGAATTTTTAATAATTCAAAAACTCCTTACAAAAATTTTCTTCTAATTATTGTATGTGAACAGTATGATCACATCTGCAAAGGTAAGGTTTAAAAATCGCCACCCTACATTCAGATATACCCAACGTATTCTACGTGGCAGGTCCTTCATACATGCCGATAATGCTATAACTGATGGGGTGAATACAACCAAATCTTTCAGTTTATTAAAGGAGTTTCTCTAGGACCTTCTTCTAAGATACGCCTAGCCTCCCTAGCTGGAATTACTGCATTTACACAAAAGTCACATTCCTAATATTTCTAAAAATAATCCCAACCCTAGTTAAGTCAAATTAGTGGAGTATTGGTGTCTGTTACTTATGTTTTTGTTGATATTCTTTATGGCTTTTAGGTGGTGATTTTAAGAATATATTGAGTGATTGACATAGAAATTTTCCTGAAATAACAGATAGAAGAAAAAATTAGTGAGGGTTAACCTACACACTCTAGCCTCTTCTGGGAAATCAGAGTCACATTAGAAAACTAAATATCACTTAGATTACATTACTGAGTTTGGGTTTCATATCTGAATCAATTAGTTGCATTAGTGAAGACATCCACCATTATTAAAGCCTGCTTAAGGATCTCATTCACTGTTAGCTGCTACTTTGAGACTTCCAGGGGAAATGCCCTTGTGACTGGGAACAATTTACCCTCATCTTGGCTGGGATGATAGCATGTGTTTGTAATGGCTCATTCTCTGACTAAAGCATTATTCGTGGGCTTTTCTTCTTCATATATAATTATTTTGTCTATAAAATTTAGCATGGGCCTGCTTATTTATATGGAGTCCTCATTTTAGTCTTTGATACAGTGATAGCTTGCTTTTTGTCCATTTTTATTCTCTTCACCTTTCCAAATCTTTTCCAGCTAAGTAGCACGTTCTAGGCTGCCCAGCCCAACCTAAAGTACTCTCTCTTTCTCTGATCTACTTATGCAACTTTATAATTTCTAGAATAGGAGTCAGCAAAGTTTTCTGTAAAGGTCCAGATGGTGAATATGTTAGGCTTTGAGCACTATTCAGTCTCTGTTATAACTACTCAGCCATGCTGTCATGGTGTAAATGCAGCTAGAGACAATACGTAAGACAATGAACAAGGCAGTATTCCAATAAAGTTTTATTTACAAAAGCAGGCAGCAGGTCAGATTTGGCCCATAGGCTACAGTTTGCTGATCCCTTATCTAAACAAGAGTCTTCAACGTGGGGCATAAGAAAGGCTTTCCAGAGGGTGTCTGGGCATGGATAACTTTCAGGGAATCACTCTTCTGATTATGAACTTCAATCACATTATCCCCTGCGGTTAATCTGCCTGAGGTCTGTGGTAGGTCAATGCTCCTTTCCTGCCTGCTCTTTAAAAATTGCTCCACTTTACCAAAGAAATGCAAATCTCATCCATTCTGAATCTTCTTACTCCACTGTGTGAAAGCCTCTGGGGCACAAAAATCATTGCAAAAGGTGTAAACACAATTGTAACATAAAACAAACGTGTTCCTTGTGGATGACTCACTCCTAAGGGACTGTCCTTTAAGATCCAAGCAAAAAGCTACTATAAGAAATCTTGAAGGATGCTGTACCTTATTTCATCAAGGTGGAAAACTCAGGGAAAGCATCGTGCCTACTCTATCTATCATCTATCTATCTATC
Organism: Stenella coeruleoalba; assembly: GCF_951394435.1. Lineage (NCBI taxonomy): Eukaryota > Metazoa > Chordata > Mammalia > Artiodactyla > Delphinidae > Stenella > Stenella coeruleoalba. Next base: position 19,438,697 of record NC_137160.1, read on the forward strand.
TATCTATCTATCTATCTATCATCTATCACAGATATAATTAAAGATAGAATTCAGAAAAAAAAAAGATAGAATTCAGAAATAAAAAGATTGCTACGGGGGACTTCCCTGGTGGCACAGTGGTTAAAAATCCACCTGCCAATGCAGGGGACACGGGTTCGAGCCCTGGTCTGGGAAGATTCCACGTGCCGTGGAGCAATAAGCCCACATGCCACAACTGCTGAAGCCCGTGTGCCTAGAGCCAGTGCTCAACAGCAAAGAGAAGCCACTGCAATGAGAAGTCCACGCACCACAACGAAGAGTAGCCGCCGCTTGATGCAACTAGGGAAAGCCCACACGCAGCAATGAAGACCCAACGCAGCCAAAAATAAATAAATTAATTATAAATAAATTTTTAAAAAAAGATTGCCATTGGGACATTCATTAGCATTTTATTTGAATTAGAAAAATAAAGTCAGATTTTATTTTTCCAGCATAAAGTAAGTCTGATTGGCTGATTTTTTTGAGAATGAGGACTAACAGACTATTTGAGTGAGCTAAATCCAAAATTCAACATATATTCATAGTTCAAAATATATTGATAAAAATACATCAAAAACACTTAGAGATTATGTAATACATTGCAAGACACATTTTTTTGGAATTATAAATATACAATAAAATTTATATGTGTACATTTAAAGTGTTTAAGGGAATACAAAATTTAAAAAATTTTAGAGGGTACATAAACAAAATATTTGAATTTTCTGGTGTAGAAAAACCTTTGACAATCATTCACTCCCTCATTGTGCCCGCGTTTTTGTCTTGAAGCTTATTGAAATCTTTTATTGTTATGTAATTTTTCCTGTGTTTTGGGTATTATCTCCTAAATGGATGAAAGCTTATCTACACTACCATTTCCTGGACCTGTGATCTCATTTCTTTTCTTTCTTTCTTTTTTTTTTTCCGCAGTCTTACCTCGTGCTTGCGGGATCTTAGTTCCTCACCAGGGATTGAACCCTGGTCACCGCAGTGAAAGCACCAGTCCTAACCACTGGACCACCAGGGAATTCCTTGTGATCTCATTTCTTAGTTTCCATCTAGTAACAAATATCTGTAATTCGCCATCACCACCAAGATCAATGTGGTATCTGGCCTCAAACTTCACTAAAATGGATTCTAAAATTCCTCCATGTTCTCCTGTCCCATAAATCTCTCTCTCTTCCAATTGCCCATGCAATAGAGGAGACTGGATGTTAGTGAGTGCTAGTAATGTGCACCACAAGATAGTTTCCTAATCACGGATGTGTGAAAAGTTTATTTAAAATATTCAAGTATTACTTTAAATATTCACAGAGAATGAATGATAAAAGTATTCAACAATGAGAACTGGTTAACTTTAGTTACACTGTATCCACATGATGGAATTCTATGCAGTCATTAAAAACGTTCCAGAAGAATTTTATTTAACAACATGGGAATATGTTCATGTTAAAACATTAAGTGGAAAAGAAGGCTACAAAACAGTTAGCTTAGTATAATCATAATTTAGGGAGAAAAATACAGCCAGATAAGTGTAGGAAGCTAAGCATCAATATGTCAGTAATGGTTATTTTTGAATTATGGGATTATAGGTAATTTAGTTTTTTCTTGGTCCTTTCCTATATTTTCTAAATCTTTTATAATTAATATGTATTTATTACCAGCAAAAATTATTTTGAAAAAGTGTTTTCTTTATGTGTATTTGTACTAAATACACTGTACAATATTTTACATTTTCACTTACCTCTTGTATTCTTCATTCTTCAAACATGACTGCAGTTAAATCTTTTGTTTCTTTTTGTACCATCCTGCCTAGGGAGCCCAGGACAAAACCAGCCACATAATCAACTATCAGCAGTGACTGGCAAGAGAAGGATTTTTAATCCAGATTAGAAACAAAACCCCCAAAACAGCAACAGCGACAAAATAAAAAATTCAAAACGTCTTGAGGAAGCTCAGACTATTCTCTATTTTCAATTTATCATAAAATATTTAAATAAACATAAGTCAGAGTCTAAGCTCGTCATTCTTCTGAAAATAACCACAACATTTTTTAAAGTTTATTTTCTCCACTCAAGTAATCTACTGCTATTCCTTGAAGTTCCAGTCTCCTTTGGAAGAATTGTGAGGCAAAGATGGGAAAGAGATAGAAAAATCTCAGGAGTCAGTGTGCTTAGTTTGGGACAGATGATTTATTTCAGTCTGAGATCAAGATAGATATTATAATATGGTGCAAATTAGAATGAAGATACTAAATAATTTACGCTAATGCTCTCAGTTATAAAGATAACTGCCTCACTTTGCAACTGATATAAATTAAGGGAATATATTTAAATGTATATTTTAATCAATCAGGAAGGCTCATCTGCCAGCCGGTGTCAGATGCTAATGCATGCTCTCCCTGAAACGGTCTGTTTATTAACTAATTAAATGCCAACTGACTGAGTCACTGAATTCAGACACAGAAAAGGTGACAGCGTACTGTTCTGGTCATTGGGTATTGCTTCACGATACAAAGTTCTGCCTCTACCCAGCTGTGAAACTTAGTTTATGGCTAAATGACCTAGGCTGCCGTTTATGTGAGGTGTGTGATGGAATTAAGAGAAATGAGACATCAGAAGCAAGAAAATACTGCAAGAAGCAATATTAAGAAGAACTTGCATGTACCTTGAGACTAACGGGTCCCTACTCTTGCTGCCCAGCTGCCTAGCACATAGTAGGTTGCTCAGTGAAGCTCTGTGAAATTGAATTGAATGAAGCTGAATGGGCTATTACGTATCCTGCTGAGCTGGAAGAAAGACTTCTTTTCAGTGTATCTTGGGGACTTGATAAAAAGCGTACCTAAATAACTACCAGCATCAAAAGATGTAGTGTAATAAAGGAGATAGAGAAGTACAGGTATAGGTACTGAATGCCTGAGTTGAAAGCAGAACCAGCAAATCAGGGTACATTAACAGCCCGGGAGCATAAAACATGAAAGAAAAGTCTTTTGAAAGGAAAGCCAGAAGAATGAGACAAACTAGAAATTCACAATCAGGACCATTTCCTTACTAATCAAAATGCATTTTTTCAGCTTTTTATTTTTTCTGTGCTGGCATTCTTCTCCCACAACATGGGCATAGAAAATAAAATCAGCCAGAAAAGTGGCAGCTTCTCGACATTGCCAACGAGTTGCTATCAAACTTACTTTTATTTTCAGGTTTCTTCTTGTTCCTAAATTTGCCTGCTTTATTTCTGAAATTAAACAGGAAAACCTGAAGATGATTCCTATTGAGTCTAGCCTGCTCAAATAATGTATTTACGGAGTGAAATTCTCCTACCCAGATTTCATCCTCAAATGAATTGCCCTTTTCATGATATGTTAATTTTTTCGCATCTTAAGGACTCACAAAACACTTTAAAATGAAGACTAGTGCGCTGACTAGAATGCAATTATGTGAAATGTGGTAGTTATTGAACTTAAAGCAAATGTAAATACAATTTTGGATTGAAAGCAATTAATATCTTTTCGACCATTAATTTGAAAGTCGACTTGAAGCAGAAAACCCTAAGTGGCAGATACTCTACAGAATTCTTAATATCTATAATTTTTGAAGATTTAATTTTTGTCCTTTTATCTAGCTTTGTTTGATTCTCTATACATCTTGAAAAATCTTCCACAAAAGGATCACACCAAATTGGGAAGCATATGCAAAGATTCCTTTTTCATGGAATCTGGGTGTTGGGGAACAATTTAACTGTGTTCTTATCATTTGGTCATTTGCCCCACTTCGATTACGGAGGCTGGCTTTAATAATACTCATCTCTAGGGCTTCCCTGGTGGCGCAGTGGTTGAGAGTCCACCTGCCGATGCAGGGGACACGGGTTCGTGCCCCGGTCCGGGAGGATCCCACATGCCGTGGAGCGGCTGGGCCCGTGAGCCATGGCCGCTGAGCCTGCGCGTCCGGAGCCTGTGCCGCAACGGGAGAGGCCACAACGGTGAGAGGCCCGCGTACTGCAAAAAAAAAAAAAAAAGAAAGAAAAACCTCATCTCTAGAATCTTAGATGGCTGCTGAATTGGCTTCAAAAATTACAGTGCTTTTTAAAAAGAATTTTTATTTAGTAAGAACCATGAGAAAGAGGACAAGTGAACAATGCCTAAGACTAGTTCCTTAATTCTTCTAACCTTCAATAAATACCCAACATGAATTTGGATTTGTGTTTCTAGTAGCTTTACCTGGAGTTATTTCCTATGTGAATGACCAGGTCCTGGATTCCTGAAAGTCTAAGTGAATTATGTAATGGTCGAAATTCAGTCGGGATGCTTTGCACCCAAATTTACTTCTCTACATAAATGGTGATAAAACTTCTCTTTCCAAACCTGTTTTTCAGCTTAGGAAAACCATGGACTTTCCAGGGGCTATTCATACTTCGTTTGTGTCTTGTTGATATCAGCAGGGATGATAATGTTTAAGTTGACCAGAAGAGGAATTCTAACAATGCATAATCAGACATGGCCAGATCAAGATCAAGTACATTTTCTTTTGCAATTCAAGGGTTTCTGTGGCCAATCACACCAGCCGGAGCCACGCTAACCTTGCTTCTGGAATTGAGTCCCAGGGCATTGCCATTAGAGTTACTCAACTTTTCTTTATTCCATTCCAGCACTAAAACTGCTAATATCTCTCTGCAAGTTAGAGATTGCACAAAGGATGGCCAATTACTTCTACTGATGAAGTGTCAGCTAATAAGGAGCTGGATTCCAATGACTTTGGATGCTTTTCTCTTTTTTCCATCTATCCCAAGTCCTATTTCCCAAGGATAAAATTGTGTGCAGTTGAAAAGGAGGGTTTGGTAGGAGTTAGGAAGGAAGGACCATTTTAATTTTATTTGCGTGACATCAAAACTTTATGCCAAATCTATCTTATTTACTTTCTCATTTTAACCTTGTTGACTTTTTATTGCCCATTGAACAAGTCAGTATAACATTGTATCACTGACGTATAGAATAAAATATTGAATAAATATTTTGGGTACCCAGAGCTGCATTAGATGCTTTATATCCAAATGTTTCCTTTTGAAAGTAATAAATATTGCCTTTCATTTTGAATTGTAGGAAGAGGGAAATATATCTAGCAGATTGTTTCTGTTTATAAAATTAAGTGCTATGTATCATAGAGCTAGTGGTGTTGAGAAAAACTGCAGCTGAAAGTTGGAAGTGCCTTAGAAATTAGATCTCTAATCTTATTTTATAGATGAAGAAACTGAGACCCAGGGAGGGCAAGTAATCTGTTAAAGGTTACCCCATCTAATTAGAGGTGGGGCAGGAATTTGGTCCTAGGTCTCCTGAGTCCTTGGCCAGTATATGTCGCCTTTGTCTCATTGCCTCTTATAATAGTTATTTGAGGATGTGTGGGATCCTTTGTTACTTTAGTCCCATGATATGAAAAAATATTCAAATGAACGAGGTCTGCTTTGAGCCGTAGTTCTTTCTATAGTTGTATTTAAGATCAGCACTTTATTTTGCCCTGAAATGAAAAGAACAAATGCACAATATTACATGCTAACATTTCTAAAGCTTCATGAATCACTGGAAATGATATAGACGCGACAACATCGATATAGTCTATGCCAATTATCGCGCCTCTCTTATGGGATAATTAGGAAATGTTCACTGAAATATGCTTTTCATTTCCATTCACTGGTAATGACCATGCACTCCTTCAGAGAAGATTTATTTTCCCTCCACCTCTGCATCTACCAAGCTAAGCACTTCTTCTGAACTCATGCAAATGAAAGGTGTATATTCGATGCAAGAGAGTGTGTGTGTTTGTGTAATTAAGACATACATATTAACTTTTTAGCTGACACAAGGAGCTACAGCTTCAACATATTGGAAATTTGCTCTGGATAGAACACATCTTCATGTCCTCTATTCTATATAAAACAAGCGATATTTACAGGAATAATTCTCTATGTAATTACACAATTATTAAAAACATAGTAGTGAAGTAGGAGCTTTTATCAAGTCATTCAAATTAGTGCTATTTCATACTAATCACTATCTACTTGAATGTGTATTGCTTGGATGTGACTGTAGGAAGCTCATTAAATAAATTTTCTTTAAAATTTAATTACTGGGAACTTCTTCAGATAATAATGATTATGGGTATAATTAGGATCTTTGTTCCTCTTTGTTGTTAGACTAAAAGGTACAAAGACTCAGAGAAAAAGATCGAAATTGCATATCCAACACTTGGAGAAGTAGTTGTCACAGGCGTTGTAGAATATTAAAGAGCCCCATCCCGCAGTGGAGAAGCAAGATCGAAGTATGGAAATTGTAATTTGGCATTTAGTGATTTGTCTTTCATTTTCTTCCTAAATTGCCTGGGTTGTATTCGTGAACTATAAGGGAGAAACAATGAAAGCCCGTTTCCTTTACTGTCAGTCTCTAGAAGATGTCAGAAATTTATAATGTCTTCACTTATAACCACTGTAGGACTCAGATCCTGTACTTTGGGAGTTCAATAAACTCACATGAGAGGTGCTGTGTGTTGCCTTCACCGTGCCAAACAAAACTAGCATATATGCTCGCTGGAGTTAATGCCTTTGATCCTTGTAATTCAGAAAGAGGAACAAACACTCTGTCTAGTGAAGTTTTAAGACCTTCTTTTTAGAATGGTGATTGAACTTTTCTATGAACTGAAAGTTATAACAAAATGTTTCCTAAGATTACTTCATTTAGAAATGATAAACACTTTGATAAGAACTACTCTATATAATTTCTGGATTTAAATACTGAAACGATCTCCCAGTCAAAGACAGTCCCAAACAGTACACACAAACATTCTCTACTATGAAACTCTGAGCTAAGAAATGAATTGTGACTATTTTGTCAAAGACTTCTGATGAATGTCAAAAGTAAATATGTGTTAGTCATCTAAACCTGATACAAATTATGTTTTTAAAGTATTCAACGTAAGAAGTTTGACAATAGTTTAGCTAAATAAGGGAGCCTCTTATAAGAGTGAAGAGGGAGGCTAGATTCTTGTTCCTACATTAGTGCTAAAGCACAGGATGAAGGGGGTTCCATAGATATTAGCAAAAATAATGACTTTAGGTAGCAACATTCTGACCTAGAGCCTCTACATCACCTGGCAGCTAGGACCTTTGTGTGTCGGCTGCTGTGCTGGGCGTCCCATAAGGCATTCCAACTCTCCTTGTCATCGGAAGTGTACAGAGGACCAAAGTGTCACCAAGCAGATCAAAGCAAATCCAGAAAAATATAATTGGCTGTGTGAGACAGAAACGAATCGATATTTGCATGGTGTCTGAGCTGCTCTGAGCCGTGAGAGTTACACAGTCTACTTAGGGTCCCTGGAATCAGGTAGGATGAATAAGAGCTATTGTTTTCAATTAGATGAGACAGTCATATAGAGGCATAGAAGGAGGAAGCGGGGAGAGGCAGCGACACCATCACTACCATCAAAACGATAACTTTCACCACAACTCAAAAGTTTTGAGTTTTATCTTCCTGTCACTGAAAAGGCCATTTTTCTGTCAAGAAAGCTGGAATATCCTTGACAGGAAATAAAAGATGTGGGTGTGACTCTTTCTCCTCTTGGGCTTCTACAGGTTTCTACATTGTTTCCACAAGGATGGAAATCTTCTGTTCCATCACAACACTCAGTATTAAATGTAGGACTGCTGCCTTTATTGGTTAAACTCTAGGTTAGAATGTTTTTAGGCTACATTCAGCAAAGGACAGAAATCAGGGGCCCTTTTGTCAAAAAGGAAGAAATGGGATTATGGAAACGCCCACCCAGAAGTTGCTCTGTTCATTTTAATGGCCAGGATATGTGCCTGGTTTATCGACGTATCAAGGACTATGATTCTGTAACTGCCTTTCATTTCTCATATATGATCGCTTCAACATGAAGATATGTGTAAGATATGGTCTTGATAGGCAGTTCAAGTGTGAGGTCTATGGGAGACATAAGTGACCATTTACATCTCTGGGCATCTTAAAAACATTAGGACAAGTGACACCATCATTAGTCTAAATTTTAGGCGTTACAATTTAGCATGATGAAGGTATCATCCTCCCTCACACTCAGAGAGATTCACATACAAATAAAACGTCATTCTATTTAGATGTCTGTTGCTTGTGTTTCTTTAAATCATTAAGCAATGTTTAGGCAGATTATTAATTCTACAGGGGGATTTTTGCACCTCTAGTTCCCAGATGTGCGGTCATTTTGGATAGTTTATATGTTAATCGATGGTAGATTATCAAAATAGTATTTTTGAAGCAATAGTGTTGTAAGTGGAGGAGAATGAGTGAGATGATCTCTAAAACCCCTTCTGAATCCAACATTGCTTGATTTGATAATCTTGAGTCTGCTGCCACAGATTGGCACCTCCTAGGGGCAGTAGATTATGCTGGCGGTGGCTATGTAAGCATAGTAAATAAGAGGAAATAGCTAGGACAAAGGAAGCCTTAGGCAAAAATTAAGCGAGCATCCAATGCCTAATAGATACACCAGTGGGAAATACGTCCCTTCAGGCTTCCTTCCTTCTCTTGATTCAGATTCTCAGCACCAGTCTGCATCTCTAAGTCTGACCTTCGTGGTGAGCCCCAGATGAATACAGCCAGCTGCTTCCTGGTTGTGTCAAAGCTTCATGTCTCTAACTGAACTCATCATGGATTTGTCCTCAAACCTTTTATTCTCCTGTTTCCAATCCTGGTTCTTATAACAGTGAACTAACAGGTTTCCCCTTCTCTAGTCTTGTTCTCATCAGATCAACCCTCCCCTCTAAGTCTGCATGATCTTCAGAGAATGAACCTGATCACGTTATTCTTCTTTTAACATTCTTCATGGATCTCTCTTGCCTCCAGAATAAAGCTTGAGCACCTTGGGATGGTATCCAAGACTCTTCATAGTCTGGTCTTCGTTGACCTTTATGGGTTTTTGAATCAAGGGCACCCTTTAGTATGAGTTCCCGCTGCACAATGGAAGCTTTATAAGGTCAAGAACTTCGCCTGTTTTGTCCTGATGTCGCCTGGTCCATAGAAACCACTTAATAAATATTTGTTGAATAACAAACTGAGTGGATGAATACATGAGTGTCACTCCTTACCTCATTTTTATTATCTACCAATGTCAATTGCTTTGATTTCTCGGAAGGCACCATACTGTCCACACCTTCAAATCTTTGCTCAGATGTATCCTTCTTCTTGGGCACTGACTCCGCCTTTCTTTTCCTGGCTAATAATTCTCATCTACAAGACCTAGCTCAGGAAGTGTTTTTTATGAAGCCTTCCCAGAATCTCTAAGTGAAGCTAATCCACCTTCCTTTGTGCTTTCAGAACATTGCGTGCAAACTTCTATCCAGCTCTAACTCCAAATTACCTTGAAATGCAGTATTTATAGCTCTGTCTATCCCATTAAGCAATAAGCTCCTTAGAACCACACCTGGCACATAGTAGGTGCTCAAAAACTATTTAATGAACTGATCTGCATGAACTAAGGTTTCCTCATTCATTCGGGACAATGCCAGGTGTCATTTCCTCTGGGAAACGTTTCCAATCGACCATGCGGTATATTGATCCTGTTAGAATTCCTACAATTCATCATCCCCAAATCTTCTTCCAACTTCATCACATACTGCTTTTTTGTTTGTTTTTGGTTTAACAGGTTTAATAAGGTATAATTGACATACAATAAGCTACACACATTTAAAGTGTATAATTTGATACGGTTTGACATATCTATACACCCATGAAAAAACCACCACGATTACGAAAATTAACACATCATCTATAACTCCTAAGTATTTCCTTGCGCTCCTTAACCTCTCTTTGTATTACCCTCCCCAAATAATCACTGATTGACTTTTTGTCACTACAGATTCATTTGTATTTTTTAGAACTTTATGTAAATGGAATCATAAGTATGTACTCATTTTTTTTTTGTCTGCCTTATTTCACTAAGCATAATTTGAGTCCATCCATGTTGTTGGGTTATCAGTAATTCAATCCTTTTTGCTGCTGAATAGTATTCCATTGTACAGATATACCACAGTTTGTTTAGTCATTCAACTATTGATAGACATTGGGTTGGCTATTACAAATAAAGCTACTATGAGCAGTTATATACAAGTCTTTGTATGGACAAGTTTTCATTTCTCTTGTGTAACTGCACAGGAATTGAATGGTTGAATCATATCATTGTAGGTGTACCTTTAACTTTTTAAGAAATGACCAAGTTGTTTCCAAAATGGTTGGATAATTTTATATTCATATCAGCAGTATATGCGAGTTTCAGTTCTTCCACATCTTTATTAACACTTGGGGTGGTAAGTTTTTAAAAATTTTAGCCATTAAATTAGGTGTGTAATGGTATTTCATTGTGATTTTAATCTGCATTTCCTAATGATGAATGATATCAAGCATATTTTTAATATGCTTATTTGCTACCTGTATATCTTTGGAGAAGTCAGTATAAGTGTTTTTCCCATTTTAAAAAAAGGTTGTTTGTTTTCTGATTATTGAGTTTTGAGAATTTTTTATATATTTTAGATACAAGTCTTTTAGCCAATATATGATTTACAAATACTTTTTCCCACCTGGTGATTTGTCTTTTCATTTTCTTAACAGTGATTTTAAGAACAGAAATTTTAAATTTTGACAAAGTCTTATTCATCAGTTTATTCTTTCATGGATCATGCTTTTGGTGTTGAATCTAAGGCATCTTTGCCCATCCCAAGGTCACAAAGACTTATTCCTATGTTTTCTTTTAAAGTTTTAAACTATTAGGTTTTACATTTAGGTCTATGATGTATTTTGAACCAATTTTTGTATTGGTATAAATCAAAGTAAGTTGTATTTTGCATCTGAAATTTCAATTGTTAGGCACCATTTTTTGAAAAGACTATCCTTTTTCCAACTAACACTTCTGCATCTTTGTTGAAATTCATTGATCCACATATCATATATGTATGAGTCTATTTCTGGACTCTACTCTCTTCCATTTTTCTATGCATTTATCTTTGTACCGGTTGCCACACTTTCTCGGTTACTATGGCTTTCTAATAAGTCTTGAAATCAGATAGTGTTAATCCTCCAATTTTGTGCTTTCTCAAAGTTATTTTGGTTACTATTTTTTTCAATGTATTGTTTTGCGTCCTTGTTTTTACACTAGAACTGTAAGCTTAAAAGAGTTGGCAATGGGGCTTCCCTGGTGGTACAGTGGTTGAGAGTCCACCTGCCGATGCAGGGGACACAGGTTCGTGCCCCGGTCCGGGAAGATCCCACATGCCGCCGAGCAGCTGGGCCCGTGATCCATGGTCGCTGAGCCTGCGCGTCCGGAGCCTGTGCTCCGCAACGGGAGAGGCCACAGCAGTGAGAGGCCCGCGTACCGCAAAAAAAAGAAAAAAAAAAAAGAGTTGGCAATGTTTTATTCTATCTTGACCACCTGAAAATATTTCACCATGCACACTAAATCCTTTTTATTTTTTTTTGTCTAGCAATTTTATCTGATTTATGGTTTTTCAATAAACTTAGAAATACGGCCGTCTTTCCCAGTCTCTTTGGAACTTGTTCTTGCCATTTGCCAGAATTCTTTGAGAATTTTTGAAACGTGACAGTTTCCCCCAACTTTAGTTAATCACACAAAGTGCTCACATACTGAAAACACAGTCATTCTATATGTCGGGAGGCGGGCTTTCCCCATAGAAGGAGAAGAAAGATAAAGAAAAAAATCCACACACATTAGTGACAATGCTGCAGAAGGTGTTTTCTTGAACTCTAGACAATGAACGCTAATGGATCATTTATGCTGTATGCTGAAGCCTTTTGAATTCACGACAAGAGAAATCATCTCTGATGATGCTTTGCTCAGCCAAGTTCTCCAATCAACCAAATTACAAAAACTGAAACGTCAAGGAATGAGACCATCTTTGGAAGGACAAAAAGTCTGCTTGGCAGTTTGACTACTGAATAGCATGTGGAACAAGCTGGGCATTTTTCTGGAAAGGTACGAATGTGTACAGGGTTCATCATTCTGTGTGTTAACATTGTCTAGTCCTTTCTTTATTCTTCAATACCGCTCCCTTTGTAACACAGGGATAGTAGGTTTCTGCAACACATCCATCCCGACCCATTGGTCCAGATTCTAGTTATGGGATATGACACGTGATGTTTTCCAGAAACTTGCAGGTGTTAAAGCATCTTTACATTGTCCTAGTCAGTCCCTCCTGCCACTGAATTGAAATCACTGTAACCAATTCAAGTGGTTTAGGAGCAGAAAATTCTCCTTCTCATTAAAACCCAAATGGAAATATAAAATCTAAAATACCAGCTTTGTTTCAGAACCAAGGTAAGGATTGGATCTTGACTTAATTAAGCCACCCCACAGATGATGGTAAACACTTCTGAAAGGTTCTTTGAAGGGTCTATCTTGCAGACGGCTGGTAGGGTGGAAAGGCCTGTCCTGTTCTGATTCTTTTGCTATCTATAAAATGAGTCTTCCTTGATATCACATATTGTAGAAGGTTGGAGCAATCATATCACAGATGTCATTTTATTGTGGTATGAAAAATTGCTCTTTGGAATCTCCTCTTTCCCTAAACACTTTAAATATTTTTAAAACGAGGACTTCTCATCAAAATATAAACGAAATTCTACAACATTTCCTTGTACCTAATACTAAACTATGGCCACTGAAAAATTAACCTATTTTTTTAAAAAATGGTTTTTCTTCAGTGTAAACGATCTCAGTGTTCTATTAAGAACATTTAATATCAATGGAAAAATCTATATTGAGAGGCTTATTTGATATTGTTTGCATTTTCTGTAATGGATAATTCATCCATTCAACAAATATTAAGTAAACACCTATTATGAGCCACTGTTTGGCCACTAGGAATGCAATAATGGACAAAACTTCATGAACAAGCATTTGTGTTTTTATTCAAGATGAGGGAAAACTGAGGAAGTTAGAGTTAGTTTGTTGGTATTCTGGCCATGAAGCTATGGCACGGTTTTAAAGTTTTGATGGTCTGAATGACAGCAAAAGGTTTACTATTGCCTTGTGGCTTTAAATTCTAAGCCCTGCAAGGGCAGGCTCATAAGGTTTCCCCACAACTGGACATCCAGTGTTTTACATGGTCTTAATCGTATATTAAGGTGCTCAGTAAGTATTGAACCATATGAGTAAAATTCAGAAAATATAAATATTTCCTGAGGTCATGAAATATAAGAGAAGAAGCTGAGGGTTCATAGAAGTTCAATGTTTTGGTCTTTGTAGGCTAAGCAAATGTCAGATAGTGTTTAGTTTAACCTTACGATATGCTTTTAATTTTTTAATTTGTTGGTGAAAATCTGTGACATAAAACCAACATTTGGGAAATGAGGGTTTATTTTTGAGTCCACAGTAGTAAAAGGATGGCCTTTTATTCTTGAGCACCTTCCTTAATAATATATCTTTATTAAAGTACCTTTTATTATGGATGAATTTGATCATCATTATCGTTGTTGCTCAGGCTAATGGTATCTGTAAAATCCAATGGTACAAAACTCAGACCTTATTGTAGATGGTGTATTGGGAGAGAAAAAACCAAAGCTCTTACTTGAGCATTTTTCATTTGGAGATGAATCATAGGCAATTAACAGGAACAATTCTAATTAACTGACATAATTAAAAAACTAATAATGTTTAACATTATTGTTTTATACAATGACATTAGCCTTAACCGTCTAGCAACACATCAAGGCCTCATTTCCATAGTCACAGAGTATATTATTTACCCTAGATTTCTCTGGTAACCAGTTTGACAATAATAATGGTAATATGGGTTCCTAAATTGTTTTGCCATACAGCTTCATAATTTATGCCGTTGGCAGTAATTGTAATGTCTGTATAATTTCCTTTTAATTATCAACTAATGAAATTTACATTCATTGGGGTAAAACAAATATTCACATTCAACTTCCAATCACCTGTCCATGCTTTCATTTAATTTTCTTAGGTTTGGTGCCTTTTATTTATATTTTTAATATCAAACTGTGAGAGGAATATTAACATTTATTTTCTGATTAGTGCTTAGGGAAATACTGATTATGTGGTTCTTTTCTCTTCTTTGCCTTTAAATTTCAGTGTGTGAATTTTTTAATTCAAGAAGATACACACTTCCTGGTTTTTTCACATTAAACTCCAAGGAGTTTAAGTGGAATTAATTTAGTAAACTTTAATTGCAGAATAATGTCTGCCTGTTCCCTTATCTCTTGATTTATTACAGCATTTATTTCTACTTTGAAAAATTCTCATCAGTTTCCCAGGGAATTAATTTAGATTTCTAAAAAGACAAAATAAATTGCATCTAAATTCAAATTAAGATGCTAATTACAATAATTATTTCATCACATTATATAGAAACTTTGTATATATGAGTATAGCAATTTTGAGGCAAAAAATATTATTTTTTCACAATCCTAATTCTAGCAACTTTGAACAGATGAGCTTCTTAGTTTAATTAGTTGTATACAAAGACACTGTCCCTCAAAAGAAGTTATGCTGAATGCCAATCAACTGCTGATTTGAAAAACTGATAATAAATAGTCTTTGTAAGTGAGCTGAGTGTCAATATGAACCCACCAAAGTGAGATGAGCTTATGATTAGTAAACTATGGGGGTCGATCATTAACAGGCATAAACAGTACACTTTGGAGCAGAGAGATCCACACTCATGGACTGTGCTTTTCCAAATGGGAAAAAACTTATTGAAAAAGTGATTATAACTTTACTATTATTATTAAGAAGGGGAAACACTTTAGGAAGAACATTTGTTTACTCTGCACCTGGACCGGATCATTCGGGCCCATTCCCCTGTGTACTCAGTCATTGGATGGCCACAGACTCCACACCCAGTGTTTAATTCTGTGAAACAAACTACTGGGAGAGCTGACGAAAAAGCATGTGCACCTCAGTATTGCGGGAAGGAAGATTTTAGCAGTTCTGTCTTGTTCTTTTGATTGGGGGAAAAATCAAGGATTTTTGACTCTGGTTTTTTTGAGGTGGGGAGGAATTAATTCAAATTATTTCTCCTTGTACCTCCTGAGATAAATGTAGACCTGGTCCCTAAGTGTAGATAATATACATGCATTGAGAGTAGAGTTAATAGATCTGTTCTTAGGGATTTTAAAATTTTTTCACTAGACTGGGGACAAATATATTTTAACTTAGCATACTCATGCAAGGTACCGATTATAGTCATTTTTCATTCACTTTTCTTGGAAAGCTTGCTAAAAATCAGATTTTTGGACTTGAGTTTGTTGCTGACCTATGCTAAAATTTTGAAGCATATTGTGTTAGGAAGATTGCAGGATTTGGACCTAAAATAAATAGGTCAGTTACTATGTAAAGACAGTAAGAGACTTTACTTCTCTGATCATTGATCCTTGGCTTCCCATTCTGTAAAATAGAGATGGGTAATAATACCTGCTACCTCTGAATTCATATGAGAATTAAATGAGATAGTAGAGGCCAAAATGATTTACAAACTGTAGTCCTAAACAAATAAGACACTGTTACAATTATTCTCTTTTGGTCTTCAGTTAAAAATGGAACTAACTTCAATGCAACTTCATTTTGTAGAATGTTTACATTTATTAATAGACACTCAAAATAGATATTTTCCAGAGTAAATTTATGATTTATCTTTGAGTAGTGAAGACTATTTTATAAATAAAAATTATGACCTCCTAACATAACTGTTCTCTAATTTTGGATTTTTCATATTGATAACTTTACTTCTAAAATTACACACATTTTTAGTAGTAAGTCTCTGATAGATTGTAACAGTCACATTATTAAATATTTTTCCACTCAGTTGATTTTACTAGAGGCTGAGACTACACTATGGCCATTTTTAACAGTGATGAATAAGTAGTTACGTAGTTTTGGGACTCCCTGAGGTCATCTAGGGAGTCCCAAAATAATTCTTAGGTAAATCTCCTATGGCTCAGATTGGGAATTTGACTGCTTGATCCTTCAATTTAAGCAATTTCCTTCTAATTTTGATAAGCCAAAAATAATAAATTCACTTAATGTACAAAATGAACCACTACTTGTTAAAACAGAAACATAGGCAGTGAATGTCTTAATGATCATGTGAATAATTATTTTAATGTTTAGAGTGTCCATGGCAAATTGCATTGGTCAATGTAGGTTTGTAGGATTTATATTTGGGTCTGTATTACTTGTGCCATTTTCCTCTTATCATAAAAAGGCTTGGAATGTGGTAAAAAAAAACACCAAACACTATTAGAATCGATGCACATTTTTGTTACCCATAATTTGCAATGCTCTCTAACCTGAAAACGTCATCAGCATAAACACTATCTGTTGACTGTTTGAAAAATGTTTAGATGACAAAGGTATACTATATTTGTATTAATTTTTATTAAGTTTTGGAAAGCATCCTAACAAGATAAAAACAAAAGTTACAAGGTAGCTTATAGTCAGTGTAAAATGAATGGTAGAAGTAATAGGTTTACGGTAGACTTTTAGTTGGTTTGGGGCAGAAATATCAGTATTGCTTTTGTCACATCTTCAGGGACTCAGTACTTGTTGAAAACACAGGATGCCAGCCTGTGCATCCCTCTGGCACCCTTTACTAATTCTGTGACCTTGAGCAATTTATGTTCTCCGTGTCTCAGTGTATTCATCTGTAAACAAGATTGATTATAGCATCAACTTGCTAAATTAGTACTTTCTATTATTATTTTTATCTATGTTATTATCATCTATTATTTTCATCTTCCAGGTGAGAAAACAGAGGAACAAGGAGAGTAAATAACTCACCTAGTAATATATCTGGGATTGAAACCAAGCTCTTAAACCCCATGCTGCTTTCCTTTTCAGTAACTCTGCATATACAAATGCACAGACAACTTCTGAAAGAAAGTGCATTTCCAATTTTAACACAGGTGGTAAATGTATCCCTAAGTTATCACTGAAACTTGAAAATCTGGAATTCATGAGTGAAACTCAATAATGGAAGAAATTCCCAATTTAGTTGGAAAAAAAACAGGTGTAATGCATGGAAATATACAACAAGTTGAATTGTAATTAATGCTTTAAATGTGAGTTTAAAACAATGACAACAAAAATGTCAAAAGAGTGTCTTGATAAATTGCAAATTAACTATTCTAGCTAATAATTATTGCACTAGCCACTATTTAGAGAAATCAGGAGAAAGATTACTTTTGTTCCCCCCGATTGAGGAGCACACTACAAAACCCAAGAGGTTGTTCCAGTCTCTCCTAGGTTCAGCTATGAGTAATAGAATAACCCCAAAAAAGAGTGACTTAAACAAGATAGAAGTTTATTTCTTTGTCACTTCAAGAAATCATGAAGTCTAGAGCTGGTATGGCAGGACATTGTATTAGGGTTCATTCTCTCTTGTTCTATCTGTGGGTTTCCTTTGCATTGATCCTTATGGTTCAAAGTGGCTGCTGGAGCTCCAGCTATTAAGCTTATATTCCAGCCGTTTGGATGGAGAAGAGAGGGAGAGGGAGAAGGATCTTCCGCTTATCTTTAAGGATGCTTCCTGGAAGCTGTACAGTCAAATTCTGCCTCTATTGTCCTGGCCAGAAGTTAGTTGCCTGACTCAACTGATTGCAAAAGGCTAGGAAATACAGTTGTTTTTTTTTCTGGGTAGCTAAATGATCGGATAAAAGTATTTCTGTTACTGAGGGAGGTGGAGAAGACAATTGTCAGTTTCTGCCCTACTGCCTCATAAATCACCATTTATGGGCACCAGCTCAAATACTTTTTGACAGGCTAGTCCACATCCTGACAAGATTCAGAAGTAAAAAAGTGGATGGAGACTCTGGTCATTTTCACACCCTACCATAACTTCTTTCTTGTCCTGGCTGAGTGACTAAATGGCTTGGTGAAGCTAAGTTATCATCACCATGTCTTTACTTCTCTCCACCTTGGTAAGCATCAATCACTTGCACTAGGGTTACAGATGAGAAGAGCCAATGAAATAACCCCAGATAAACTTTTTAAAGCAATATACTGTGATCCCCAGGTTTGCCAAGAAAAATGTGGAAAAATGAATTCTCCACATCGTTCTCAAAAACATGTTCCCACAGTCTTCCTGAGAAAGCTCTATATGTGCAAAAAGGAAAAGAAAAGATGTGCATGGATTTGCAAAGTATTTGCAAAGCAAATAATAATAGCACACATCATAAGCCATGCTCAGGCCTGTGTTTAAATAAGAGACTGATTATGTGAACAGACCGTGGACCGAAACAGAGTCCCAGATCTCAATTTGTAGTTGTTGTTTTTGTTTTATTGGTGTTCTACATGATCTTGAAAGATTTATTTAAGCTCTATGAATGTTGTTTTCCTCTTCTGCAAATGAGAGACCAAAATTAGTACCCTATTCCTTTCCTCTCAAGGGAGAAAGCAAATTAGTATAAAGCTGGGGCAGTTATTTGAGTTCCATAGAGAAAGGTATAAGCAATTTCTTATAAATTCCTACAGGGAAGACCATTATTATTAATCTATATATTTTTCTCTACCTAGAAAGCTCTTCCAATCCATCTCTGTCATCTCATCCTTCAGGATGACTTCACTGATATCCCCTGGTTAAATGTAGATGTGCTTCTTCTTCCTTCTCTAACACTCATGTGGTCCCTGACCCTTGCAGGATGTATTTGTATCTGTAATGTGACTTTTATGATCCTATCATGCTTTTTCCCTATGATCTATTGGATGGTATAAGAGGTTAAGCACTCAGGCTTTGTGAGCAGAAAACAACTGGGTTCAAACTCCCAATCTACAAAGTTTACTTTGTAAACTTCAGTAATTTAACTTCCTAAGCCCCAATTTCCTCAACTGTAAAGTAGATGTAGTTAATACCTGTTTCCTAGGACTGTTCGAAGAATTAATGATGATGATGTGTGTAAAGCACCTTAATCGATCCGGCTCTAGAGCAAGAGCCTGATAAATGAATGCTGTCATCATTTTAGTGAAATTATCAAAGATAGTGATTTTTTTTTATTGCTGCGTCCCCTGAAACTTAAATACTTGTTGGATAAGTAGTTAGTGAAAATATTTATCTTTTTTTATGTACAGTGAGTGGTAATCATAAGATCATACAGTTTGCAAATGGCAGGACTGTAATTTTAATCCAGGTTGTCTCATTCCAGACTTCCTGTGAGTGGTTACCAGTCTTTCCTCCAGACCACCGGGGCTCTTATAAAGCAGCGCACAGGTACCTCCAAGGACTCTCAAGAGTTCTGTCTGCGGGTGATTGTGGGGCTCCATTGGGAATGACAAGTCGTCTGTGATATCTCCTGAACATCTCTGTGGTGCTGATGGATTTCAAACACTGGACTCTCTCACTTAAACTTGACTCAACCTTTGGCCCCTGGAACTGGAAGGTAGTGCTGGGCATCCCCAGTGCAGGGCTGTGTTTTCCCCGACACACTGGGACAACTCAGCCCTCCAGCACATGGTGCCCTGCACTGCTGCAACTCACAATTCCTGCCCTGGCCCTGGCTCTGTAAAACGCTCTCTCAATAGAGACCATGTGGCAATGCCTGCCCTGATCCCCATCATGGGGACAGACTGTTCTATCCTTATTCCCCCCATGGATAGGGACCTCAAATGCAGTACTATCAATATTATTTCTCAAATATCCATGCTATTAAGGGGAGCACACATATTCACTGAAAATATTACAACTGACTTGGGTGTGCAGGAAAAATAGACTCAGAGTGATGTGACAGGGTTATGAATGGGCATTTAGAAACACAGCTACACACACATACGCACACAGACACATACATACGCACACAGCCTTATGCACATGCTAGATCTCTCAGTGACATCTCACTCCCTGTATTTCTGGTTTACTCTCTAGGGAGCTAGGGCAGAGGAGTTGGGGGTAAGGGCCTTGAGAGATGGAGAAATCTTTCAAGAGTTTACTAGTTGTATAATTCACATATATGTAATTAGGTGGCTATTATACGTGATGAGACATGCCAGTAGAGTGAATTGAATGATATCTGCAAACACCTACCAGAATGCCTACAGACATCCCTGAGTTTGTTGGACTATAATACTCCTTGTGGTCTACAAATACTCTTTGAACATTTTATCTTCATCTGAGTAATTTCTGTCTTCACAAAGAGAAACTGGGGGAGTTGGTGCTGCCATCATTTTGCTGTTGCCCCATACTGCTTTAGAATTCTTTTTTTTTTTTTTTTTTTTTGCGGTACGCCGGCCTCTCACTGTTGTGGCCTCTCCCGTTGCGGAGCACAGGCTCCGGATGCACAGGCTCAGCGGCCATGGCTCACAGGCCCAGCCGCTCCGCTGCATGTGGGATCTTCCCGGACCGGGGCACGAACCCATGTCCCCTGCATCAGCAGGTGGACTCTCAACCACTGCACCACCAGGGAAGCCCTAGAATTCTTTTTATTTTTTTAAATAAATAAATTTATTTATTTATTTTTGGCTTTGTTGGGTCTTCATTGCTGCACGTGGGCTTTCTCTCGTTGCGGTGAGCAGGAGCTACTCTTCGTTGCGGTGCACAGGCTTCTCATTATGGTGGCTTCTCTTGCTGCAGAACACGGGCTCTAGGTGCGTGGGCTTCAGTAGTTGTGGCTTGTAGGCTCAGTAGTTGTGGCTCGAGGGCTCTAGAGCGCAGGTTCAGTAGTTGTGGCACACAGGCTTAGTTGCTCCGCGGCATGTGGAATCTTCCTGGACCAGGACTCTAACATGTGTCCCCTGCATTGGCAGGCAGATTCTTAACGACTGCGCCACCAGGGAAGTCCTAGAATTCTTTTTTGGAATAACAAAACCGGGACACAAACTTTTAATTAATCAAAGAGTGCAAGATATATTTTAGAGTTACTTTCTGAATTTTAGAGAAATTTTTCGAGATCCCTGGGAGGTAACTTTGGGAGATAAGGTGGCAGACCAGGCTGGATAGAAACATCTAAAATTAACCAGTGAGGACAAAATCATGTCATTTTTCTGTGATGCTCACTAGATTACTTTGAGGTCAGTCTTCAAAGATGAGTTAGAAGAATATGCTTCTGGTGATGGCAACACCTTGGGAATGAAAGTATAGAGCCTCCTAGAGCAGGGGTACCAGGAACCGGGCCGCACAGCAGGAGGGGAGTGGCAGGCTGGTGAGCAGAGCTTCATCTGTGACTCCCCGTCACTCACATCACCGCCTGACCCATCTCCCCCTCCCCGTCGTGGAAAAATTGTCTTCCATGAAACCGGTCCCTGGTGCCAAAAAGGTTGGAGACTGCTGTCCTAGAGTGTTTAATTTGAAGGAGATCAAACAAACCTGAATATACAAAATCTGGAGTTTGTTAAAAATTGACAACTTTCCCTTAGGGTTGTGCTTTGTCCCGTTTAGCTCTTTGCTTTTTCAGATCAGTGGATGACTCTCTTTCCTGGGCTAGACCTAATTTCGGGACTTTTAAAATTAGCAGCAAAGCAGAAATAGCACACCGAAAGATGGAGACCAGGGCACTTTTCTACCCTGCTGTTTTGCTCTATCTCAAGTGTTAAGTACCACTCTGGTTCAAGTCCTTGGCTTAAAATAATCTTTTTCCAAAAATCCAAGGCACTTAGTGGGGAAGATGATACAAGGCAAACTGCTTTAAATGGAGATGTTTTGCTGACCTTTTTTATTACCTCCCCAAGGCAGAAATGATCAACTTTTGTGAAAGTCAATCATAAACCCATTACCTTATATGACATGAGACTAACAGGCCCCCCTATAACTTAGCGGCAACATTATAGTTAATAAGCAAAATTTTGGTTAGGAAAGATTTCTTAAAGGAACTTTGAGATCTTTACACACCCTGCTTGTTGCAACATCTGATTTTTATCTTTGGGAAAACTACCGAATCTTTTAGTATCACTTTGTAATATACCACGATTTGTTAGTTACATTTTATTTCTGTACGAGAGGAAAGAAATCGTTAGCCATACAACGAGTGTGGGTGAGGTTTAAATCTAGAAAAGGGAAATTTGACCAAATCTCTCCCAGATTTCAGTGCTTCTCAAATGTAATGTGTGCAGGGATCACCTGAGGTTCTTGTTCAATTGGAGATTTGGATTAGGCTGGTTTGACTGCAGCCTTAGTTTTTAATTTCTAACAAGATCCCACAAGATGCCAACGCTGTTGGCCTGAGGGCTGCTCTTTGGGTAGCAAAGATCTCAGAAAATATTCCTTTCTGAGGAATTCTTATTAAAAATATATAACAAAAAATATATAACACAACCTCCCAGTTAAAACTTCGACACACGCTCTGTTGTGATTCATGGCATTCTGGGATCTGGAAGTCATTAGAGGACTCAGTAGAGCAACGTGCATTTCTGTGTGTATTGCGCATGGGATCAATTAGCGGTGGACTAGACCAGGTGTCGTCTGATTGGTGAACGGTCAGAGGAGTGAACCTTTGTAGTTATTTCAGGTGTGGGTGTATTCCATTTTTAAAACAATAAAGATCAGGGCTGGTGGTTTTGAGGATCCAGAAACTCAGGGGCATATGGTACCTTTGGGTGAGCACATAAATCTTCAATGTGAGAAAGAAAAGGAACTCTTGGGTCTAATTAAAAAATTTGTTAGACACAAAAACCCTGTCAGATATTTTGCTTTGATGTGAATTCTTCTGCAAAAATAAGGCCTGAGTCATGATGAAGGTCAAGGCGGTTACAAAAGCAATAGAAACCATGAAAACAAAGAACTCTCCCTAGGGAGGCCATCAGGATTTTCTCTACATTTGCTGTTATTACTTATTCTGCAATATACTGTGTTTGAGGATATGCAAGGCCTAGACCTTAGTGTCCAAATGTGCTCTTTCGTATCAGGGAAATGAATCTAACTAATTCTTGATCGTTATCTCAAGAATGGCATATACAGGCTACCATGGCTAGATACTCTGGAAGCATAGATGCAAGAAAGCGTGCTATTCGCACACTGCTGTAGAATCAGGTCAGAATGATCGTCTAAGAGTACGTTTAGAGAAGAGCAATGTCACATGTCAGTTTGTAATAAGATAAGATTTTTTAATCAATGTAGAGCTGAAAGTTATAGCAAATTTCTACTTATACATATTTTCTAAATATGTTCAGATTGACAAAGAACTTGAGTCATGCTCTGCATATTCTCTGAAGGTTGGATCCAGTGTCCTACAAACCTCATAGACTGGCCAATTTATGTCCCATTGGAACCCCAGTCCTACAAGGTATTTTGAAAACATGAGTCCCATTTTCACGTGTATGTTGGAAATGTTGCAGAATATATGTTCCTTATCAAGATTCACAATTCACTCTAATCAAGTGAAGACATCCTGTGATGTAAGAATTTTTATTTACCCTTATTTCTCTCTCTGGTAAACTATTAACACCCTGCACAACACTTTTGAAAAAGGAGCTTTTGATCAAGCTTTTATATATCAGTGGTGATTTTTTTTTTTTTTTTTTTTTTTTTTTTGCGGTACGCGGGCCTCACACTGTTGTGGCCTCTCCCGTTGCAGAGCGCAGGCTCCGGACGCGCAGGCTCAGCGGCCATGGCTCACGGGCCCAGCCGCTCCACGGCATGTGGGATCTTCCCGGACCGGGGCACGAACCCATGTCCCCTGCATCGGCAGGCGGACTCCCAACCACTGCGCCACCAGGGAAGCCCAGTGGTGATTTTTATATTATCAAATATCTGTGGCTTCTGTTTATAGTTTGACTGCAGCCATATTATGTTCATTGTGTTACAGTCCAGATAATTTTAGTGAGATGGAAAGACTGGTAGAAAGTTCTGGGAAATTCCTAGCTAATTCCATATACATACAGGGGTAATTTCTAATTTCCAGAATATGGTCATGAACCTTTGATCTCTTGTGAATATCACATTTGCTCCTTTAGATGGGAACTCTTAAGATGAAGTTCTAAAGTGAAGAGTCAGGAGCCTAATATAATCCTTCCTATAAAGGTGCAATTAATATTCTTTTATTGATTGATTGACCAAAACTATCTATAGAGTAGCAATTACTATAGGCCTTGAATTTTACTGGGTGCTTTGGAAAGCACAAAGGGCAAAATTTCTGGCTTTTAAGAGTTGACAACATAATTGGAGAGATAAGACAGCCTCTCTTGAAAAGTTAAATAAAAATAAAGACCATATATATTTAAATGTCACATGCATGATACAGATATTTTTGACAATGGATATTTAGCAAAGAGGGAGGTTGCATCCTCCTGGGGGATGAGACAATTTCTCATTCCTTTGCTCACCCTCAAAACCTACTATAGAGTTTTGTTGAGCTGCATTGGATTCTATTGGTTGGCTTGAGTAGTTGAAGAGAGCTTCAAGGAACACAGTGGGCTTGAGAACTTTCTCACCTGCTGGCTATGTAAGCTCAAAAGGCTTTCCTCTATTGAAGTGGTGCAAACAGCCTCATCACAAAAAAAGTTGGCACAAGAGCAAGCAAGAAAGGAGAAATTATGCAAGAGGATCTTCAAACTCTACTGGGTGAGGCCACAGCATTCCACAGACGAGCTTAAACCAGAGCTAGAATCCAGCCAATAAATCCCTTTGTGCAGGATGGTGGAAAAACTCACACACAGCTATTTTTTCTCTCTCCCTCAAATAAATATTACTCAGCCTCCACTTCTATAACCGTCAGTCTTGTCAATCTTAAAGCTCACCCTGTGTCCCAAAAAAGATACTATAGGTCCTACAGACCCTCATGTATCCTCCACAGATGTATCTGCCTTGCAGGATATTTTCATTTTCTCTGAAAGGTAACAGGAACATCTTTCCTTGGTTTCTGTGGATTTCAAGTTATTTTTAATTTTTACTTCCACTATGACTGTTTCTCTAACTTGGGACTCATTATACAAAAAAAATCTCTGACGGGGAGAGTAAGGAAGAAGAATCGTCGGGGTCCAAATGAACAATATCTAGTCACCTATACACTGATTAAAATGATCTGTTACTTGGGGAATAATTCGTTTTTGTCAGTTTTCTTTTGGCTATTAATTATTCCCATGCAGGTGTTCAAATTCCACTGTGTCCATATATCCATGGTGATGTCTTTGACTATATTTGCTCAACTCGTTGAAAGCTAAATGGAGCATACAGAAAAATCTGATGAATGGGTGAGATGGGAATGCAAGAGAGAAGAGGACCACAGTGTCAGTGGGATTGCTATGGTGCAAGGGACTTGGGGGAAAATGGTGCTTCAGGGATGAATTCCGTTGACTCCTGTACTCTTGTAGCTTCACTGTTCCCTGTGATTGGCCATGGGGTCTTTGCAAGGCATTTAACCTCTCCGAGCATCCTTTTCATAATGGTGAGCTTGAAACGATGCTGTTTACTAGTTTGTAACAGGCTTTGGGATCCCTGTATGCTGTCAATTGCTTGATATTAACAATAATTGCCTACAGAGTTTTCTAAACCATTTACACGAAGAATCTCTGAACTATGATGTTCAGTTACAATATGCTAATAGTCAACCAATGTGGAACAGGATACTTTCCTACACTGAGCTGACACACTTTGCCTGCTCAAAGCAAGGGCATTCCATTTCAGACTTGCATTTTTTTTCTGTTTCAAGCTTACGACTGTCTTGGCATTAGAGAATGAAAATCTTTTTTACGTCAGCTTTCCTCTACACTTCCATTGTCCCACTGTGCTTGGGAAACCATGCATGTATCTCCCTTCCTGAAGCAGTGGTGGAAACATTTCTGCATAGGTTGCGTGTAGCTGTGGTGAGAGACTCTCAGAATTCCTGTGAACAAAGAAAGCTTTGTGCTGAAACATAGCTTAAAGGAATGGCATGAAGCATGAGGAGATTTGCAGGAACCTACCCAAAGGAGAAATTGTAGGAACTAAATTTCAACCAAGAACAATGTAAATAAATCTAACTTGCACAGACTATATAAGCCAGAGAGACAGCAGAGAGGAACAGAAATGTCAGTGACCTGGTCCAGGTTTCTAACCTGCCTGGAAGGACATGTAGCAGATGAAAGGGAGGTAGAGGCTGCTGGAAAGGTATTTTTGGCAAAATTTAAAATTTCTCCCCTTTGGCCAAGAAATGAGTCAACCAACAGGACTTTATGATAAAATATCAAGTGGAAAAAAATGAAGGCATAAAAGAAGCACAAATCAGCGTCTCTCACCTTGAGAATCCTACAGTTTAGTTGGTGAAACAAGAGAATCACTCCCTAGTTAAGCTCCTCTTTATGTTGGGAATCAGTGGATTTCACAAAAACATGCATCTTGAAGGAAGAATAGGATTATTTGGAAGAGTGTCTTGCGGCAGAGTCTGAGTTTCCAGGAGTTGGAATATCATTCCCAGTTGTTCAGGTACTTGATCTAGTTTATCACTGTATTACCAGCATCTGGAAGAGTTCCTGCCGTATAACATTCAATATTTGTTGAATGAACGGATTACTGAATAAAAGTGAGACTGAGCAGTGTGAGTACAGTAAATATGAATTGGGGTTCAGACGACAAGGATTCCCTTTATCATCCATTGGAAAGGGTTGGGCCATCAAAACAGCAAGTATAACAGCGAGAGAAAACATACAGGGATTTTTCTGTTTAGTGAAGTACAGGGCAGTCCAGTGCCATCGAAAACCTAGATCATTCCATGTTTCTGTTTTGCCATCCTTACCATGTAGGCTTTGTCCTTCATGGTCTGTCACCTCATGGTCACAAGATGGTGGTTGCTGTTATAAATATCACATATGTGGTTTGGGCAGGGAAAAGGGGAAAGGGGCGCTAGAATGAGGGGGGAAAGCTGAGCTTCTCCTACGGAGGTTTTGCCCTTTATGTTTGTCAGTTTCTCCTTCCCCAAGGATTCTTGCAGGCATTTTCTTGTCCAGAACCATGATAGGAGGCTATTTCTAACTGCAAGGGAGTCTCAGACCTGAAGAGTCTGACAGCTTTCACCTTTGTCTCTCACAAGGCATTACCAAGTAAAGAATCCAAGTAGATTTCTGGAGAGATAGACCATGAGGGGAGAGAGAGAGGTTAGGTGAAATCTCAATGTCAGATGGCTAGTCAATGGTGGGATTAGGACCCACTTCCGTCTGTCTCTGAGGCTCGTACACTTAACCTTTCCTTTTCTAGCTCTGTGGTAACATGCAGTTGTTTAACCCCTTGTAAGACTTAGTTTCCCCTTTTTATATAATGGGATAGTTATAAATTCAGAGGCTTTAAAAAAAATTAACAAAAATAATGTTTATAAAATGTTCAGTCATATACACACACACATACGAAATGCACACAAAACTGAATGACCGCCCTATTGACATATGAAAATCAGAGATTTACACACCAAAACCAGGTCAGACAATCCCTTGTGTAAATGACACGGTTATTTTATTATAGTAGCAAATTGATACAGAACTTCACTGGAGTCAGGATTCATGGCAAAAGATAGTTACTTTCTCCAAGATTGACAGCGTACCGTTTGCTGGTCCCCAAAGCATTAAGGTTTGGATGAGTGAGGGTCACATCAGACTTTCTGGAAACACGTCAGGCTCTCTCTGAGTTCATCCTCCTACACATAGGAGCTTTCTGCATTTGTTAGCCTGCGTCCTGCCAGCCAGCTCATCTGGGCCAGGCGCAACCCCTCAACCTTGGAGTTACACAGTGGACTGTAGATTGCAAGGTTCTATAAAATGCAGGCATAAGCAAAGACCCCGCTTAAACTACACTTGGACTCTGCAGTGAAGTGCAACCAGTGCCCAGGACGTCACTAACCTCAGAGCCAGAAAACTAAAAACAAAACCACTTTACAAAATTCAGTTAATTTTCTGAAAAAGTAGACTGACAGCGGTTGTACAATAAGATGTGCTAGGGATTTCTTTTTACACAGAAACCTCTACCAGGAGAAAACTGAAACTAGGATTTACAGCATTACGTATAATTACGGAGTAATGAGGTTGATGGGCCACCTGTGGTTCTCACTCTCCGTAACTCACATAGACTTGCCTTTCTGCTGCCAGAAAGTCTTTCTTGACTATGCACTGGTTAAATATAAGGGGGTTTGTAAAACTGTTCAAAGAACGAGATGCTAAAAGTTCTTAGTAAGAAAATTATTAGGTAGGTATTTTTTAAAAGACATGTATACAATGTTTTTAATTTCTTTTACCTAACATAAAAAAGATGACATTTTAGAAAACATAGGAAAGCAAAACTAAAAAAGGCACCCAAAAGTCTATAATTTAAACATAACCACTAATATTTTGATCTATTATTTTCTAGTCTTTTTCTTACAAATGTATTGATTAGTACTATATATATATTTAGCAACTATGTTATATATTTTTAAGTGCCGGCATGACTAACATAATAAAGTGAACATTTTAACATATTATTAAATACTTTTTACCACTTGCATCAATCGACATACAGCCTAAATAAACTGACTTCTAAAGCAAGAGAACCGATCTATAGTTCCACTCGTGTTGAAGAATATTCATCATCTTTAAACCTACAAGCACTAAATATTTCATTCGATTTCATTTTAAACAAATAAAAATCAGTATGTCTTCAATTTTTAGAAAATATTTATTTGATTACTGCAGATTTAAAATTTTTCCATGTGCTTTTTGACCAGCCATATATTATCATTTGCAAATTACCTGGTCTTTTCCTTTTTATAGTTTGGTGGGAAGTGGGACTGGAAGGTTTTATTTGTTCCTATTGGTTAGTAAGAACTATTTCTGTAAAAGAATAATAAACCTTTGTCATTTATTGTAAATATTTTTCTCGGTTCGATATTTGGCTTTCTTATGGTCATTTTCAGTCGCAGAAATGTAATATTCTCCTATGTTCAAATCTCAGGGACTTGGAAAGAATTACAAATGTAAATGCATACGTAAATAAATCTTTCGAATCAGGACATTCCTAAAACAGTTTGTAAATGGGAATGGGTATATTTGTGTATGCAGGTGGCTGCTGGCTGGTGTTCGTCCAGCCTCACTCCTCTGCCTCTATCAGGGTGGCCAGGTTAAAAATGCATTTGCTGTAATTGCTTTATGGAAAGGTACGGGTTAGGTGCTCTTTCTGCTGCTAAGAGGTGGATAACCTTGTGAAGAACCCAGTCAGAGAGTGAGTTACTTAAAATAAAATGGGAGGAAGACTTTTAAGAGATGGAACATCTGTGATAAACTCATTTTCTGTGTGAGCACCGACGGAGATTCCTGTCTAGGTCAGCTGAACGGCATTTCTATGGCAGTTGAAATTCATTTCATTTCATTATCGGAACTTTCAAGCACCACGGTTTGGATCAGGGAACAGCTTCTTAAACCTACAGGAAGCTCATTTACCCCTGCTGAGGCTCCAGCTCCCTTTCTTATGGGAAGGTAGAGAGGTAGAGATGGCTCGCTTACAAATCCTGGCAGATACAAATATATAGATCTATATCTCCCTATATATATCTTCCCTGATCATATATATAAATATGATTTGTATTGAAGGAATGTGAACATTTCCATCTCAAGCAGCCTTACTACTATCCTTTTTCTGTTTGATTTTGGTCTGCTTCAAGGCTGCTTTCCCAACTCCTTCATCTGTTAAAAATACTGCTCTCGGGGCATTAGTAAACAGAGAAGCACAGTGGAACAAAGGACAGAGCGTCAATTCTCTCAACAGCCAGCAATGAAGCAAGTTGGAGTATTTTTCAAACAACAAACACTGATTGAGAAAAATTTAAAGAATCCCAGATGGCATTTACAGAGTCAGAATGAAATTAATGGAGGGGAAAAACAATCCACATTACTTGAAGCCTTTACAATGAGAGCCACAAGATTTCTACCTGTTCTTCAGTTGTGGCTCTCTGGGGCTCAAAAGCCGTAACCGAAAGTGCGTTTTTGTATCCTCCACGTCAGAGAAGGAGCCAGAAGCCAGTAGACACTGGGAAGAGGCAGACTGAGTGACTGAGACCAGGGAAGGGGGCACACTGGTAGAGATGGGGGCATGGTGATTGGTGTGACACACACATGCTGATGACAAAAGACATGCAGCCAGTTACGGCAATTCTGTGTCCAGAGAGTGGAGTGGCAAGGAGAGGGTGGCAGCATCCCAGGGATCAGGGAGCAGGTGCTGCAGGGGGATTCCAGACGGGTGGGCCTGGCATCAGGGTGAGAGAGTTTAGAAAGTGAGTTACGGTAAAGGAGAGGTTCTGAGGGGAACTCAGTGCAGGCCTCCATCCCTGGGTACTGGCAGGAATAAGCCACAGGCCTCTCCACCTCCTTCTGAAGGAGACCTGGAAATGTCACTGAAGCATGGACCTGGGCTCAGGGAAACAAGGCAGATTCCTGTGAGAGATGGTTCCCAAAGATGGTAGCAGCCCCACTGCTGATCATGGACAGGGCAGCTCCTCAGAGGGGTCCACGTGAGGCCCCCCTCTGCACGTCTGGGGTTCTGACTCCTTCTCTTCATCTAAAGATAGGATTGGCCTTCTTCTCCAGAGTGCTATGTCTGCAGGGGAGAGAGACAGAGAGACAGAGAAAGGAGAGTGTCCAGCTGGGCTAAGGGCAAATACATGTAATAATAATATGGTCAAGTTCTGCTACTTTTAAGGAGTTAAAATTGAAAATTTTACTAATTTTACTAATATTTTACTAATTTCAATGCCTGGTAGTATGTGTGTGTGTGTTTTTAAAATTGGACTCTATGAGCGGGTCGTAGAATGATGGAGGGCAGTGCCAACGGTAACACTGCAGCAGATGACCTTGCTTGAGTACTTACGACAGGACACACATTACGTGAAATGTTTCGCAAGCATTGTTTCATTTGCAGGAGCCCTTTGAGATGGGTGCTCTTTACCAGTGTAAGTGGTAGAACTTGCACACAGATTTCTCTGACTTGGAAGCTTACAGTACTAGCTGCTGTAGCATATCTCCTTGGTCTGGGAATGTCTGTTACAGGTAGGATCAGGCTCAGCCTGACGGATTCACTGCTGTACTGAAAGTACAGGATCACATATCTTGTCAACACAGGATATTTGATCTGAATTCACGACCTTCAACTGATTCACCTTTTGCCCGCGTGAAATTAGTAAAATGGCTACATTAGCATTTCTTTTAATGCTCTTTTTTAAAGAGTACATTTTTAAGCACGGAAATAGTGCATTTAAATGTGCTCTACAAAATGCACGTTTGTTTATAATAGACCAAGAAAATTGCGAATGCAAAAGTACAAATTGTTTTAGACATGAGCAATTTTTGTACTTAGAGTTCTTATAACAGCTTAAAATACACATTTTAGTCTATATGTGCTGAGAAATGTCTTTTTAAATGTTGACTTGTGATTTAGACATATAAACATTCTCATTAATTGCAAATATAACTCAGTTACTCTCTATTTCTTGAATTAGAATAATACCTACCTCATTTTAATGACCAATATAGACCAATTCACACATACATAATTTATAAGTAGGAAGCAAGATGGAAAATAAATGTACAAAATGCTAAGTCCGTTACCTCAAAAGACAAACACCTTTATTTTATGTATTTGAACAATTCGGCTTGTTGCTAGATATGGACAATAAAGGTGGAAATAGGGAGAAAGAAAAATAGAAAGGAAGAAAACAGAAATAGAATAATGGTGGGAGTTTCGGGAAATAATAGTTATTTAGCCACGTGACGAATAAAAATGAATGATTTTTTGGCAGAAATATTTCATTAAGGTAGGGCTGTGCCTTTTTTACTCATTTATATTAGGCTTAAATGCCAGAAAAATGTAATTATTTTGCCGACTCTCATTTATTAAAATCATTTTAAAAGTGTAGTTCCCAGACACCCATCTGTCATATCAGGAAATAGGCTAATTTCCTCTTTCTTTCTTTTTCAAATACGCTAGAAAAAATTAGAGAAACTAATGGAATGTAATTTATTATATATCTTCTCCACTGTCTAAGAATAATATACTTGTTAGAAAACTTTGAAATAAAGAAAAATAGAGGGGAAAAATCATTATTTTTAACCACCCAAAGAAAACAAATCTTAACATTTTAGTGAATTTCCTTCCTTCCAGTCTTTTTTTCCCCCTATGACCACTTAACGGGTTTAAAGCAACATTTTTGCAAACCACTAAAATATTTAATAATTACTGATACATTCTTATTATTTTGTCCCAGATTGAAAAGAAGCAACAAAATGCTTCAGGAACCTTTAGTTCATGCATCTTTCTCTGAGTCCTGCAGAAATGATGTTTTAGTCTACGCTGAGTTCATTTCAACCTTGCATCCCTCACTGCTTTTGATGTATTCAACCATATGTGCCACAGAGCAGAGCCTCTATATACTGTTCCCAAGTATCTCTCCCAAGTGCATCATAATGATGATGGAACCATGAAAGCAGCGTCAATGAAGAAATCGCACCATTCAGAGTGTCAGTGTAGAATAAATCTGATGAACTTAATGTCTCAGGAGGTATCCATTGGTTCCAAAATTGGAACATAATACATGGTAAGAATTTTTTTTTCCCTGAAGACATTAGCCAGTAATAGGTCTGTTTTGATTCCATTAGCTTAAAGCGTAAGTTGCTCCCTGCACTGCTTAGTCTTTTACCAAAGATTGATGAGAAAACAGTCGACATAGTCCAAGTGAAGGGAAATGTTGATCGTTCTGCGGGAAATTCAGGTTCTGTAGGAGTGGACTTTGCATCTGACTGTGCATGTCCATGCTTACCCCACTTGAACGGCTGTGTGGCTGCTTGAATGAGGACTCAGGAGACCTTGGAAGTTCAACTGCGACAATCAGTCACTCAGCAGGCTGACCCTTACTCTCTTGTCTCCAGTGGAAGCACAAGAGAAGTTATTCTAAATCTGAGAATGGAGATTTGATATTAATGATCACTGGTGTGGCTTACAGACCTAAACATTACAGACTCAAATTACGTAGGTTTGAGTATTAGCATTTGGTGCCTTCATGCGTGAGGGGTCAGCTCGGTGTGAGAGGAATGATGGGAGGTTTTCTAGCTTTGGCTACTTTATCCCAGAGTCAGTGCTTTCTTCCTCAGGAAAGTAGTTCTGGTCTGATGTTTTCTATGACTTATTGTCTCGGGAAGGCGCTGTTGCCTTAATCTTTCCAAAGAGTATGTAACTCAACGCAGGACATCATCCAATTGTTATTTTTGGATAGGCTGGGTGCTCTTGTGTTATCCTCACATATTTCCCAAGAGGTTGACACCTACTTTTAGCGAATCAGAGAACTGGATTTGGCAGAATTCTCTAGGTTCTATTTTCTCTGCCTTAGTCGTGTTATAGTGTCAATGTTGTTGATGTGCACACACATACATTTTTAGGAATTGTATACATCATTGAATCATTTCTGTGTTTTATTATTGCCTTGGTATACAGAGCTATTCGGCATGAAGATGGTATTCCTTGTTCTCCTTCACTGATAACACAAAACTTTATTTTATTTATTTTTTTTAATTTTTTTTTTTTTTTTTTTTTTTTTTGCGGTACACGGGCCTCTCACTGCTGTGGCCTCTCCAATTGCGGAGCATAGGCTCCAGACGCACAGGCTCAGCGGCCATGGCTCACGGGCTCAGCCGCTCCGTGGCACGTAGGATCTTCCCGGACCGGGGCACGAACCCGCGTCCCCTGCATCAGCAGACGGACTCTCAACCACTGCGCCACCAGGGAAGCCCACGAAACTTTATTTTACTCCCTCTTCCTCATCCAGTCCCTCTCCCTTCAAGGGGATCTTTACTGTTGTCCTCAAATAAGCCAACTTCTATTTATTCCTTGATGTTGCTCTGCTCACGTCATCACTTGCTTCTACCATGGTTACTATTATTGTTTTACTTGCTAATTAGTGAACCAGGGTCATTCTCGGAGTCTCTTCCTTTGGTATTTCTCTAAGTATTGGATTTCCTTTAGCTCCAAAATATTCTTCCCAGATTTCTTGTATTCACTTTTTGGTCTGGATAGGGAGATGGCAAACTTTTTCTGTCGAGGGCCAGATAGTAAATATTTTAGGCTTTGCGACTATGCTGTCTCTGTAGCAACTACTCAGCTCTGCCGCTGCAGCACAAAAGCACCACAGACGATATTTAAACAAATGGCTGTAACCGTGGTCCAATAATATTTTATTTATAAAAAGAGGCAGAAGACTGGACTTAGCCTCTGGGTCACAGTTTGCCCGCCTCTGTTCTGGACTATCACCTGCCAGGTCAGACTTGCTGGTATCCTATCACGTTTTTGACACATTAAGAATTTATAAATATTTACGGGCACAGTTATGTTCATTGTTAACTGTTAAAAAGCTAATAATAAGAAGAACAACAACAACATTTCTTGAACACTTAATGTGTCCTAGGCACTGTGTTAAGCATGGTATATGAATTATCTCATTTAATTTGCTCCATGGCCTTATGAGGTCGATTCTAATATGAGTCATATTTTAAAGATGAGGATATTGACGCCCAGAGAGGTTGAGTATCTTTTGCTCAAGATTGGTTGAAAGATATCCAAGTGGTCAGCCTCCAGAGCCCACATTAGTTACCACTGTTCAGGTGATTCTAGGTGTGAGGATTATAAGCCCAATGGTACCACGGTGAAAATGGCTCATTGAGTGTGCTTTAACCAGCTGTAACCCAAGAAATAACAACAGTGCCATCGGTGATCGCCCATTCCTCAATGATATTAAAGGTTGAGTACCGTTACCTCAGAAACCACTCTAAAGCGTTTTAGCCATGATAACTTCCTTCTCTTTTTCTTGCTGTCTTTTGATTATCCACAGAGAATGGAAGGGGAGATTTAACTGTTGGTGGAGAACATCTTTATTCTATGACGCACTGACATCGTTGCTTATATTTCCATTCACATGATTAATGGCAGCAGCAAGTCAGACAACTTTTAGCTTTTGGCAAAAATTTGGGGCTGGAGTAGCACATCCTTAAGGGTTTACGCTGACTGAAGCCTGTAAACAGCATATCCTTACTTTGCTTCGTAGAGCGTAGGTACAAGGTGAGGGATTACCCATATTATAACTTCTGGTTATATCACTTAGTCTCTGTAATAAATGAGTGCATATATTTTTTAAAAAAAATCTTAGTCTATATAAGAAAGCTAAAAAAATCTTTCTCTTACATGAAATAGTTCGAGAGCATCTTGTGCATGGAAATGTCCTCAGAATTTTTGTGAGAGTGTCTTTATGTAAAAATGAATAAATGAATGTTCTCTGAGCATCTATTACATAAAATATGTATTCATTACTTAATATGTTATAGGAACTGTTGAGAGGGGGGTAAATATTGTACCTGTCATACAATTCAAAAAACGTTAAGAACATCAAGAAACAACGTTAAGAACAACATTAAGAAAGGAAGTTCCAACTTCCCAACAACGTTAAGAAAACCTGATTATAAAAAACCGTTCAGTGTTGAAAATCTGAAGAATAAAAAAAAGAATGAGGAAAAAAATTAAAATCCTCTTTAACTGCCCAAAGAGAACCATGTACCAATTTGTTGTGTTTCCTATCTTCCTGCCCATATTCTACACATAGATCATTTTTTAAAAGTAGATCAAAAGATCTACTTTTCCCTGTACATACTCTATCTGTAGCTCATTATTGAGATAATACAGAATATAGCTTTACTTCCTTTTTTGCCATTCAACTTTATAGAGGGGTTTTTTTCCGTATCATTAAATATCATGCAAAAGTATCTTTTAAATTATACATTGTATTCTAATTCCTCTTCACCAGGTAACAGGATTTCCTTCTCACAGTTATCTGGTACTCAGTTGTAATCCTCATCAGAATGGTTTATCTAAGAAATAAGGATGGGAATTCCCTGGCAGTCCAGTCAGTGGTTAAGACTCAGCGCTTTCACTGCCACGGCTTAGGTTCAATCCCTGGTTGGGGAACTAAGATCCCGCAAGCCACGCAGCCAAAAAAAAAAAAAAAAAGGAAAGTTAAGACGTTTCTATTAAAATGGTTAAAATAAAAACTTCGTGGGTTTAATGTTGGTTATCTGGAAAATTCACTTATGCCAAACTTATAATGGTAAATAAATGAGCTGTTAATGAATTCACATCATGTCTGGTCCAAAAATGTCTATCTACATGACAGAATATAATCACTATTCCTTTAAATCAATGCAGAGTGGTAGAAGCTGTTTATCAATACAGGTGCATTTTTAAATGAAAATCCAGAGAACTATAGATATATAAGCCAAACAAAAAATAAATGGACTACTTGGCAAAATTAATTAATATGAATCATTACTGTGATTTAGATATTCAAGAACTTTTATTTTCAAATTAACATTTTTGATCTTGCCACTCCTTCCCCCTGCAAAATACATACACTCACCCAACATGTACAACACATAACACATAAGCCACAAGCACACACAACAAACACACACACTTGCTCACAAACACACATCCATATTCCTGGATTAGTCAACCAATTCTCCATTTTGCTGTCGAGTTTAATCATAAGATTTAGTGACAGATATTTTTCATATCTTGTCATATCTAACTTGTAGAATCACGTACATATGGTGAATTTTGGTACAGAATCACGACCAGATTTTTTTCTAAAGCGCAAATCAAAACATTTTGATCTTTCATTTAATATAAGCAATAAACCCCCTTGCTTGACCTTGTTTTGTAACTTTGTAAAACATGTGATTTGGGTGGGGGGCTGTAGGGGTGAGTTTCACTGTGTCAAAAAACATCTTGAATCCCTCTGCCTTTTTTCCCCTCCTCCTCGAAGCTTCTTCAAAGTTGGAATTCAGCTCAAAATCTGAGTCTAACTAAAATTCAATTCAGTTGTTAATCCCATAAGGGGATACAATAGCTGCTACACATGCTGGCAGACTCAAAAATCTACAAATTTTTGCTTCTAATAATGTTTTCCCAGTCTCTAATTTCTTGTGTAAGAAAACATTCTCTTGGACAATTACCCCCGTAATGTCCTTGCCAGAATCAATTTCAACTTTAGCTGTCTCAGAGAGTTCAGTAGCAGTCTGAGAACTTTTTCCTACAATTTTCATTTTGTTGCACAAGAAAACTAAGTTTCCTTTTTCAATGCCTTCTCAAATGCTCTCACATATTGTTCAACACACACAAGACATACATGTTTTAACGATATGGCATAGGACAGTATTCAGACTGTCTCCAATTTACAAATGGGTTAAGTTCCTAAAACCTTTTTATCAACCATTTAAAGCATGTTACACATCTCCCTAGAGGAACAGTGGTAGCATTAAAGGGTAGAGTCCAAGAAAAACAAAAAATAATTTGAACCATAATGCATCAGTATAAAGCACTTTCAGCAATATTTTAATGGCACGTAGCCACCAGTGATGATAAGAAATTCATTCTGAATTCCAGTAACACATACCAGAAACACATCTCTCCCCATTCGGTGGTTTCTCTGCAGGGGACAGAAGAACTGGCATGTGAGGTTAGGGTGGATTGCGTGACACAGGCGAAAATAATCCCTATGCCAATATCTTGTTAACACTCCACAGCTTCAAAAGGAAACACATTTCTCCAGATAACTCACACCCCAGGCGGATCCAAACGGAGGGAAAAAAGGATAAATTTATCCAGAAGAAATGGGAGCTCTAGTCTTCAATATACTCATTGGCCTGCTGTTTGTCTATCAGACTCTTTCTTTTTTTTTTCCTCTGAGAAGAGGGTAAATATTTTTTTTGAATACCTTGAAAATGTAATGACATCCAACCTCCACAATACTGGGGTCTCAGAAGCTACCTTCTGATCACCGTAGCATTTGGATCTAAGCATTTCATCAGCGGAAGTGACCAGCAAGCTGCCTGCAAGGAGACAGGTGAAAGCATCACTTAGTGAATACGCCACCATTGAGGGACGAAACGGCAGCTTCATGTCACGGGAGCAGCTATCCACTTCCTGTACGCAGATCAGGCATCACTCATCAATTGCCCTATTGTTTCCTGCTGAGCCTGAATGAGGTTTCAGAATCTTTTCCTGTAATGGTGCCACATTTTTTCATAAAAAAATACATAAAAAGCCAATCACAGTCATCAACCATATTATCAGACCAAACAAGAAAAACCATATGATCCTAATAAGATATACATATGTAAATCTAACTCTAAATGGATCATGGACTTAAATACAAAACCCAGAACTATACAACTACTAGAAAAAAATGATAGGAGAAAACCTCTGTGAAATTGGGGAAGGCAAAAATGTATATATATATATGTCCAAAAGCATGATCCATAAAGGAAAAAGTTGATAAATTGGGCATCATCAAATTTAAAAATTTCTGCTCTGGGAAGACATTGTTAAGAGAATGAAAACCAAGCTAGAGTCTGTGATAAAATATTTGTATATCCGATGTTTTATAAGGGATTTTTTTATAAGGGATTTTTATCCCGAATTATATAAAGAACTCTTAAAACTTAATTATAGGAAACAAAAACCCTCAGTTAAAAAATGGGCAAAAGATTTGAACACACTTTTTACCAAATAAGACATACGACTGGAAAATAAACTCATAGAAAGATGCTCAACGTCCTAAGTCATTAAGGAAATTCAAATTGAAACCATAACAAGATACCACTACACATCAAATGGAGGGGCTAACATGAAAATGTCTCACCATACCAAGGGTACGGGGAAACCAGATGTGACTTCCTGGTGGGAATATAAGATGGTGCAACTATTTGGTAACTTCTTAAAAAGTTAAACATACAGCCGTCATATGATTCAGCCATTTGGCTCCTAGGTATTTACCTAAGAGAAATAAAAGTGAATATCCATACCAAGCCTTGTACATGTAAAGCAGCTTTATTTATCTAGCCAAATACTGAAAACAACCAAAATGTCCATAAAAAAGCAAATGGATAAACGTTCACTTATGGTGTATCCACACAGTGGAATACTAGTTAGTAACAAAAAGAGATGAACTACATGATGAACATGAAGGAATTTTAAAATGATTTTGCTGAGGGAAAGAAACAAGGCAAGGAGAGTATATAATGTATGATTCCATTTACATAAAATTCTAGAAAATGCAAACCAATCTAAAGTGACAGAAGCAGATCCGTGGTTGCCTGGGGACCATGGGGCAGGAATAAGAGAAACAGATTACAAAAAATGACAAGGAAACGTTGGTGTTTCACAGGTGTGTTCGTATGTCAAGATGTAGCAAGTTGTACATTTTAAATATTTGCAGCTTATTGGATATTAGTTATACCTCCATAAGGTTGTTACAGTACCAAAAAAAAACCAATCATCAGCTTTACAGAATGATTCAATCCTCTGGAGAGAATCCAACTGGATGGATAGTTCAGTTTCATGCAAGGAAAGAGTATTAGTGTTCAAGAATGTTTTCTAAACAGAGAGGAGGTTAAAGATGAACTATGGTAAACCTGTCTAACTCAGCTAACACATCGAACTATATTGATCATTTTTAAAGAAAACATTAAAATGGGCTATTTATTGGCAATAGTGGAGAAAAAGGCAAATGTACAATGATCTGAGCTTTTCCCCACTTCTGCTATCAGGGCTGAAGATGCTGAGCTTCCAGGCATCTTCAGCTCAAGAATGGATGGGACTGGTGATGGCTAGCCACCTTGGACCATTCAAGGCTCTAGCTGGAAAGAAAGCATCTCTCATTTTAGGTCTTTGAAGAGAAAGCACAGCACTCCCACTTCCAGACCCAGACTCAGCTGATTACAATGCTCCCTTTCTGTCTCTGGTCCTACCAACCTAGGCCAGTTTTGGGTTTTTTTGTTTGTTTGTTTGTTTGTTTGCGGTACGCGGGCCTCTCACTGTTGTGGCCTCTCCCGTTGCAGAGCACAGGCTCTGGACGCGCAGGCCCAGCGGCCATTGCTTACGGGCCCAGCCGCTCCGCGGCATGTGGGATCCTCCCGGACCGGGGCACGAACCCTCGTCCCCTGCATCGGCAGGCGGACTCTCAACCACTGCGCCACCAGGGAAGCCCCTAGACCAGTTTTAACTGCTCCTTCTTACCCATAGTCAGGGCTTAGCTCATCAGCTGACTCCCTTATAGAAAAGCTGTATGTTCTAGTTCCTTACCCTGCATGGGGAGAAAGAATTTAAGCAGTGTGTAGAATCCCATCATTGCTACATTCAAGTCTTGCACAGAGTGGTAGCTAATCGACATTCTTTAAAAAAAAAAAAAAAATCTACAGCCTAACCTCTCTGTCTACTTCTTAAGGTGACAAAATCCTAAACAAAACATTATACTATGTAACAAAGTCCCTGGAAAAAGCTTCACCCACTTTTCTTTCCTAACCAATCAAAGGAAGAGAAAACAAACAGAATTTTAAGGTGTCTTCTAAACACGAAGGGGCTGTATGAGCTTGGGCCAGTCACAACTTGTTAGTCCTTGATTTTCCCAGCCACAGAAATGAAAAGATTATACAGAAAGATCTCGAAGGTCTCATTCAATTCTATGCAGACACATATGTTCCCAGGCCTTAATGGGTTTGCAATCTGGTAGGAGTTGAAGACTAAGCATCCTGAAAAAACAGTAAGCATTACTAGAAAAAAATACAATTAGGTGTTCAGTTATGCGGTACAGATTCTGAGTATTCTAAGATTTGGGTGCACAGTCATTTCTGAGGTTGCAGAAGCAAGTGAAGGTTCATGGAGAAATGGTCGTTTCATCTGGGTCTTAGACATGACTTATTAGCATTGTAATTCCAAAATCCACTGGGGCAGTGGCTAATTTTCCAGGCAGGAACTGTGTCTTCCTAATGGTTGTACTTTTTCTCCTGAGAGTTTCTTGTCTACACCATCGGATTTAGCTCTAAATCCATTCTATCTTGTCCTGTTTACTGTGGACTCATGCATGCTAGTCCAACTCTCTTGTAAGGCTTTTGAAAGCCAAGCCTCTGCTCTACATTTCTGTATCCAGATTCATGGACTCCTTGGTTCAACATCAGACTAAATCCTATGCTCTTTAAGTCACAACCCTTTCTAAACTCTTTTTCATAGAATTGAAATAATTTAAAGTGTGTAATAAAGACAGGCTTCAAAGGAAAAGAAATTATTAAAGAAGAAACGAGGAGCCTGCAGAGGAGTGGATGGTGATGGCAGAAACTTGTGTGGTACATACATACGACAAAAGTACATATATATGCCTATATACCCATAATTCCTTTGTGGTCATGGGCTGAAGCCCCAAGTTTTTTTGGTTATTTGGTGTATCTTGTTTGTGTTTAGCTCTACTCTCTTCTACCCTGTTTGTTGTCTTTTAAAATCCTTCCTCCACTCTATGTAAATTGGTGCCCCAGGCTGAGGTCATTAGAGAATTGTAGTCTAGTGATAACCGTGTCTGTATCCCTCTCCCAGACTCCAGTATGGAGCTGGGCATAGAGTGATGCTTTATAAGACATCAGTTTCTTCATCTGTTTATTTATCCCTTATATTTAATTTTCCTTAGATAATCGGAATGTTCTCTGCTTTACTAAATTAGAGTCAAATTTCAGGGCATGGTTAATTCTGGTGTAACAATTGGCTGAGGCTAGAGGCTCCACTGAACCTAGACCTGCCTGAACAGTATAGAAATTTGGGACATGATGGCTTAGGGGACTTGAGCTAGACTAGGCTCTGTGTAGAATATGGGTCAGGAGGGGTATAGTAGACTGAGTCAATGGTCTCCAATGGTCCTCATTCCTTCCTGAACTTGTGCCCTCTGCCGTGTGATTTTGCAGTTTTAGTCAAGAGGTGAACTCTATTCCCCTCCCCCTGAGTTTTGGCCCGACTTGTAACTTGCTTTGGTCAATTAAATACAGCAGAAATCACAGTGTGACAGTTCCAAGTCCAGGCCTCAGGGGCCCAGGCATGTTCACGCTTGCTCTCCTCTTGCTCCTCTGTGGTGGCCATGAGAACACACCTGGGGGAGGCTGCTGGAAGCTGTGATGTAGGAGCAGAGCCCCACCATCCCAGCCAAAACTAAACTAAACGTAAAACCCCGAACGCATGTGTAAACCCAGTCAAGGTCACCTGAACCCAGCCTGTGTTGACTGAACCTTGAAAACATGTGAGCCCCCAAAATGTTTATTGTTATCTGCCACTAAGGTTTTGAAGTTGTATGTTCTGCAGCTTTACCGTGGCGATAGATAACTGATACAGAGGGCAGCCACGGAAGTGGGACTGGTGTCCAGCTGCAGCTCTAGTGACAGAGGAGCTGTTGGATTTTACATTCCTGACTTGTTGGTCCTGTCTGTTATTTGGAAGCAGAACTGGCCTCTTCTGGACACAGTCAGAGATGTTCTTGGGCAATTGGAGGGCACAAAAGTCCTCTAGGTGGTGATGCTGTACTTTCTGCTAAAAAGGGGGCTTCTTTTGGAGACTCAAATCATATAAAAGAGACATGAGCATCTTTTGTAAGAAAGACATGCCAGTTAGACTATATTTCCAGGTAACTTAGGAGAAATAGAACAAAAGGAAAACAACTAAATGTAGTACAATTCCTATCCGAGATATGGTGACATTTGGATCTATTAAAATGTCCAGAATGGGTAGACTGATCTATCCATTCATGCAACAAATATTTATTCAGCAACTTGCATATGCCAGACACGATTTTGGATATTGGAGCTGCATCGGTGAACAAATAATAAAAACTTCCTCTACTTGTGGAGCTTCTGTTCTAGTGAAGGGAGAGAGAGAATAATC
The DNA here is from genome assembly GCF_951394435.1 of Stenella coeruleoalba. NCBI lineage: Eukaryota > Metazoa > Chordata > Mammalia > Artiodactyla > Delphinidae > Stenella > Stenella coeruleoalba. The sequence continues at coordinate 19,481,417 of NC_137160.1, forward strand.
AATAAACATAGTAAGCAAATCATATAATATGCTGAAGGGTGAGACAGGCTATTGGAAAGAGAAAAAAAATAAAGTAAGAGGCATTGGGAGTGCCACAGGGGAGGGTGCAGGGCAGTTACAATTTAAAGGTGACACTTAAGCAAAGACTTGAGGGGAGAAAAGTGAGGTGTGTGGAGGTCTGAGGAAGAGGCTCCAGAAAGAAGGAGCTGGTGGAGTAAAGGCCCTGAAGCAGGATCTGGCCTCATGGTTAAAGCAAAGCAGGAAGCTGGTGAGGCTGAATAACAAACGGGAATGGAGGAGTAATAAGAAAGCTCAGAGAGGGAGCAGGAAACAACATGGTCTAAAACCTCGAAGACGGTTAAGAGAATTTACTTTGTACTCGGAGAGAAAATGGGAGCCCGTGGAGGGTTTTAAGCACGGAGGTGGTCATAATCTGACTCAGCTGCCTGCTGGGTGAGGCTACACTGCCCTGGGGTATGGTGGAGATCAGTTAAGAGGCCATTACAGAAATCCAGGTGACATGCAGTGGCTTGACACAGTGCTGGCAGAGAATGTGGTGAGAAGGGGGCGGATTCTTGGTATATATTCAAGGTAAAGGGAAAAAGAATTTGTTGATGGATGGGATGAAGGGTATGAGAAAAAGCGAGAAGTCAAGGATGACTACTGGCTTTGAGAAACTAGAAGAATGGGGTTGCCCTTCACTGAGACGGGAAGACAGTGGGAGGAAGAGGGTTTAGAGGAGAGACTAGCATTTCTGTCTGAGACACATTAACGGTGAGCTATTCGCTAGACATTTAAATAGAGATATCCTATAGGAGGTGAAACTAGGATATTACTTTCTGGATTCATTGGAAAAACTACATTTTCCTTTTAAAATCATATAAGCAAAACCAGAAAGCCATAAATTCCTGATTTTCTAGCAGGGTGGTGACTATTAGTACCTGTTTGCTTTAGTTTCCCTTCTAAATAACTTGACCTAAACCTTTGCACACACAATTTAATTATTCCTTATCAGGATAGACCCAGTTATGTTATTTCCAAATTATGAATTTTGTTTGGTGACGTAAATTACCAATCAATATCACAAAAGTCTCTCAAGTCATCCCTTACATGATTTCCAGTGCAAACAGAGCTGAGAAAACCAGCATACCATCCAATTGCATATTTAGTGTTTTAATTTTAGATATACCTAAATTTATTTTATTCACACAAAAAACAGTTATTAACTAAATACCAAAAGTCTGGCATTGTGCTAGATACCAGGGGGTGCAGAGATTTTTTTAATTCCTTTTTTTTTTTTTTTTTTTTGCAATGAGGATCCTGTATGAGGCAGAGGTGCAGGTGATGGAGGTGTTAAGGAGTCATTGAGTAGACCGAAATATTCATTATAACAGAACCAAGTGCTGTAAAGAAAAAGTTTGAACAAATTGTGTGGGTGCACTAGAGGAAAACACTGTCTCTCCATTCCACACGCAAATTCCATCCCTAGTATGCGGACAATTCCTTGACTTTTTAATTCTTAGTTTCAACCCTTCCTCCCTTCTACCCCAGCAAGAGGGGCTGGTCGAGTTCAGAAACAACAGGCAAAACTGAGTTAATTCGATCAAATATTCAGAGATTCTGGGTTACCTTCCCAGATAGCAATCTTTTATCCCCTAAAAAGTGACCACTCAAGGGACTTCCATGGTGGCACAATGGTTAAGAATCCCTCTGCTAATGCGTGGGACGCGGGTTTGAGCCCTAGTCTGGGAAGATCCCACATGCCACAGAGCAACTAAGCCCGTGCGTCATAACTACTGAGACTGCGCTCTAGAGCCTGTGAGCCACAACTACTGAGTCCTTGTGCCACAACTACTGAAACCTGTGCGCCTAGAAGCCCATGCACCGCAATGAAGAGTGCACGCTGCAACTAGAGAAAGCCCACGTGCACCAAAGACCCAATGCAGCCAAAAATAAATAAATAAATAAATAAATTAAAAAAAAAGAAATTGGCCACTCAAGTTTGAATTCTGGAGATGCTTTGTCATATAGGAGTAAGGAGGATGTACCTACTGCAATCCTACTCCAGTGGCACTGCCTACTCTATTTCAGCCCAGGGGACACATTACTTGAGGTCCTCTTGCTTTCTTTCTTGGAAGCCTAGAGCTACTCCAAGTATCAAGTATCGTATACACTCAACAAAAAAACATGAAGTCACCAACCTCCCCACCCAATGCCATATTTTATAAGATGATGTCCATTCTTGATCTCTTGCACAAGATAAATTGAGGGAGTGAGTGATGTCTGTTCACTTAAGAGCCTGGACTCTGCATTCAAACCTCAGCTGCACAGCTTGGGACCAAGTGACTTGGGTGAGTCACTTAATTGTCCTATGCCATGGTTTCTTGATCTGTAAAATAGGGAGATATATACATCAGAGATATATCAATCATATAAGATAATCCAGGTAAACCTTGGCACAAAGTAGATGCTCAATAAATGTTAGGCATTTCTCATTTCTGTCTTCTGGTCTTGATACTTGATTTTACAATGCAGATGTTGATGATTCTAGAGCCTATGATGCCCATGTGAAACAAGAGGGCTGTATAGGGCGGTGTGGAAGGTACCCCAAAGTCCCGGGTTTTATGATCCTAAGTATAAACACAGTATCAGGAAACTGGATGTCTAGACATTTTCTGAAATGTCCGCTAGGTGGCAACATGTTGTCATATTTACTGTCCTCACTGTCTAAATTTGCAGCAAGAATCCTGAGAGACTACATTCCCCTCAACTGATAATTAAGAATTTTGTTATCTCAAACAAAAACGCGCTGGCTACATTCATCATTTGAAGAAAGGAAACGTTTCAACTAGTGGCTTCTTGTTTAAAAAATAACATTTTTTATTCACATGTTTGAATTGGTTATCCTTGTATCGTAAGAGCAATGTAATGCTAACTATTACACTCTAGGATTCGTCTATTTCCTATTCTTGGGCTCTTCTTTATTTGAATTTTGAATGTTCTAACTTGTTGGTTTCCTGACGAAGGATGACTAATTTAGGAGATGTTCATATCCATGATTCAAAAAATTTCATTGCCTGCCCTTCTTTTCATTTGCCGTGATAGTAACAACTTAGAGAGACAAAGGATAAAGAAGTTTTCTCTTCTCATGGATTTTGTGTTCTTTGATCAAAGTATTGATGCAGATGAAAACAGTAAGGAACAGCACATGGTACTGATTGTGTGATAAAACAAGGGCGGCATTTTTTCACAAATATCAAAGTAATCTCTCCAAAGTGAACTTCTAACTTACGTTCTTGTGCTACTCCCTTTACAGCGTGTTTATTTGCAGAGGCATAGAAAAGGCACAAGGGAGAAGAAGTTGATGAATCTGACATGAAGCTTTGGGAAACAGCTATCAACGAGAGAACAAGGAGTAAATAAAATAATTTGTGGATGAGGTAGAAAACATTCCTAATGATTCCAATTGACATTAAAGATTTACATCCTGAGGAAGGGTTTAGGTTTATAGGGAAAGCGCAATTATATAACAAAACCATTATAAGGAGATGAATTGGAAAATATTTGTAGGATGAAACTTTGTTACTTTACATAATACATATTTGAGTACATTATTGAGAGTGCTTTGAAAGTCCCATGACACAACTGATTGCTTACTTACTTTTACTGTAAAGCATTAAATGGATGGGGAATAGTTGATATTGATGAATGAAGTTCCAGAACAAGGGCTGTCTGTAGGCATTGCTTCTGAAATCCCACTGCCTAGAATAAAACAATAATATATTCTTGATCAATACACATGCTAAGTCTTTACGTTTTAATTCAAAGTCATTCATGATCAAATTATTACTTGAAAATGAACCTGTCAGCCTATTATAAAATTCTCATTCTCACACTCAGATTTTTAAGCAACATTTTAAAATTACTTTTGCTGTTATTAGTGATGGTACTGGGGCCCATAGTGGAAAAGGAGGCTTATTGATTATAATATGTATTATTGAGGAAGGGTCATCCAGCATAAACTTCCAATTATATTGAAAGTCACCCTGTGGTAATATATAAATAGTTGCAAATGTTGTAGAGTAGGGTTTTATCTGTTTGTTTTGTAAAGAATACCCTGTCAGTATCTGAACGGTTTAGAATTATTGAGAGTTGTAGTTGCTGAGAGCTGGAAACTTAGCCTGAGCAAGAATAAAGTATATAATTGTTCATCAAACAAATATTTGTTGACTTCAGGATGTAGGCCTTTAGATGGTGAAACATGAATATCCGTCAATGTCGTATAGTGCTGCTTCACCGGCTTGTTTTGCAAAAAGCACATGAATGGTATACATGAATCGTTTAGAATTATTGCAAGTTGTAGTTGCTGAGCGCTGGAAACTTAGCCTTAGCAAGAACGAAGTATATCATTGTTCCTTAAACAAATATTTACTGACTTCTTGATTTAGACCTCAGGAATTCAGTGGTGATCCAGATAGACATAGTCTCTGCCCTCACAATTACTCATAGGTTTCAATAGGAAAACAGACAATAAGTAAACATTTGTATTACATATAGCAATGATGGGAAAGCAGGCTAGTGGACATTTGAAATAAAAGAAGAAAGTTTGCCTAGACTGCATATTGGAACTTAACTCTACTAAATCAGTGATTTGTACATGTAAAACAAAAAAACCCCACAAAACCCCATGTTGTTTAATGTAACTAATTAATGATCTTTCAAATAATCAGTAGACATGTTACACTACCACTTTGTTGGTACCCTGCGATCCTTCAAGCTAGCACAGAATCTACAAAACTCTATCTGATCCCCAGCTCACTGACTCACTGGATGTAACTTCCAGTGTCCATTCCATTGATAAAATCTGTGAGTGATACCCACTGCCCTGAATATGGGCAGCTGGTAAGGTATGTCTCTAGAGCCCCCAAATACTTCTGCTCACACCAGTGAACTGTATGCTTATTAAGTATCAATTACATTTTTCCCCAGACCTGTTTATGCCAGTTTTACTCTATATTTTAGTTTTTTTAATTTACTTAAATATTATGTAAACTGATAAAATAGTGTGAAAAGGAGTAGTTGTTTTTATGAAAACAAGTTGAATGCTTTGAAGGCTTAAAGACAGATTGCTAAAAAAAATTTTTGCTTTTGAAATAGGTATAGGTAAGAAAATTAACAGATTAGGAGAAACAGTAAAAATCTAGAAGGGGCGTACCCTTAGATGGCTTCATAAGTGTGTTTAAGTCTCGGCTTTTTTAAAGAAACTGAATGTGGACATTGTAGTATGTGCCCTTTTGGGTGTATGCATTTAGAATCAAGATGCCCAAAGATGATTCAACAGACATCAGCCACTTACTCAAAGACTTGGGTCCTGCCTCAAAATATTGATGAATAAAGGTACACTTACGTTTGAAGTTAAAGTGAAATGTTTCAAGTATTTACATGCCATTTTTTATGATTCTACCACTTTAACCAACTATTTGGATCCCACTGCAATTTTTTTTTAACCAAAAAACTCTTTAAAGTGTAGTTAGACAGCCCCTGCTTCCATTTCTGTACCTTTCTTCCCCCTTAAACCCTGGAATCAAGTTTTCAGTGATCTTAAATGGGTCCCCTGACAGCCCAGCACCAGAGCCAGGGGACTGTGCCTTTCATTTCCTTTCCATTCTCTCTCCATTCCCTGTTCATTCCACATTCACATGCTCAGATATTGTAGAAGACTCCCAGCTAGCTCACTCCCTCCAGCCGGCACTCTACATGGAGGCCAGATTAATCTTCCTAAAATACAGCTCTGTTCAGGTTGCCCAAGTCCTACCTGAAAGGTCTGTGGGGCTGGGCAGGAATAGGTCTGATAAAGTGGGGTGGGCATGGGAGAGGGGGAGGGGAATGGGGATGCATACAGGGGTTCCAGAGGCAAGTTGAATGACCCCCATAGAACAAATCAGCAGAGTTCACAGAAAAAAATCCAAACTGTGGTTGAGGGAGAGCCAGGAAAACTGTGTCAAATGTGAGGGCTGAAGGGTTACACTGAAGGGGGAAACCACAAAGGGAAATAGGATTGGAGAACTGGAACGTGGAATATATATTGAATGTGGTCTGAGTAACAAGAAGGCCTTGAAGTAAGCAGGAGTGTGGGGTTGGCTTTCTCCAAGCTGCCTGATATTTGAACTGTTGAGCAATCTCAGGTTTGGGGTTGAGTTTAAGAGCGGTGATGCCTTTTTTTTTTTTTTTTTTTTGCGGTACGCGGGCCTCTCACTGCTGCGGCCTCTCCCGTTGCGGAGCACAGGCTCCGGACATGCAAGCTCAGCGGCCATGGCTCACGGGCCCAGCCGCTCCGCGGCATGTGGGATCTTCCCGGACCGGGGCATGAACCCGTGTCCCCTGCATCGGCAGGCAGACTCTCAACCACTGCGCCACCAGGGAAGCCCAGTGATGCCTTTTTAGTTATACACCTATCCTTAGAAATTCCTTGGAAAACTACCTGTCTCCACTGCCTGCATTCTTGTCGGGACTGTTGACCAAGATTCTCTTCCTAACTTTGGCCAAATAATGAGCAATGACTCATACAGACCAATAAGATTCTCTGTCTTGGAAATTTGCATCTTGGGTGGACAGAATTTGGGGCGTTGACTCACTCTAACAGAAGTGTCTTGGAAACACTTCCTACTGGGTCCTGCCCCTTGAATCCTGGCCTAGTAGAGCTGTCTGGGTTTCTCTTTTTCCTGAGACTTGGTTGTTCAGCTTTTCCCTTGATTCTGTGACCTCCTTCCAATTAAATAACTTAATCAGGGCCCAGTTTCTGTTGCAGGCTGCCGAAGGCACTGACATTCTTCAGCTTAAAGGACTGCCTTGGCCTATGCCTATGGGGCTTTTCTGTCCAAACATTCAATCGTTCCCCAGGACCTGGCATATTAAGTGTACGTTCCTCTCCATGAAGTTTCAGGCCTCCCAAAACAAAATCATGGTCTACTTCTTAAGTTTTATTTCCTACTATTTTTCCTATTTACATTCTGCTCTCTAGTCAATAAATTACCTGACATTAGCTTAGCCATCTGGGATAACTGTCATAATAAAGATTGACGGTGAATCACCCCCCCGGGTACCCATGCCTTTGCAGAGTCCCTCCTGCATTGACACTGGGCTTGGTCATGTGACTGGCTTCGGCCAATGGGACATTAGTAAATGCACAGAAGCAGAGGCTTTCAGAGAAAGCCCTTGTGCCTTGGGGTTTGTCCTCTTACAACACTGCTGCCACCAGGTGACAAAATCCAGTCTAGCCTTTTTGAGGGTGAAAGAGCAGGCAGTTCCAGCCCCCAGCATCCTCCTGCTGAAGACTCATGAGTGAGCAACCCACAGAAGCCAGTTGTGAGTTTTGATAAATGATGGTTATTTTAAAGTACTAAATGTTAGGATAGCTTGTTACAGAGCAATAGAAAACTGAGACAAAAATGTTCCCATCTCCTTAATCAGAGCCATAAGTCCATTAGATATATTTTTTAATTTTCTAAGTATTAATTTTTTATATTCCACCAACAATCCCCTTACTGCTGCTCCAGCCTCTGCCTGCTGCCTGGACACAAAGTCAAAGCCACATATTTTCGTTTACTTTTGTGGCAGCGTCTGCATGACCAGTTTCTATCTCTTGCAAAATTGCAAGTAAAATTCTAATGTATTACAACATTTTAAAAATGCTACTTCTTCCATGAAGCCTTTCTTCCTGTACCAGGTGTGGTTTCTCCCTTTTTGAAACTCTCACCGTACTGGAACTTTGAACTTCTCTCATGGTACTAAGAATTTGCATCGTATTCTTTCCTGCCTGGTGTTTGTCTTCCAGGTGGCCTCCTGCGTGGCATTTACCAGATGTTAGAGCACTTGTCTCTGCACGCCCTCGGCTCTGCTTCTCAAAATGTGGTCCCCAGACCAGGAGCAATGACATCACTTGGGAGTTTGTCAGAAACGCTAAATCTCAGGCCCCACCCCAGAAATACTTTTTCCGAATCTGTGTTTTACCAAGATCTCTAGATAACTTGAATGCATATTAAAGTTTGAAAAGCTTTACTTTAATGTAAAAGTATGCAGCTGTGCATTAGAGTACCTTGGGGATAAAACATAAAAAATCTATCCCAATGCCTGGGGACCGCACCAGATGAATTAATTTACAGTCTGTGTTGACACCCACCATTCTAAAATAGAATTGCCAGATTTAGCAAATAAAAATACAGAAACACAGTTACATTAGAATTTTAGAACAAAAGTAAAGATTTCTTTTAGTATAAGTCTGTCTCAAATATTGCATGGGACATACTTACACTAAAAAATTCTTTGCTCTTGATTTGAAATTCAAATTTAATGGAGCATCATAAATTTTCTTTGGCAGCCCTACTCTAATGTTTATTCCAGAGCAGCGAGTGATTCTCAAACATGAGAGTGCAACAGAATCGCTTGGAGAGATTTATCGAGTCCTAGGCCCCCATCCTCAGAGTTTCGGATTCAGTGGATTTGGGATGAGGAAGAAGAATTTGTGTTTCTAACAAGTTTCCTGGGAGAAAATGTTGATCTGGGAACCGCATTTAAGAACCATTGATCTAGCATTAGATTTGTCTGAATGGATGCCTTATATGTATACAAATCGGTGACTGGGAGAAAACCTCTGGGTAGATCCCATGGTTATCTTCATCAGCAATGCTGAACATGAAAAAACCTTATAATGGAGATGAGGATTATATAAAGGTCAGGTGTGTGGGTAAGAAAATCCGTTCCCTATTGGACTCTTTAAGTTCCACCAGGGTCCCTATGTGTGCCCCTCCCTCCAGGGCAATGGGAAGCTTGACTTATCTCTAAGAAGATGGCTCTAAACCAGAGCTATCTCGTAGAAATACAATGTGAGCCACAGATATAATTTTAAAAATTTTAGTAGTTACATGAAAATAATTAAAAGAACATATGAAACTAATTTTAATAATAGATTTTATTGAACCCAGTATTTCCTTCATCTTAATCTGTAATCATTATCAACAATTAATAAGATCATTGACATTCTTCTTTTTCATAGTAAGTCTTTGAAATCTGGTGTATATGCTTAAATTTCATCTCAGTTAAGACCAGCGGCCACATCCCAAATGCTCAATGGCCATATGTGACTCGTGGCTGCCTTATTGAACAGTGCTGCTTGAAGCTACTGCCTGACTCTGAACTTGGGGACACAACCTGACCTTGGACTGATCACCTGGTCCAACCACCGCATTCTTCTCTGACCACAGACTTGGGCTGGTTTCCAGGCCAGTTGTATTCTGTGATTTTTCCTTTTTCCAAATTCCTACCCTTGCCCATCGCCTCCTCACTCCTGAGACTTTGCTTGAGAGGAAACCACATGAATGAAAATTCCAATGTCAAAAATAACTAACGGGGCTTAAAGGGACCTTGTTGCCCATCCAGTGTCACGTTAAGTGGCTGAAATGTTGCGTGAGACCATTGCTTCTTTGCTTTGGAAAGGTTTACCCATCACCCAAGAGGCTTAACCAGAGTCTCAGTCCAAGAAGCCCTTGTTAATCTGGTTTTAAAATCCTAAGTGCCAGAGAGACTAACATTTCCCTGGGATAGCTTGACTCCTATAGCTTTCCTGTTCAAGGAAGTTGGCTCCACATAAATAACACAAGTGAAAGAGAAGGAATACCATGAAAAGGCAATAGGCCAAAAGTCTTAAGTTCCTGAATAAAACATAAACAGAGTGTTATAACTGAGACTATTATTTTTTTTTTCACAGATCAGTGGCATATTGATCTCATATTTGAAACTCTTTAAGTTGCAAAGTTGTCAAAGAGTTTAGTCATTTTATAGTTACACGTCAGAAAGAAATTATTTATCAAACTATTTCTCTATGAGACAGAACAGACAGATGCGCAGATTTTCTGTATATTAGTTCTACTTTCATAGCCTTGGAAGGTTCAGATAAGTTTCAGACTGAGGTTCTGTGAGATTTGGAACTTGGCTACTTTCATGGAGAAGCAAAGTGGCAGACAGGGGATTCAAAAGCTAGGATCACTGCTGTGATCTAGAATTATGTGTGAGGTCCTGAGACATGGGTTAAATTTAACTTAGATGATTAACTAGATGAATTTTCGGCTACGATTTCAGCTGTAAACAATCTGACAGGGTGATTGGCAGCCTCTCATTATAGAGGCGTAGTGATTAATTAACACAGATCTTAATTAATTTTGTAAGGCAAGGAACAGTATTTCCTCGCAGTGAAAATCAATATTTGAATACTTGGGGCCCCTTCTCTGAGTTAATTTCACTCAGATATTTAGCTCACTTTAAATTCCCAGTTCCTAGTAAATGTTATGTGCTTCCAACTATTAAGGTAATTGGGAATATTTATGATATTCTATCTCAAGCTATTTCTGGAAAGATGTGAAGTGTAAATAAATATATTTTAAAATTCTAGTTTCAATTTCAAAATCATATTTCTATTTTTGTACTTGTCAGGATGTTAAACTACATTGCTAAAAGCAAAGAGGTATATAGAAATGGTGGGAAAATATCTCCCCTGCCCCAGCCCTGCCTTTGGTAGGAATTATCTCAATGCTGTGCTCAGTGCACATTTAAATCATTTTGCCACTGTGAAAGCCTAGAGAATTATTTCCTTAAATATTGGAGTGAGTCTCAGGGACTCCACAGAAAGGAGATCATTCCCTTGGCACATGACTTAGCAGTAATCTCCATTCTGCAAATAAAGCAAGAATGGGAGATTTTCTTCAGCCTGGAAAAGTAATGTGCTGGGAGAAGCCAAAGATTGCTCAGAGGTTGGAAAGTGGAAGGGCTGAGATTCTCTCTCTAGCTGGGAAAGAGGGGCGATGCCTGCCAAGTGGCTTAAGATGCGCACTGAACTGCGAGGTGGTCACTTGGACCATGCAAAGTTGGGGTCAGAACAAATAAAGGTGCTCGCTTCCCTGAGGAAGACGGCAGTGAATGTGGCATTGACCAGCCGTGCAGGGCAGAGATGCAGAGGGAGATGGCACAAGAGGGGGGGCTGGCCCTCTGGAGGAAAAGGTGCTCCAGAACATTCCTGTAGAGGGAATGTGGAACCTACTAGAAGCCCAGAAGCCCAGGGAGGACTCAGGGGTGAGGGGATGGGGATCTTCTTTTTCCTTTTGCTAAACCAAGGGCTAGAGCAAAGCTTGAGGGCTCTGGAAGGGCAGAGTGAAGAAAGCAGACAGGAAATGACTCCGCTCTGAAAGGGCCAGAGAGGATTGTGGGAAGCGATGGTCAGGAAACAAGTTCCAGCCTGAACACTGTTGGTGGGAATGTAAAATGATACAACTGCTGTGCAAAACAGTATGGTGAGATTCTTCAAAAAAATTAAGAATAGATTTATCATATGATACAGAAACTCCACTTCTGGACATATACTCAAAAGAATTGAAAGCAGGATTTCAAAGAGGCATTTGTAATGTTTTGTAGCAACATTATTCATAATAGTTAAAACATAGAAAGTGACCCAAATGTCCATCAGCAGGTGAAAGGATAAGCAAAATGTGGTCTATCCATTGCAGTGGAATATTATTCAGGCTTAAAAAAGAAAGAAATTCTGACACCTGCTACAACATGGATGACCCTTGAGGACATTATGCTGAATGAAATAAGCCAGTCACAAAAAGACAGATACTGGGGGCTTCCCTGGTGGCGCAGTGGTTGAGAGTCCGCCTGCCGATGCAGGGGACACGGGTTCGTGTCCCGGTCTGGGAAGATCCCACATGCCGCAGAGCGGCTGGGCCCGTGAGCCATGGCCGCTGAGCCTGCGCGTCTGGAGCCTGTGCTCCGCAACGGGAGAGGCCGCAGCGGTGAGAGGCCCACGTACCGCAAAAAAAAAAAAAAAAAAAAAAAAAAAAGACAGATACTGTATGATTCCACTTATATGAGGTACTTAGGGCAATCATAATCATAGAGACAGAAATTAGAATGGTAGTTTTCAGGGGCTGGGAGTGGGGAGAGAATGGGGTGTTGCTGTTTAATGGGTACAGAACTTCAGTTGTGCAAGTTGAAAAGAGTTCTGAAGATGGAGGGTGGTGACGTTTCTACCACAGTGTGAATGTACTCAACTGTACCCTTAAGAGCGGTTAAGATACGTAAGTTTTCTGTATGTTTTACCACAAGAAGAAAAACTTAAACAAACAAACAAAAAGAAACAGTTTCTAGGACTGACGGAACCTCCTGTCACACCTAAAACCCATGATGCGGGTATTTCACGTCTGCAGGAGCAGTATTTTACTTTATGGCATGTGGGATCCTCCCAGACCGGGGCACGATTCCGTGTCCCCTGCATCGGCAGGCGGACTCTCAACCACTGCGCCACCAGGGAAGCCCAGTATTTTACTTTAGTTTGCAGGGTAGTTCTCTCCAAGCAGTATATTGGCTTGGTCAAAAAGTTAGTACACCAAATAGTAGTTATTTGGTTTAGCTACATTTTTAAGTAAATATCACTCCTTTAAGGTCTCTTTAAGGTCATAGAATGGGGAGCAGTGTCTTCTTAGGACTGAAGTGTGGGAGTGTCTGAGTCTAAAAGCCCAGGGAGAATCAGTGATGTGGGCAGGGGGAGATGAGGTACCAGAAGGAGAATTTCAGGATCATCTGTGGACACTTGGGGCCCAAATGCCTGCTTGTTACTAAAGCCATGCTCCTCCCCAGGTGTCTGTGACTGCTTCACACCATATGTACAAATCGTGTGCGCACAGAGGGGACATTTATTTGCTAGTAAGATATGCTGTGACCTTTGGCAACTCTCTGCTTTCAGGAATAAGATGCAAATTAGACTTCTTTCCAGATTTTAAACTGATTCACCTGTTTGAGCAGTCCTAAATAGCTTCCTTTTTTATTTTTAATAAAATTTAAATTTCCCAGTTCGTCATCATGATAACATACACACATAAGCTTTCAATGGTTACATACTAGTCATTTTGATTCGTTAATTGGACTTGTGATCGAATCCTATTTTCATGGCATCATGAAATTTACAAAGAAATCTGAGACTTCAAAGCTACATAAATCCAGTTTTTCTCCCAATTCATTGGCTGTTTTTCCTCAGTTTTTGCTACATCCTCCTCCTATTCCTGTCATCTCAATATTTACTCGCTGTTCTCATTTCCTCAGTTCCTTCATCCAGTTCTATATTTTTCCCATGGCTATAATAATTCATATATATTTATATCCAATTTTGAATTCCAGACTCATATATTCAACTACTTCAGCGTTATCTGTCCTCACTGGGTATCTAATAGGCATTTTAGTCATAAAAGTTTGAACAAAACACTCCATTTTCTCTAAGACTTGTTCTTTCTTCTATTACTCCAATCTCACAAATTAGTTATTCAACAAGTATTATTGAGTACGTCTTAGATGCCAGGCATTGCTCAAGACTCATCAGGGAACAAAAAACGGAAGGGGTAGAAAATAAGCAGCAAATAAAACACCTAAATAAATTACCTAGTGTGTCAGAGGGAAATAAGTGCTTTGTAAAAAAAGAAAAAAGAAAATTAGATCGGGGTGCAGTGGAAAGAGGCCAGCATCACTAAATAAGGTGGTGAGGGAGATGTCACCGAGAAGGTGGCATCTGAGCAAAGACTTGAAACTGGTGAGGGAGTTCAGCATCGGGAATCGGTTTAAGAGATTAGAAAAGAGACACTGGAGAGAATATCTCTTTTTAAGAGTTCTTCTATATGTTGGTCCAAAGGCATGGAAATCTAACAGGCAGAGGAAATGGAATCAAGACAATGTTTTTCTTAAATATTTCAATTGAAGTACAAAAACACATAGAATGTGCAAAAATTCTAAGCATAGATTGTGAATTATTTTTGTAAGGTGAACACTATCTAAACCAGAAAATATAATAATGCCAGCACCCCAGAAGCTGCCCTTGTACCCCAAGCCAGGTACTAGGCACCCAAGAGTAACGATTTCATTGACTTCTGATTCCACAAATTTATTTTTCCAGTTTTTGAATTTTATATAAGCGGAATCATTTAGTGTGTGCACTTTTGTGATGGGCTTCCTTCTTTCTGTTTGTGAGATTTATTCATGCAGGAGGAGGGCATTTATTCTCACTTCTGTACAGTATTTAATTGTGTATCATATCACTCTGTGATTTGCTTTTCACTCTCTTAATGACGTGATTTGATGAAAATAATTTATTAATTTTAATGTAGCAACATTTATTAATCTTATTCTTTAGGGTGTGTGAATTTGTGTTCTGTGTAAGAAAGTTTGCCCATGCCAAAGTTATAAAGATATTCTCCTGTGTTAAATTCTAGCGCTTTGCCTACTTTGTCTTTTAGATTTTGATCTAAAATCCACCTGGATTAATTTTATGTGAGGTGTGAGGTAGAGTACAAGATTCATCATTGATTATTGTTATTAAAAAACATCTTTTCCAATTTTTTCATTTCATAAATTATGTGACTGGATATATGTGACGTGTCTCTGGACTTTCTAATCTATTCAATTTGTGTTACTCTTTATCTTCGGGCCACTTGCAAAGCTAATTACTATAGCTTTTTACCCAGTCTTGATATCTGATTGTGTAAGTCCTCCAACACAGTTCATTTTGTTCAAGTTTATCTTTACTATTTTTGGATGTTTACATTTCTGTATAAATTTATAAATAACTTGTCAACTTAAATTTAAAAATATCATTTTGATTGTGATTTCTTTAAAACTAGAAAGGTCAATATGAGGACAGCTAACATCTTTCTAGTATATTTTCCACTTTACTAATTAGGCTCCCCAACTATGAACATATTACGGCTCTCCTTTTCCTACAATCTTTCTTCCGTTTGGCTTAGTCTGTTTTGTAGTTTTCTGTGTAGAGATCTTGCATTTTGTTTTATTTATTTTATGTTCACTGGTGCTACTGTAAATGGTATCTTTCTAAAAATCATCATTTTCTATGATGATTGTTGCTTTTATGTAGAAATAGAAGTGATTGATTTTCTTCATGTATTAACCATGTATCTAGCAACATTGATGAATTCACTTCTTAGTTCTAATAGTTTATGTGTAGATTCTTGTGGGCATTCCTCATATACAATCACACTATCTGTAAATAAGGACATAATTTTTCCTTTTCAATCTTCGTATAATTTATTTCCTTTTTTTGCCTTAGTTCACTGTCTAGTATCTCCAATATGATATTGCATAAAAACTGTGATGAAAGTATCCTTACCGCATTCCTGATCTCAGATCAGATGCTTTCAATTTCTCACCAAATTATGACATTTTCTATAAATTTTGTGGATATTCTTTGATCAAATTAAGGAAGATTCCTTCTTAGTTTTCTATGAGTTTTGTTTGTTTTTAAATCATGAACAGGTGTTGAACTTTAACAAAGTATTTTTCTCCATTTTTAAAAATTATCAGATATTTTTCTGCTTTCTTAACGTGGAGAATTATGTTGACTGATTTTAACAATGAAGCCAATCTTGCAACACTGGAATAAGCCCGACTTGGTTAGGGTATAGTATACTTTTTGTACTTTGCTGGATTCAATTTGATAATATTTGAGCACTTTACGTATGTGGTCATGAAGGACATTGGCTTTCATCTTCCTTTCTTGTAGTGGTCTTGTTATACTGTCTGATGGTCTAGTTGTGAGCACCAGATCAATGCCTAGGAATATCAAGGCCAGTTGACAGTACCATGCTGTCTCTTGGCTGACAGGGTCTGAATTTCTCTTTCTTAGTCTCCTCTTTTGGCCAAAAGTAAATAATGTTAGGCCACAGGGTACTGATGTAGGATATGTAGCTCTTTACCACTGCCATGATTTTACTGATCAGGAGCTCGTCCAGAGTGTGTTGTGTGTCGTTGAGGGAGGGTTACCGTTTCCTGCTCTTTTTGTTGCAGAATGAGTTATTCAAACCCCTGATATCACAATGGCTGTGGAGTAGCATTTAGATATCTGGGAAAGATACATCAGCCAACTGCAGCCCCAGTGATTACCAAAAACAAACTGGCCATCTGTTCTTGTACTAGATTCTGAAGCAGGGGCCTAGATTATCATCCCAGCTTATGAAAACATGTCCTGAAGTTCAATTGGTCTCTTCTAGAGACCTGGGTGGTCTTCTTGTCCTTACGATACAGAGGGAAGTGACATTGATTATTTCAGCTACTGCTAAGGCAGAGTGAACCATGTTCATCATGGAAAGAAAGATTATAAAAATCACAGCTTGTTAAGTCCAAAAGAATATACCCAACTGTGTACTTTGAAAGAAAATGAAAGAACACCTAGTCTTGCTAAGCGAGCAGCAGTAGTTTTAAGTAGTGATGTCTAGGGCTGACCTCCAGCTGGTCCACATTGGTTCATCTGTACCAGTTCATCATGGCCGGCAGCTTTTCTGATTGGTTGGTGCCATTGCTCAACCAGTAGGCACATATTTGGAATGTCAAGCTTGGTTATGTCATGGTTTTTGTATCCTTTATATGAAAGGAGTCTTAGAAAAAGATCTACCTGTTTAGACAGACATGTAGCTACAAGTAGCCACTCGTATATTGTTCATAAATATTTGCTAAGTGTTTTACTAATGCACTCAAAGCAACCAGAGTTTCATTTCCTACAGTGACTTTTTCTTTCCTCTCCTAGCAGGGATGAACAAGAAAAATCTATTACCTGGAGCTTTTGTTTGTTACGCACAATGTGTTTCCACCTCTCTGATTTATCTCCCACAGTCTCTCATGGTCCAGCTGGACTGGTCTACTGGGTAGCTCCCAAATCTGCCTGAACATTGACTTGCTTTTGTGCCTCTGCCTTTGTCTGATTTCAAAAGACTCCTCCTCTCTCCAGTATAACAAGGTACTTACACTCAAGACCCAGATCCAATCCTGCCTCCCCTTGAGGGTTTCCCTTGATTGTTCACTAAAGTCAATTTTCTGTCTTAGTCTTCTAGTACTTTTTAGCTCTCTTACTACTCAGTGATGATTTGTTTGGGACACTTTTAATTTATTATGTAATTGTATTTATAGTTATTTTCCATGTGCATGGGTAACTTATCCACCTATAGTACAAACTCATTAAAATTTAAAATTATAAAAATTGACCCCAACACTCAGCACAGCAGCTTGCATGGAGTAGAAGGATTGTTTTCCCAAGCTGGAGAGAGACATGTAAATACTCATTTTCCCAAGCTCAGAGTTCAGTCTGCAAGACTCAGGGGGGACCCACAGAGTTTGATTTTGTCAACATCAAATGCCTTCATTGCCATGTTTGCATTCCTTTCTCCATCCAACAAGTCCCAGAAAGCCCAGGAAGACTGTAGGTATGGGGTAGGAGGAAAACCTTAGAAAATCTGCCAACACCAGGCCCTCCTTAGGGCGGTATGGTGGGAGGGCTGTGCGAAAGGGAGTGGAAAGAAGAGGAGGGTAAGCAGAGGCATCACTAAAAAGGAGATGGGAGCATGCCTCCTTCATAATCTTGCCAAGCCTTCTTGATCTTATGCCTTTAAAAAATGAAATATTTAATAACAAAATCTAATTGATGTTTGAATTATAAAGTGATTTAGGAGCACAGCTGTGGTTAGTAGAATCATGACCTCAAAAAACTGTCCACATCCTAATCTCAGGGACTTGTAAACATGTTATCTTACTTTGTAGGTGTGATTAAGTTAAGGATCTTAAAACGGGGAAATTATCCTAAAATACCCCATTGGGCCGAATGTAGGTGAAAGAGGGAGATTCAGACTGAGAGAAAGAGATGGGGCTGGTTTTGAAGATGGAGAAAGGGGCCACAAGCCAAGAAATGCAGGCAGCCTTTAGAAAAGGATGGAAAAGTCCAAGGAACAGATTGTCCCCAAGAACTTCCGGAAAGGAACACAGCCCTGTTGATACATTGATTTTAGCCCAGTGAGGACCATGTCAGACTTCTAATTTACAGAACTAGAAGATAATAAATTTTCTTTTTTTTTTCTGTACGCGGGCCTCTCACTGCTGTGGCCTCTCCTGCTGCGGAGCACAGGCTCCGGACGCGCAGGCTCAGTGGCCATGGCTCACGGGCCCAGCTGCTCCGCGGCATGTGGGATCCTTCCGGACCGGGGCATGAACCCGTATCCCCTGCATCGGCAGGCCGACTCTCAACCACTGCGCCACCAGGGAACCCCAATATGTATTTTTTAAGCAATCAAGTGTGTGGTAATTTGTTACAGCAGCCAAAGAAACTGATACAATAACAAATGCAGCATATCAAGCATTTTATGGGAAGACCTAAGTGGGATGCCCCATGTAAGCTGGAAAGTTCAGGGAAGGTTTCCCTGTATGCAGCAAATAAATGGAGAAGGAATTTTCAGGGCAAAGAGGAGGGGAAAGGGCATTATAGTGTGTGGGATCAGGATGTGTGTGGAAGAAACATGAGCAAAAAGGAACAAGGTGAGAAATGAGAGTGAGTTTGGATCACTACAAGCCATCCCACCTTGCTAGCAAGCAACATGGCAAGAGATGAAGCAGGAGGGATGGGGTGAGAGTGTGGAGAGGACTTCTCTGCCCTGGGGAGGGGCTTAGGCTTTAAACAGGGGGGCCTAAGGAGGCAATGAAGTCTTTTAATGAATCGTGGTGTGTATGTGTGTATGTATGTGCACTGGGGGGCTGGAATGACATGGTAAAGATTTGCACTAAAAAATATATCTTACATAGAATATATCTTACATATAATGTATATACACATACATATATACATATATATATGTGCACATATATGTGCATATATAATATATAGTATATACATATAATGTATATACTATATACATTATATGTATATAATGCATACAATGTATACATTGTATATATTGTATATACTATATACATTATATATATGTATATATACACATATATATACATATATGTATATATACTATATATACATATATATACATATATATGTATATATAGTATATATAGTATATATACTAATATGTATATATAGTGTATATGTATATATACTATATACATTGTATATATTGTATATACTATATACATTATATTATATACTATATACATATAATGGATATACTATATACATTATATGTATATAATGTATACTATATATATATGTAATTCTTCCTTTTAGCAAATAACTTCCAAACAGAAATAAACAACAGTTATTTCAAATATAAACCCCAGTGGCTGTGTCACAAAGCACAGGCTCTGAATGTGGGCACCTGATTTGCAGTTAGACCCTTCTTCCCACCTGGGCAACAACATGCACTGTGCTCCAGGAGGGGAGACTGCACGAGGCATTTTCTTCTGCCCCTAAATCTCTCCTCTTTAGTGGTCCCCCTTCACAGGGGCATTGTCAGAGGATTTATTCAGAGAGGGTGCTGATGGTGGTTTGGGGATGCTTTAGTCCCTACACAATCTCCATCGGACCAACCCAAGCTATTCCAAAAAAATACATAATACTAATACTTTTATAAACATATGGATAATCTTATAAAGCAGGTAGGTTTGAAGCTGCTCTGCTTGGAGTGGGTGTGGAGGCCATACTGTCTTCTGCTCAGCTTTCTCCCCCTGTCCACGGCACCCTCATCAAGCCCCAAGGATTCTTCGATCATCGTCAGTAAAGTACCACTCATTGCCCTCATTCATTCCACAGTTACTGTGCAACTACCATGTGTCTGGAGCAGCTTCAGGCAATGGAGGTACGAAAGTGAAAAAGACAAATTTCTCTCTCTCTCTCTCTCTCTCTCTCTCTCTCTTTCTCTTTCTCTCTCTCTTGTTAACTAATGTGCAGATGGTAACTAGTGTGACGGAAAAAAACAAATCTGGAAAGAAACTTAGAATTTTGGAGTTGGAGGAATGAACTCCAAATGAGTTAGAGCAGATAAAGTTTATCTTCAGATTCATTGATCTTAACAGGTACGCAGAGAACAAGGTCATCAGCTGAGCTTGCTGGAGAGGAGTTGTTGCTGGAAATCTGGAAGGAGAGGAGGAAACTTGAAACAGTCATGTAGGGGAATAGGAGAGAAACAGGTCTGGGGCTGTATCATATGATCACTGGGCAGCATTAAGGCCCATTTGAAGTTAATGATAATAAATTTAAAGTGAAGCCAGTTGACACCCCTCCCCCTCCCCCCAAAAAAGAAAAACAAATAATCTCAGGTAAGGTGTGAAGAAAAGAAGCTTCAGAATATTTGGCTATTTAAAATGATTTGTACATATTCTGTCATCAAAATAACAACCAACTGCTATAGCCATAAAAGAAATCCGTAAACATCTATCCCTTCTTTCCCAATTTCCAACCTCTAAGACACACCACCGGCATTTTATATTTATGGGTGGTTTATAGATCCTCCTGAGCTGCATTACGTAGGTTGCCAATATTTTCTAATTCCACATTCTTGTTAATGAGTGGCTCCCCGTTGCCCTCCACACAAGATTTATTAAAATTACCCAGGGAATAGTACATTTACAGAACTATGAAATACAGTCACTGTTTCATACTGATTAGAATTGGTACTGTCAGTTGTAGTCTCCTCCCAGAAAAGTGCACAAAAATCTCACCTTCTCCTCCAATTTTGTCAATTTCTTCTGGGATATAGTGGGCCTTCAATACAAAATATTTTCCCTTAACAATTATTGTTTCTAGTAACTTTGTCAAAAATACATGAAAGACAGAAAATCACTTAGCTCTGTGATGCCAGGCACTGGGCCATCCATCCTGTGTTTAGCAGGCAAAACTTGGACCAATGGAGTAGATTTTGTTCTCCAAGGAGAGTTAAGGACAGGAAGAGAGGTGAGAGGCTCTCCAAAAGCAGGACAGCCTCAAATGCTGAGCCAGACGCAAGCTCAGAAGGAGGAAATGTGATGTTTATGGGACCAACTTGCAAATGCAAACATGAGTCAGCCAAAGCAACATAACAAAGGATCCTCAACAGCTGGATTCCTTTGATGTTTAAAGTAGTAATAAACATCCATGACTATCTTTGGAACATGATTTATCTCTACATACACATATATCTATTTAATAGAACCACAAGGATTAGTTAACCAAAACTTACCTAAGAACTATCAACTTTCACTTCCCTAATTGGGTCCCAACGCACAAGTTTATCTGTTGGGGAAAAAGAATTTTTTTTTTACTTCCTATTACTGAAGTGGGAATCAGTAATTGTAGGGTTCCCAGGAAGACACTGAAAAACCCTCGGATTGGGGGGGATTTGGGCTGCAGTTCTCCAAATCTGTTACATGGGAGGGGGTAGAGCAAATCATTAGTGAGTTTTCTTGTCTCCTCAGGTCTAAAAGTTTATGAACTTTCAAAGGGATACAGGAGCCAACCTGAAAGAGTTCCAGCCAAAGCTGTAAAAATTTGAGCAACAAAATAAATAATGTAGTATTGAATTATAGCTCAAATTATAAACTAAATACGTATGAGTCCACACTGCTATAAATAAATGATTGAATAGATAAATATTTAAGAGGGAAGGAATACATCTACCTTACAGAATAATTCCAAACAATAAAGTAGATACTCCCCGCTCCAGGAGGTGGAGTTGCATTTCCCCAACCCTCCTCTCTGGAGTGTGGGCTGAATTTGGTGACACTCATCCAAAGAAAAGAGTATGGAAAGAGAAATAGCAACTGCTGGGCAGACACTACTTTAAGCGATTTAGGTCAACATCACCAGTAACAAGTCCTGTTGCTATCGTGTAGCCCCTGAGAGGATGTGATAACGAGAAGGACATTTTACCTGTGTGGTCTTCCTCCCCCAAACCCATAACCACAGCCTAATCATGAGGAAAACATCAGAAAAAACCAAATGATAGATATCCACAAAATAGCTTAGCAGAATTTTTCAAAACACTCAAAGTTAAGAAAAACAAGGGAAGACCAAGAAACTGTCACAGACAAGAGGAGATTAAAGAGACGTAACACTAAATGGAGCGTTGGGTCCTGAACGTGATCCTGGAACAGAAAGATCTTAGAGGAAAACTAGTGAAATCTACGCGAAGTCTAGTTTAGGCAATAGTAACGGATCAGTGTTCATTTCTTATTTTTGACAACTGTACCATGGTGATGTAAGATGTGAATATTAGGGGACACCGGCAGAGCGGGTTTAAGCAACTCTGTACTATCTCTGCAAGTTTTTGGAAATCTAAAATTACTCCAAAATAAAAAGGCTTATTATCAACAACAAAAGCAAAAATTTATGAACCTGGAGTGCAAACAGAACCTTTTTGAAAAAGCAGCAGCAACTATTCCCCTCTACATAACTCAGTTACTGAGGGGTGTGCAGTGCTGGGAACTCGGGTGTTGGGATACAGAGAAGGCAGCCCGGGGCCGGGCGTGCGCGTCCGGGCGCCGCGGGGGCCCAGGCTCCTCTCCGGAGCCGCTGGGGCGCCGGACTCTGCCCTGGGCGCGCCCTGCGGGGCGGAGCCACCAAGCCCGGCCTGGCCGACCCGGCCCGAGGTCCAAGCAGAGCGGAAGAGCAGCGCCTGGACCCTGCGCTCGCTGAGCGCCCTCCAAGGTAGGCGAGCCCCTGCGATCTGCGGGCAGGTCAACCCTCCCGCCCCCCAGGTGAGTGGGTGTCCAGGTGCCCTTGGAGCTGCCCGCCCCCCCCCCAGCGCCGCCCAGTGTACCAAGGGCATTTTCCTGAAAACGGATCCTTGGTAAGGAGCATATTCTCCCTGTAAACCTCTTTTCTGGGCTCGGATTCCCTGGGCGAGAAGGTTGTGCTCCTCCAGGAACAGAGTTGCCTTCCCCGAGAAAGCTTACCCCCTCCATAGCCCTGTGCACACCTGATTATTTATTTAGATTGGTGTTACGCAGTCCCTTGGTCAGGGGTCCCCGCGATTCACAGGCGGTGGAGAAAGCCCTCTGGAGAACTTGCTGTCACCTGTGAACCCCTGCGTGGCAACTTTGACGGCTTACTGTGCCCGAAATTTTTAAGAGCATAAACAAATGAACGAGTGAAGGTGGTTGTCTTACCCTTCATTCATTCGTGCTGGCTTCTGTAGCTGTAGGTGTAGCGAAAAGAGAACAGCCTATTGGCTGACAGTTTTCTACTGTCATGGGATTTTAGAGCTGAAAGTTACTCAGCCCCAGGCAATTTTGCAAAGGGGCAGTGTCATCTTACGGAAAGAACAGTACAGGACAGTGCAAAACTGGATGATGACATGGCTGTAACTTTTCAACCTTCTTCGAAAGGGAAAATAAATTTATATATACATATATATATACACACATATATATACATATATATATGTGTGTGTGTGTGTATATATATATATATATATATATATGAGCAGAAGAAGCCGTTAGCTCCAAATGTAGCTGAAGCTGTGTCTGTTTACCATTTTCACTATAGTTGTTTGATTTAAGAATCAAAACCTTTTTTACTTCTTGGTATATATAGACTAGATGAAGTGTCCAAAAGGGAATTACTTCTCATTTGCAATTGGGAAAAGATAATGTCTTTTTAACCTAATGCTATTGAATATTCAGTTCTGCGGAAGCTGGCTTTTCAGAAATATGATCTGAGCTGGAGTTTCAGGTACCCTAGCACACACAATCGGTGCTGTTGTTTCTTCCTGCTGGGCTCTCCCCCCTCGCTCTCGCCCTACACTGATAATTTGAGAGTGAAGGGCCCTGACACAGGAATGTGCACCTAAGCAGAGGCTTCTCAACCACTTACAGAAAGAATGAAAATGGCTTACACTTCCTGAGACCTAGGCAAACTTCCCAAGGTTTTTACCTTTGTGATTTGCTAACTAAATGTAGTAACTAAACCTGCACTAACTAAAAAGAGATTTTTGAAATAAAGACAGACACTGTTTCAGTTGTATTATTCACCTTTCTGATTCTGAGAATTAATGACAGGCATGTTATTTGTTAGCGTATTGATTTATAATGTGCTGGACAGTGGGCTTGAGTTGTAATTCCCAAATCTGGACAAAGCCGGAAGATCTAAGCTAGATTTGGCCAAAACTGAAAAGTGAGGTGTACATTTATTTGTTTAGAATAATGGCTGTAAAAGGGAACAACTGAAGGTTTCTGAAGGGAATGTCATTTAAAGTAGTGGCTTTGACTCGGCGAGGCATTTACATCAAAATTAAAAGACCATTTATCCATAGAAAAGCATTTCAAAATGGCAACACGTTACTATCAATTTAATAGCATGTTTAAGTAAATTTACATTTCACTAAGTGTGAAAACAGCCACCCACTGAATTTGAAAACCAAAAGCACGGGTGTGTGTGTGTGTGTGTCTGTGTGTGTGTGTGTGTGTGTGTGTGTGTGTGTGTGTGTGTGTGTGTGTATACTCGGTTTTAGAAAATATTTGGTACATCTGTGGATTTTCGGGCCTAGTCATATATTCACTGAACGAATATTTATTGTGTAGGGCACTACGTTCTTTCTAGGAGACACAGGGGGATACAGCTTTGTGTAAATAAGACACATTCCTGTCCTCGTGGAATTTACACAACTTTGGACTCCTCCGGGACACCCCGAGGCCATAGATTAGGAATCACAGCAATCACCATCCATTACTTTTTGACAGTGACCGAAACTAGAAACTAGATTAGTTTCAAATCACAGACTCTTTTACACTGATTGAAATAGATTAAAAAATTGTAAAGGAACTTATATGTTATTCAAGTCAGTTTTCTCTTCTGCTTAGGTTGGGAAAGAATTTAGGGATCCTGTGTTCTGGGTTTAATATTATGAAATATTGAGATCTTAAACCTGAAATAGCTAAATATCAATTTCATGCAAATTCAATGAAAACTAAACTTGTAGTAGCAGATGCAATCATTTAGGGGGTGAAAAATTCAAATCGAGAAAATCCTATCCATCAAGTTATTTTTTTCCTGTAAATTAGAAAAACATGACTATAATTATTTTTTAACCTCAGAGGAAAAGAGTGACTTTATGTAAGGCATGCTTGCTTTTTTTTTTTTTTTCATTTTGCTATTTTTAAAAACAGCTCTATTGGAGGTATAATTTACATACCATAAAATACATCCAGGTGTCCAATTCAGTGATTTTTAGTAAATTTACGGAATTGTACAACCATTATCACAATCCAATTTTAGAATATTTTCATCATCCCCATCCTTCCCAAATCTCAAGGACCTGTTTTCAGTCACTCACCATTCTCACCCCCAGCCCCAGGCAAGCACTCATCTACTTTCTGTTTCTTTAGATTTGACTTTTCTGGACACTTCATACAATGAGATCATACAATATACGGTGTTTAACAGCTGACTTCTTTCACCTAGAATAATGTTTCCAAGGTGCATTCAGGTTGTGGCATGTGTCACTAGTGGTTCCTTTTTATTGCTAACTAATGTTCATCCCATTGGATGGCTATGCCACATTTTGCTTACCAGGTGATGGGCATTTCTGCAATCACATTGAAGGGGTAAGACAGATATTTTGGTCCAGCTTCCATAGTAGCATAATTTAAAAATAACTGATAGGAGCCAAACTTGTATTTCTATTTATGAAAAATATATTCCTGATATGGATTGCTGATATTTACCAAATGTCATAACTGTGATCTTTCTGTGATACTCCATGAAAGTAGTAAATCGTAAATCCTGTGCCAGTGGCAGGAAGCATCGGTCATTTCATATTCTAGGTTGGACTTAGAAGACGTTTAACTCTTTTTTTTTTTTTTAAATGTGAGAATTTATTTTGCCTTTATTTTATTTTATTTTTTTATTTTTTATTTTTTTTGCGGTACGCGGGCCTCTCACTGTTGTGGCCTCTCCTGTTGCGGAGCACAGGCTCCGGATGCGCAGGCTCAGCGGCCATGGCTCACGGACCCAGCCGCTCCGCGGCATGTGGGATCTTCCCAGACCCGGGCACGAGCTCGTGTCCCCTGCATCTGCAGGCGGACTTTCAACCACTGCGCCACCAGGGAAGCCCTTGCCTTTATTTTTGATAGATAATTTTGTTGGATATAAAATTCTTAGTTGACATTTTTTTCCCTTCAGCACATGTAATGTCACTATCTCCTGACCTCATTGTTTCTTTGAGAGGTCTGCCTTCAATTTTATTTTATTTTTTTTTTAATTTTTAATTTTTTTTATTGGAGTATAGTTGCTTTACAATATTGTGTTACTTTCTACTGTACAGCAAAGTGAATCAGCTATACATATACATGTATCCCCTCTTTTTTGGGTTTCGTTCTCATTTAGGTCATCACAGAGCATTGAGTAGAGTTCCCTGTGCTATACAGTAGGTTCTCATTAGTTATCTATTTTATACATAGTATCAATAGTGTATATATGTCAATCCCAATCTCCCAGTTCATCCCACCACCCCCCTTCCCCTTGGTATCCATACTGTGTCTCTATTTCTGCTTTGTAAATGAGATCGTCTATACCAATTTTTTCAGATTCCACATCTATGCGTTAATATACAATTTTTGTTTTTCTCTTTCTGACTTACTTCACTTTGTATGACAGTCTCTAAGTCCATCCATGTCTCTACAAATGACCCAATTTCATTCCTTTCTATGGCTGAGTAATATTCCATTGTATATATCTACCACATCTTTATCCATTCCTCTGTTGATGGACATTTAGGTTGCTTCCATGTCCTGGCTATTGTAAATAGTGCTGCAATGAACATTGTGGTACATGACTCTTTTTGAATTATGGTTTTCTCTGGGTATATGCCCAGTAGTGAGGTTGCTGGGTCATATAGTGGTTCTATTTTTAGTTTTTTAAGGGATCTCCATACTGTTCTCCATAGTGGCTGTATCAACTTACATTCCCACCAACAATGCATGAGGGTTCCCTTCTCTCTCCAGCATTTATTGTTTGTAGATTTTTTGATAATGGCCACTCTGACCGGTGTGAGGTGATACCTCATTGTAGTTTTGATTTGCATTTCTCTAATAATTAGTAAAGTTGAGCATCTCTTCATGTGTTTCTTGCCCATCTGTATGGAAAGACGTTTAACTCTTGACGTTAACTTCCGTAGAGAGCCTATGTCTCCTTTGCTACGTTTTCTTCACAAATGATATGCATTTAAATTTGGGGGATTTTGATGAGTGTTTGGTCCAACAGTGATAACTGAACTACTCTTAAAGATATGAGCACTTCTTAATAACATATTTTAGTGGTACACTTAACATAAAGCATGAGTCATCTAGAGCCTTAAGCCAAAAAGTAGAAGGGAGTGCATCTGGATTGACATGCTTTTCGTTTTATTATTCTGTAGTTTCTATGACTGTGCTAAAGGATGAACCTGATACAGCGGTTTGTTGATTTACCAAATCAGGCACTAGTTTGAGCTCTTAAAATCTAAAACAGAAGAAATGCCACTCCTTGTTCCTCCAGGACCTTTAGAGGAGCTAGACCAAAGTAATAAATTATTCCAGGTTCCTATTACGTGGTGGTGTTTCTTCTATGAGTAGTCTACAGAACAAATGAAATAAGAACTCTCTAACACTACAAAAACACTGGCTTTTGGTTATACGTCTCTTAGGAAGCCGGGACCTTGAACAGCAGTTCAGTCAGAGCTGTTTTCTTAATTAGCCCCATTCACCCTGCTTTGTGCTAACTCTTAAGACACATGCATTTTTAGTGGGTTACGTTTGACAACTTATGCTCTAACATAGATTTCTCCAGTTGAGTGGAAACTTCTGTAAAATGTTGGCAGATTCTGTGAAACTAAAGAGAAGACACTATGTCTCTGAATGCCTGTAAGTTACTGCTAAAATTGCAAGATCCTATGGGGAAAAAAAGAGCATTCAGATAACTTGAAGGTCTTTTTTATGGACAACTTGGAATGCAAGGATTTTAATTTTATGCTCCTAAAGTTTGAAAATAAGGTAGCCTAGGTTAAATAGTATAGTTTTCTGAAGCTGGATGTGCTCATTTGGAGCTCAGTTTGTCTGCTGGTAATATCAAAACAACTTGCTGAACTCATGGCTCATAACACTAATGTTTTGCTGATCTGTGGTTAGATGAATTAAGTCTCTGTTGGCAACGTCTCTCTCTCTCTCTCTCTCTCTCTCTCTCTCAACTTGGTAAGAATTTAAAAATTTCTATAACAAATGTATTTTTCTAGTCTTACACTGACAATGTCATTCCAATTGTCTCTTGAGAGTCAAATGTCAATTACAGGAATCCATCTTCATCCTTCTCACCTTTTGGAAATTGGAGTGGACACGCTCCCCCTGTTGTGTCTGTTCACCAACAGCAAGAAGGGTCACTCAAGCACTGAGCTGTAAACTTCTTCTAGTTATTTTGGTGAGTTCACTCACGCATCACTAACGGTCACGTGATCTGGTATAAGGAACTTGGTTTCACCCAGAGCCAGGAGCTGCTTCTCAGCCTTGTATCTTTCTATTAGCCCCTGGACTTTGGTAGGATGCCGCACTGGGATCAGTCTAACCTCTTCCTGATATAGGAGGATGGGCAGAGGGGGCAGTGAAGCACAGGGTCCGGGCTGCTTCAGGGGTGGTCACACTTAATAGACTTTGTAGTCACTGCCTCAATGGTCTATGTGTTTATGCTCTACTGTGAAGAATGAAAACATGCGTCTAGACGATGATCAGAAAAGGAATGGGTAGATGAAATAAGGAGTTCTAGGTTCATGAATTAGATTTAAATCTTCTTGTTGCAAATATCCTTGAATACGTCTTATATATTTTTATACATTTCCTCCTACTTTTCCACATTAGTAAATAATAATCATGATTAACTTTCTTAAGATGTTTAAGATTTCCCTTGTTTTTGTCACAATATTGAATGTCATACTTCATGGACTATTCTTCTAGGGGCAACGGCACTAACTACCTGTCAGCAAATCAGTTCCTTGCTTTTTAACAATTCCGATTCTGTCACTATTTTTTTTTTTTTGTCATTTACACTTCTGGAGGGGTTAACAATTTGAATTAAGGAAAACAAATTCAGCTAATTGTGCCTTCCAGTTAGTTCTGGTATAATCAGTGAAGTTCCTTGGATTTTGAAATCACCATTGCACTTTGCATTTTCTAGGGTACTGTTGAATTACGGTTTAAAAAATAAAAGCATATAAATCCATCTTTTTTAGTGTAGAGTTCTGTAGGTTTTGACGAATGGTTACAATCATGGAACCTACATCACCATCAAGATTGAGAACAGTTCCATCACCACTCTCCAACCCCCCAAAATATTCCCCAGTGTCTCCTTTGTAGTCAATCCCTCCCCCACTCTTAATCCCCAGTTCAGTTTTCTGGCCCTATAGTTTCAGATTTTCTAGAATGTCATATAAATGGGAGTACGGAATATGTATCCTTTTGGATTTGGCTGTTTTCAGTCAGCATAAGGCATTTGAGATTCATCTATATCGCTGTGGGTATCAGTAGGTCATTCTTTTGTGTTGATGAGTAGGATTCACCTGTTGATGAATATTTGAATTGTTTCCAGTGTTTGGCGATTATAAACATTTCTGTTTTACGGAACATAAAAATCCCCTAGGAGAGAGGTCGCTGGGTTGTACCGTCTGTGCTTAATTTTATAGGAAACTGCTTACGTGCTGCTGTCCTGCGTGGCTGCACATTTGCTTTCCCACCAGCAACATACAGGAGTTTCGGCTACTCTCCATCCTCACCCACACGTTGTATCATCTGTTTTTCCCTCCTTCGCTGGATGATTTTTAAAGTGACGTAGATGATGTTGAAGCTCAGCTATCCCAAGACCAGCTTAGGAAGCTACAGATATTTTGTAAATGCCTGAGCCTTTTGCTCTTAAAATATTTAATAAAGCCACAAAAATTTTCCAAAAGGGCACCTTCCTTATAAATGTTACAGATGACTGAGATATATGTCAGTGACAACTGCTTCTCATGTTTTTTTCACTGACGAGTCATAAGTGGCTTTTAAGTTGATTGTTAACTGAGAAGGTCAAAGCAAGAGGAGTAATTGACTGGTGGGGGTGGGGGGATGAGAAGAGGGGGGACAACTGGGCTTAGGTGTTGACACTTTCAAATGATGCCCTGTAAGTAAATGTCTACAATAAGTTGTGAACATAAAGATAATTACTTAATATTCTCTGAATGTGTATTATGGTCAGATACGCCATAAGCACTTTTGATGCTGTATCCCATTTAGTTGTCATATAACTCTATGAGGAAGTTAACATTTTCATTTGGATTTTTCAGTTGAGGAAACTAAAGCCTAAGGGAGTTTAAAAACTTTTCCAAGGAGGAGTTTGGGATTAACAGATACACACTACTATATATAAAATAGATAATCAACAAGGACCTACTGTACAGCACAAGGAATGCTACTCAATACTCTGTCAGAACCTGTATGGGAAAAGAATCTGAAAAAGGATAGATCTATATGCATAACTGAATCACTTTGCTGTACATCTGAAACTAACACAACATTGGAAATCAACTATACTCCAATATAAAATAAACATTAAATATAAAAAAAGATGAAAAAAAAGAACAGACATATACCGAAATAGATTAGAAGAGAATCCAGAAATTTACCCCCCAAAAACAGTTGATTTTTGATAAAGATAAAATTTAATTCAATATGTAAAAATTAATAATTTCAATAAATGGTGATAAAGAAATTGAAAAAAAAAACTTTTCCAAGGCTGCTCAGCTAGTGGGGAAGTAAAATAGTCTTGTGGGCAGTACCGAGTCCGAAGCCCTCATCTTTAAGCCATGGAGTCACACTGCCTCTGTTTGTGGAATAAATCTATTGCGACAACATCTGCTTAGGCTCCTGAAGGACGCACCTGGGGGCTCATGGCAGGAGTCACTTGACTGTTACTTAGTCACTTACTTTGGAAAACCCCCGTTACTAAATGAGCTTGGACCCAAGAAACTAGGCTTGGAAGTCCATGCAGAATGCAGCAGGAGACAAAGTGGAAATTTGGAAAGAGCCCAAGCCCTGTGGGTTGGGGTCCATGACCATCATTAACGAGCTGTCTTTGCTTGACCTTGGGGAGCTCATTCTCTCATCTGTAAAATGGGGACAATAACACTTAACCGCCTCAGGTGTTCATGAGGATTATTAAAGGCAGCATACACCAGCCTGCATGAGGTGGGCTGTCATCGGATCCCGGTCCCCTCGCTCTTCCCCAAATGGGAAGGGATTCATGTGATTTGCACCACTCTGCAGTTGAGCTGCTATACTGGTCATTGGGCGAAACCTTCAGCTGTTTTTCAAAGTTTCAAATTATACCAGTGAACTATGAAGATAGATTTTCTCATTACAAAGACACTTGGATTTGGGGGTCAGTCTATCTGGGTTCAGGTGATAAGATTAACTTATGATCTTGAAAAACATGTCACTTTTCTGTGACTTGGTTGCCTTATACCTATGTCTATATTATACATATAGACAGATATAGATATATAGGTAATAATTATAGCACAGTGTGTTGGGATGATTAATTCTGACAATATATGGAAAATAATTTTTGGTAAATGGCACAGTGCTTTGTCAATAGTATATATTTTACATTGTGTTTGTACTAGGATTTCAATCCTTTTTTCCCCCCCAAACTAAATAGCTTTCATTTCATATCTAAGAGCTTGCTATAGCACTGGCTATGATATAAATATATTTGTATATACAAATGAGTAGCATTTAGAAATGAATAAAAATTAATTCTACTTTAAAAATCTTAGATTATTTCTTGCAAACAGCATTGCAGTTACTTGGGCTCCGTGTTAACATGCATGTCTTTTGATATACTGTACATCATTTTCAGGTAAACTGCACAGTCACCTGAGATTTAGCCAGCTGACACTGGATGTCACCATTGTGCCGTGTAATGTCGCTGCAGAACAGGTGTGCTATTCAGCATTCAGTACATGACCAGTCTCTTCAAGTGTCTGGAGATATATTAGCTTTTCTCCTCCATCACATAACCTAATTACCCTTGTAGCACTTTTATTGTAAATTACTCTTTCAGTTTCTAATATCAAAGCTCTCTATCATAGTGGCCAAGAATGATGAGACAATTGTCAATATTGTTAGCTCAGAACTGAGGAGGTGAAAACTCAGAAACTGTGCGAAAACAGGGCTCTCGGTCACTAAGCAGAGTCACTGACTCTGGCTAACCTAAGTAGGAAAGGAATTTACTGGAAGTAAATTCATCTTCCAGAATCGATGGGAAAACTAGGTATGGAAATGGGAGAATCCAGTCCCAGTACCTCAGCAAAGATCAGCCTGTAACAAGAGGGGGATAGACTTCTTCTGGCATTGCCACTGGTCACTAGATACCACGCTGGTGTCCCTGCTGCTGGACACAACGCACTC
This sequence comes from Stenella coeruleoalba, assembly GCF_951394435.1. Classification (NCBI taxonomy): domain Eukaryota; kingdom Metazoa; phylum Chordata; class Mammalia; order Artiodactyla; family Delphinidae; genus Stenella; species Stenella coeruleoalba. The sequence continues at coordinate 19,513,673 of NC_137160.1, forward strand.
TCTGTGCCAGACTCCTTCCTGCCCAGAATAATGATGGGATTTTCACTGCCTCCAGCTTATCAAGCCCAAGGGACAATCCTTTGCTGGCCTTTCCAGGAGGGAGCGCTCAGTTGGCTGAGTCTAGGAGTTGTTCCTGTGCTCCAGCCCCAGGGAGTGAAGGAGAAGTAAGGGATCTTTCCTGAAAAGACTCCTGCAGATGGTGACCCTACATACCTGGGAGGGAGATTCAAGCCAGGCGTCCACCACGGTGCTTTTCAATCAGTACCCACAGAAGTGAGTTGAGAATGCTGCCCTGTGGTCAGCTGCCCTGTGGTCAGCTGCCCTTCGCTACTCCTTCCATGGACCTGGACTCAGTTGCATGTGCCCTGTGGCACCTGACAGCATCCCAGACTTTGCTGTCCCTGTCTTTCCTTCAACCCTGAGGGAGCCTTACCAGCCAGGGCTAGACCTATTTTAAGTGGCCAAGGAGAAAACTCCTTAGGTAAATTGAAAGTCTTAACAAGTTCGGTCTATTAAAAGAAAAATTCCTGCCCATTAAAAGAAAAAAAAAAAAAAGGTAGGCCACACTGCCTACCTTGTTCTTAGAATATGACTTCAAGCAAGTTCCAGCCTCAGCTCTTGCTCTGCCCTTTGCCTGGAATCCTCTTCTCCCAGATGGCCACACGGCTTCACCTCCTTCATTCACGTCTTTTGCTTAAATGCCACCTCTTCAGATCGACCTTCTCTCAGCACCCATCCAAAACAGCGCCGCTTTTTATTCTGTTACCCTGCCTCCGCTTTTCTTCATGACACCACCTCTGATTATGTTCCCTATATATTTATTGTTTTGTTTCATGTCTGTTTCCCCCCTGTACTGAAAGTCCCGTGAAAGTGGGGTCTCTGACTCATTTCTATAGCCACAGCTCCTAACACAGCTGTATTCAATAAATGTTTAATACATGAATGAATGAATCAAGGGTTAAGTAAAGGAAGGGAACTCCTTTGTTAAAATCTCTAGACTATAAGTACCACAAACTGAATGGCTTAAACGTAGTACTTTCTTGTCTCAAAGTTCAGGAGGCTGAAAGTTCAAGATCAAGGTGTCGGTAGGGTTGGTTCCTTCTGAAAACTATAAGGAAGAATTTGTTCCAGGCTCTCCTTCACCTTCTGGTGGTTTCCTGGAAATTTCTGGCATTCCTTGGTGTGTAGAATCATCACCTTGATCTCTGCCTTCAACTTTACATGGAGTTTTCCTTGTGTGCAAATTTTCCCTATTTATAAAGACATCAGTCATATTGGATAAGGGTCCCCCATACTCCAGTGTAACCTCATCTTAACTAATTACGTCTGCAACAACCCTGTTTCTATATAAGGTCACATTCTGAGGTACTGGGGGTTAGGGCTTCAACATGTGAATGGAAGGGGGGACAAAATTCAACCCACAACAGGTGCCTTCTTTGTGTTTATTGTATAATGGTTGAGCCATGCTTAGGTCATTAATCAGAAAAGTAGGTTTGGTTACATAATCCTGGGTGCCCAGTGCTGTGCTGGTTTACCACATGGATAATAATTCACAATAATGTGTATGAATTGCTTTGTAAATGGTAAACTATTCATTGGATGTTAGTATAATCAGCTGGGGATGTTGACAAATTATTGACGCATTATCAAGAAAGAATCAATACTATGGATTTGCTAGTCTTAAAATACCCCCAAATGGATTTTCCTTTACAGCCCAGCTCGCTCTGCAGACTGTTTAAAGTATTACCGGACTTTTTTCTACCAGTCAGACTGCTTGTCAGCAGTAATTGTGGATAATGGCTTTATGTTTTATTTACTTATTTGACAAACATGTACTAATCATTTATTATGTGCTAAGCACTATTATAAGTGCTTGACAAATGTTAACTCACAACCACATGTTTATTATTTATATTATTATTATTAATAATAATATTATCTGAATTTTACCGATAAAGAAACTGAGGCACAGAGAAGTTAAGGAATTGCTTAAGGTCACACAGCTACTGAGTGGCAGAGTCAGGCCATGAAACCAGGCAGTCTGCCTCCAGACCTTTTAGCTGTAGAACATTCTTTGTTCACAGAAAGTCTCGTGGAAAAATTCAGTGTGTGACAGAACAAAGCAGAGCTGCTTTGGTTCAAGTCCAGACGGCAAAGCCCTGTCTGGGCAGTGCCTCCCCTTCCCTGGGGAGCCCTGTTTGAAAAGGCCTGATCTAGGAAATAATACCTCTTGGCTTGATGCCACTTGTAAGCTGTCTTCAATCCACTCTAGCATAAAACAAATAAAATTCTTTTCTCACTTTAATTAACTGATTGTGTTTTATTTTGAAAATTTTATCTGCTTAAACTACTTCTGGCAGAAATAAATGTTAAGATAGATTTTCCCCCGGACGGTAACGCCATATGGCAATTTGGACTTTCCTGGCTTAAGTTCCCCTTTGGTTTCTTTATACAAATGAAGGACTGTGATCGTGAAAGTTTCCTGAACCAAAAGAGAAATGGGATTTGATTTCCTATAAATAGAGTTGCATATAAACTTTGCAACCAGATAGGCATGATCTACCCTCTCTGTTACAGACTGCTTATTTTCTGTGGTTATTCATAATATGAAATAATCGGAGCAAGAATTTTAAGAGTTACTGTCCATTGAGTGCCTTCTGCAACCAGGGATTTAAAAAACTCTTCATTTTTTACAACTCTAGGTGTTATCACCCCTATTTTACAGATATGTAAGTCGGGGCTCAGGTTTTATGTAACTTGTTTAAGTTGGCCCAACCAGTGAGGGGAGGAGGGAGGATGTTTTGAGAAATATCATTGGTTAAGGAGCAGAATTTTTTTTTTAATTGAAGTATTGTTAATTTACAATGTTGTGTTAGTTTCAAGTGTACAGAAAAGTGATTCAGTAATACATATAGATATAGATATTCTGTTTCAGATTCTTTTCTGAAAAGAAAAGGTTATTGCAAGATATTGAGTGTAGTTCCTTGCAAGATATAGGTTATTGCAAGATGTTGAGTGTAGTTCCCCCCTGGGCTATACAGTAGGTCCTTGTTGTTTATCTATTTTATATACAGTAGTGTGTATATGTTAATCCCAAACTCCTAATTTATCTCCCCCTACTCTTACCACTATCCCCTAACCATAAGTTTGTTTTCTATGTCTGTGAGTCTATTTCTGTTCCATAAATAGGTTCATTTGTGGAGCAGAATTTTTTGATATTAAGAATAAAAGTCACATAAGAGAATATATTTTAGGATGTATAATGTGAGGCCTGATGCAATTTTCAAATTATGAAAGACTGAGAATGCAGTGGGATCCATTCTAAAGAGTGATTAATTCCTGTGATGAAATGCCCCTTATCATTCGGTAATGTACACAATTATATAACACACTAAAAAGAAAAGAGACGGTGAATCAAACAAATGCGACTATAGATCAAGGGCGATTGGATTGACGAACAAGAAAACAACGCAGACCAAGTCAATTGCTTTGCTTGCCTCTATTTTCCCCCTGCTTTTGCTCCCACCTGCTGCCATACTCTACCTCAGGGGAGGGCAAACTTTTTCTGTAAAGGACCTGTTAGATAGAAAATATTTTAGACGTTGTTTGCCATGTATTTTCTGTGTTGAATCTACTCAACTGAGCCGTTACAGTGCAAAAGCAGCATAAACAATACGTAAGTGCACGGCCATGGTTATTTTAGAGTAAAACTTCATCTGTGAACACTAAATTTGAACTTCATATAATTTTCATGTGTCCTGAAATGTTATTCTTCTTTTGATTTTTTTTTTTTTTGAACCATTAAAAGATGTAAGAACCATTCATAAGCTGTCCTAACAGGCTGGAAGCCAGACTGGGCTCCCCGCCGTGGTTTGATGACCACCACTCCAGCCTGACCACCCCTCTCTCATTTCCAAACACATCATTTCTTGTCTCTGTGGGCATTTCTTTTACTTCCAGCATTTAAATGTTGTTTTGGACTAAGAACTTAATCCCGGAAGAGACTTCAGAGGACCAAGTAACAGAAATAGTTCCGCTCACATCCTGCAAAAAACAGACATGCAGAGCTGCTACGGCCAAATCAAGTTCCCCTGAAACAAATAGAAGCCACGGTGGCTGTCTAAGAGGATTTAACATAAAATGGAAAATTCTTGGCATACTCTGTCAATTTCATTGAAGATTAAAGGATAAATGCAGGACTTTGAGTCATCCCCAGAAGCTATTTAGTTTCAAAGTGATGCTAGCAAATATGAAAATTCTTTGTGTGTTTTAACAGCATAGGTCATTGCTAAATTTTAATTTTTTTCCCACTAGGGAATCTGACCTTAATGTGATAGAAACACTTTTGATCTTGGTGTCCAAAAGACAAAGGTTTGAGTTTCAGCTCTGTTAGTTTTACTGTGATCTTGGGTAAATGAATAGCACCTACTAGATTCTTGGCTTCCTTATCAGTAAAATGAGATTAATAATCCTACCTTACAGGACTTTTATTTTATCTTATTTTTTTAGTCCTTTACTATTTATTATGAAAATTTCAAAGAGAAACAAAATAGTAGAGCACTGTAGGGATCCCATGTGCCCTCACCCAGCTTCTACAATTCCGTGCATTTTATCAAACTTCTTTCATTTTTACCTCACCCCATTTTTTCCTCTCTTTAAATACTAGAGTAAAATACTCTCTTTAACATTTCAAATGTAATATTATCTCACCTGCAAATATTTCAGTATGTATAACCAACAGAGAAGATCTTTCTAAGGAATATCAATTCCACTATCACACCTAAAATTACAATAATTACAAGTAATGCTTTGCAAAATTGCAATAATTCTTTAACATCATCTGTTATCCAGTCAGTGGTAAAATTCCCCTACTTGTTTCAAAAATGTCTTTATATAGCTGGTTTATTTGAATCAGGAGCCAAAGAAAATTCATATATTGCATTTGGTCATATGTTTCTTAAGTCTCATAATTTCTGGCAACTTCTCTTCTCTTCTCCCCATCTTTCTTCCTATAATTAATTTGTGGAAAGAATAATTATTTGCCCTGTAAAATTTTACATAATCTGGATTTGGCTGTTTGCAACCTTCACCTTTGTAGAGTCATTGAACAGTTTCCTCTTTCTCAGATGTTTACCGTCAGTAGATAGAGGGGCTGCATACTTCATAGGTGATGCTTTCTACTTGTGCTTGTACCACATCTAGAGAGCATAGCGTCTGGTTGTCTCTTTTTTAGTTTTCTGTTAAGGTTGATTAGTGGGGTCCCTCGAGTTGATGCATTCTTCATCAAGCTCTCACCTGATGTTTTTAGAGCTGGTTGATGACTGTGGCTTAGATCCATTACTTCACAAAGGGTTGCAAAATGTAGGTTTTCTAATTCTTTCAGTCCTTTTGGGTTTATTAGCAGAAATTCTGTAGCAAAATTTTCCTAATCAACTGTTTGGTTACCAAGAAATACATGGTAAATTCATATCATAAAGGCAAGACCAATGCTTGTTGGTGTCCCCCTCACCCCTTTTTCTGGGCTAATTTTTAGTATAATCGTGGCCCGTCTCCATTGAGTTTGAGGATTGTTGTTGTTGGTGGCGGTTTTTCTCTTGTCAACATAATTTCAGGAATTAAAAAAGTTTTGATATGTTTTAATCCATCACAGTCATTCCTCTTCAGGTTGGTTTTTGTGTCTTATTCAAGTAGTATTTGGTTACTGTTTTGCTTTCTGGTATGACAAGATATCTCAGGCTCACCTTATATACTTCTTGCTCCAGATCTAAATCACTCAAGAAGCCCTGGCTGCATTTTAGTAGAAAATAGTGTACTGAGACCATAGTCTGGGCACTGGGAGTGTTAATTGCTTCTGTTTCTAAATTTTCAGTGGATAGACTTGGAATATACATTTTTAAAGGAAAATAAATCATTATTTTCTACTCATGGTTCCAGTTTGGATTGTAAGGTTTTTACGTAACATTTTTGGTTCTGATTTGGATTTCTTCTTCTCTTATGCTAAAAATCTTGGTTCTTAAGACATTAAGACCATGACTTCTTGACTTTATTCTACATCATGCATTTATGTGAGTGAGTCATGTGAATGTTTGCACACACATATAATAGTTTCAAAATAGCAATACCAATATTTCCACTAAAGTATTATTAGTGAATACGGTTTAAGATTGTTTGGGGATTCTTTTTGTTCTTAGGACATATCACATCTGGGAAAAATAGTCCCTGGTGCATGTTTTAAAGTCACTTCAAGTAATTCATGAGGATATGCCACCAAGTTTGTATGCAGATATATTCATTTGTTTTATTAGTTTTTTATTTTTGAGGATTTTATTTTTTCTTTTTAACTTAGTTTTATTTTATAATTAGGTAAAATAATTACATTTTTCAGTGTCAAAACTGTAAATTACAGATTTTCCCCTTCTATCCTACTCTCTCTTCTTAGAGAAATTATATGTATCCTTTTCTGCACCATGCTTTTTCACTGAATAAATATATCCTAGAGAAAACTCTATAGAAGTAGGTAGTTCATTCAGTCAGTCCTCTTTTTGTGGGCATTTGGGCTTTTCCAAATCTTTTACTATTACAAATAGTTCTTGAGTAAATGGCCTTTACAGGCTACTGAGAGTTAAATGAAATGCAGTTCATTAGAGGTCTCTGTAAAGTATAAAGTGATATACATACATGTATATAAGTTTTATATATATATATATGATTTTGTTATATTATTAGCCCCACAGACATTTATTAAGCACTTATGAATATGAATAAGGCATAGTCTCTACTCTTGAGGTTTTATAGTCTAATTGATACTGAATGAAAAGAAAATTTTCCCATTTTTCATTCTCAGTTTAATTTTTAAGTTTCTAATCAATGACTGTTTCAACTGGTGTCATTTTAATATTAAGTTAATTCCTGAATTTTGGATATATACAGATTTCCATAATTTATAATATTTTTTACTATATTTGATTACAGTGCTAATACAGAACTCCTTTCAGTTTACAAACCACATAATTATAACATCAAGGAGGTTAGTTTTGTCCAACTGATTTGGGCTGGGCTTCACAATGACAGCAGTAACAGTGACCACGACAGTTCCCCTGAAGGGGAAGATAGAAGATAATTCTGCCTCGTATGAGTCCACATCAGCTCACATTATTGAAGAAACCGAATATGTGAAAAAGGTATGTGGGCACTGGAAATCATGTTACCATGGTATGATTTTTTACAATAAAGTCTGATATGAATTAGTGGGCTTTGTTTCTCCGTCTCTAGAACATGTGAGGAAGAACAAACCTAGCTTGGCAAAGGACAACCTTGATAGCTGAAATTTAAACACATGCGTTGTCATTTCTCTTGAGGGTATGAACCTCTGTTCCTACACTTGGACTAAAACTGAATAAAGGGCCAGGAGGGTTCAGAACACCTATCAGCACTTAATTTGTCCCACACTATTCACCACTGCGTCCTACTGTTTTACATCATTTCTCAGTTCTTTCATAAGTATTGATACTTTGTTGCCAAGTAGATATTTATGATGCCTGCTGAGTTTCTGTCTCTCCTTACCTTGTTCCTTCTCAAGCAGTTCAGAGCCACTATCGCCAATGACTTGTACATGTTGGCATGTTACTTCATTAAAAATGTGAAATCTTATGAGAATCCAATGATAATGTCTGACAAAGGTATATATTCTCATGAACTACTTTTTAGAACAGATGGAAAAATTTGGACATAGCTAGTTTGTGACTTAGAGCGATTAATTTATCTTTGAGTGTCTTGCAATTCCATAGGTCACCAAGACACGGGGCTTGTATTTCATGCATAAATTTCTATGATCTCCTCTGAGTAATTATTCTCTAGTAATTATTAAATAGTAGTTATTCTCTAGTAATTACTAGAGAGTAATTATTTTGCAGTAATTATTGGATAGTAATTATTTTATAGTGATTACCAAATAGTAATTGTTTTATAGTAATTACCAAATAGCAAATTAGTACTAAATTACTATATAGAAAAAAACAGAACTAACTAGTATTAAATACTAATTACTAAATTGTAATTATTTTGTGGTATAATATTCATTTGCGTTATATTTTAGGTTTGCCTAAGAAACAGTTGTAAAGACCAAATGCTCATTTTCTGCAATCTAAACAATATTAGCCTAAATGCAAGTTAGGTCAATGGCAGTCATTTAAATCTGAGATTGACACAGATGTAATACTTCCTAGATAAATTTGGCACCCTGTAACTGGTATAGAAAAAAAAAAAGTATTTGGTGTTAAATGCCTTTGAAAAAAATATTTTTCTTTTCTTTTAGATTCGAACTACTCTGGAAAAGATCCGAAATCAAATATTTAAAGATGAAGTAAGACATAATAATACAAATCACAAACAAGATGCAAGGGTAATGAATTCATCAAAATGTACCACTTTTATTCCTTCAGTAAATGAACGTAAAGCCATATAGACTTCCTTTAAATAACTTTCTGATATTATTAAATTATTCTTTGAATGATGAGTATTAAGTATTTTGTTGGTATCTAAAGATGTTAATGGGCATATGTATATTTAACTACAGATGTCATTAGTAGGATCAGATTGGAATGGCCAGGTCTTACTTGAATATTTTAAACTTGGCTTACTTATCTAAATTGTATGGGAAGATATTGGCTCAGCCGGGATACATACAGGTTCACCTGGGCCACACCAATGGACATCTAGTTGAAGCCATTACGCTGCGTGATCAGTCAATAAGCTTAAATGCACCCCCTCCCCTGTGACCAGCCTTTTATTCTTAAGGTCAAATGATGTGCACTTAGCCTTGTCTGGATTCTGCCAGCTTAGACCTCACCTGAGCCACATGCACCTCATCAATGTCAGTGTTATCCACTCTGCAGGATGGCCACAGAGAACACTAGAACATAGCGTAAGATGTATAAACAGAGTCTTCTTTATCATCCTCAGCTCCTAAACTGACACAACTCACTCCAATTATTTTCTTAAGTGCTCTGAAACTGAAAAAAAGATTAAAGTTTGTGAATGATAGGAAAGATCAAACATTCAGTTCTGACTATGTTGAGTTGCCTATCAGAGTGGAGGTTTCTGATGGAAGTTGGATATCTGATTCTAGAGTTGAGGGTAGAAGTCTGGTATAGAAGGTCCAGGCTATGGAGATTTTGGGAGTAAGGATGGTATTTAAAGTTCTGAAACTGGAGGAGATCACCGAACATATCAGTGTGGATAGAAAGGAGAGAAAAGCTAAGCATCTAGTCCTGAATTTATGATATTTAGATGTTGGGAAGAAGAAGAATCCATCACAGGAGGCTGAGAAGTGAGGCTAGTGAATTAGGGGGATAAACAGGAGAGAATGGAGCTACTGAAGACAAGGAAAACAATGGGTTTTAGAAAGTGAAGAGGGACCGCTGTGTCAAATGGCGTCCGTGGGTTAAGTAAATTGAGGGCTAGTTATCGACCGTTGGCTATAAAAATGGGGAGGTTGTTGGACACCTTAATAGGAATAGCTTCCTGGGAATGCAGATGAATTGTGTTGCCAGTATGTCTGCCTCGGCCATCTCAAACCACAGAAGGTCAGCAGACAAGTTAGATTAAAAAAAACAAACAACTGGCTTTGTGGATATCATTTATCTTCTTAAAAGGTCTTAATAGTATATTTTAAACTGTAGGGAATATAAAAGGCATGAAAGATGTACTTCCACCTTCCTTTTAATATAAGAATCTATTCAAATTTGAGCAAATATAGAGGCCAGCTGCGTTTCATCTGGAACTTCCCATTGATATTTGAGATTCAAAAGATTTATTTGTGTTGATCTGAATCTTCCTTGAAATATGTAATACTGAGTGATAATTATTGTTATCAGAGTTAGTAGAGAAAAGGAAAAGTCAGGTGAATGACTTTCTTGTTTGTTCTTTTCAGCACTGTCGACACGTTCAAAATGGCCTTGACTCTGAAATGGACCCCTCTTGTTGCAGTTTGGATCTGCTCATGGAAAGGATAAAAGGAAAAGACCTACAGCTCTTAGAAATGAACAAAGAGAATGAAGTGTTGAAAATCAAGGTATGAGCAGTAGGAGAAATTTCTGATTTTGTACTTTGTGCCGGTAGGATAGATTTGTGGATCTGTGAAATTAGATAGACATCCGCACACATCCATAAATCCACACATGTGCTCACATACTTAGAGAAGCACTTTTACAGTTGATCAATTAAATCTCACTGTTTTATTCTGAAGGCGATTTTTATTATTAAAATAATTTTACAAAAGTTCAACGGGCATAGTTTCAGTTGTACAAGATGAATAAGTTCTAGAGATTCACTGTACAGTATTGTGCCTATATTTAGTACTGTACTGTACACTTAAAAATCTGTTAATGGGGCAGGTCTCATGTTAAGTGTTTTTACTACAGTAAAATTTAAAAGTCTTTATATATGTAATAATTAGGTATTAAAAATGGCGTATTAGTTAGAGCACTCAGTCAAATGTCTCATTGTTTTATTTAGCTAATCTATTGTTGGGTGCCTTATAGTTTCCTTTTTTGGCTTATTTTATATACAGTCCTACAGTGATTTAGTAGGTAGATCTTTGCAGCCATCCTTGATTATTTCTTTAGGTTAAATCTTTGAAAGATTCGTGACACGTTGTCGATATTGCCCCTAACACTTCAATCTTGTCCTCCTTCTATTTCAGGAAATATGCCTTTTAGTACTGTTGTGGCCAATGATACGAAAACGCTTGCAAATACGTGTATACGCTGATGCGGCACTGGGGAACACTTTGCAGGGGTGTGGTCTATATATGCAGGGCACTGATGTTCATAGAGCTCGCTTTGGCCTGGCCAGTGCAAATCACCTGCATGACAGCCCCAATAAATAGGGGGTCCTCATTTTGTTTTCTTCTTACCAGATAACAGCATCTTTCCTCTTACCCATTGTCTATGAAGGTGCAAATGGTACGGTTACAGCCTCTGTGTTTCTGGTTGCCCATCAAACAGTTCTGTCTTTAACCCTTTTTATTGTAAAAGTCAAAACATGCACAGTGACCTTTTGTTTCTAGCTCGAAGCCTCCAGAGAAGCAGGAGCAGTGGCTCTGAGAAATGTGGCCCAGAGATTATTTGAAAACTATCAAACACAGTCTAAAGAAGTTAGAAAGAAGCATGAGGACAGTAGACACTTACTCCAGGTACCGAGCTAGCAGCTTGCATACTGGTGGACTAAGCTCCAAGCTGTTCAAGTCTCTCTTCTGGGGAGGAGTTAGATGTGTAACAAGCAATGGCCACGTGACTTGGCAAGACCTTGGAAGGGCAGGCTGCCCGTCTTCTGCCCTGATCTCCCCCCACCCCTGTTTAGCCTGGTACCCGGATATTATGCCTCCCTTGCCCAGAGCCCTGCCACCCAGCCTAGAAATCAGGGCTGGCCTCATGACACTGGCCAGTGGCTTCTCTTCTGGTTCTGCCTTTGACTAACTAGGTGACCCAGTTTGAATCACTCTGTCTCTCTGACTTGATTCTAAAATGAAAAAGTTGGGCTACATAAATGGTTTCAAAATTTTTTTGGTCCTGGAATACATTCTTCAGAGTAAACGAACAAAAACATGTATGTGTATGTACATATATATATATCATATAAAATTATATATTTTATATTTAATATATAAATTAAAATATAAAATTATACAAATATATATGTGTGTGTATATGGGTGTCTCTATATCATAGACACACACCTACACTTTGTTTGTTTTTGAATCTGAAATATGTGTCCTAGGGCCAGTAAAACTTTATCTGGAGAATGTATTCTAGGACTGGAAGAGGGAAACGTGTGTATGTGTGTGTTTGCCAAAACTCAAAACAGGGAAGCTCATTCAGGCACGGGTAGGGCACCTGGGTCTCTGCCAGCTCAGGCCCTAGGAGGGTCCCCAGGGAAGCACAGTAGGAATCCACTGCATAGGCGACACGCCCTCAAGCTTCAGGTTGGGGTGATGATGGTCACAAATGCCTAGGCACGCAGGCTGCAGGTAAAGTACCTATGTGAAAGAGTGAGCAGGTGTGTGTGGACGGGAGTGCCCATGTCCCAGCAAAGGGAGTGTCTGGGCAGGAATGCCCACCTGGTATATTCAAGGGAAGTCAGACACTTTTTTTTTCTAACCGTAAAATCTTGAGTTCTATTAAACACACAAGCAGATGTGGGTGCGTATGTCAATTACAAGTCAAGTTGAAACAATCCCAAGTGTGGCCTATGGGCTGCCCGCTGAAGACTTCTCTCCTATGTCTTTTAGTATAACTCCTGCTATACGCCTAGGAGATAACCCCCTGACACAGCGGGGATAATTATTCTGCTTTTCTGACACTTTCTGGTTAAAAAGAAAACACTTTTTACTTGAACGTATAAGATTTTATTTTTGTTCTAGATAAGTTTTGTTGAGAAAAAGTCAAAAGTTTTGCTTTTCTTAAATTTTTCTCTCTCTTTCTTATACCAGTTCACAGAGTATGCTTTATGGTAGCAAATGTCAACATTCTAGAAATAATATTTATATGTTATTAATTCTCCATTGATTTAGTGTTGCTGTAGTCCATCAGGTTTATTTTGAAGAAAGACTGAATTCAAGGAAGTAATTCTAAACAAGTGTGAATTATTACATTTTTTTGGCGACTCAGAAAATTTTAGAGAGAGATAATATCTGTATAGGTTTAATGAAAACGATAGTCTGATAACTGTTTTTCTGACAAAAGGTTAACACACTTGAAAAAGAACAGAAATTGAAGCAACATGTTGAAAATCTGAATCAAATTGCTGAAAAGCTTGAAGAAAGACATAATCAAATCACAGAACTGGAGAATCTGGTACAGAGAATGGAACAGGTAGGCCTCTGGAGAATTAAAGGGATTTCTTCCTGACAGTGTTAGGGTGAGAATTAAAGAAGATAATATGAAAATAAATAACATTAAGTGAAAGTGTTCTTTGCAACTCCTAAGAGCTTAGGATGTACTCAATAATGTTCATTTCTTCCCTTACACGTTTAATATGATGTGTATTGTAGTTACTGATTTACCTCTTTACAAATACTGCACTCGAATCATTATCTGTCCCTTTTTCTTTTCTCGTAAATGTATGGCTTAGAAAGGGGAAATGTGAGGCTATGAAGAGAAATAATGGAAAAAATCACAAAGTCTACCTACTGCTAGTAATAATATAGCGAATCCCTGTAATTACAGCATTTTTATGTATTGGAGTCAGCGAAGTGTTTATTTTTGGTCACCCAAGTCCCCTTTAGATTTATAAAAACCTATGACTGCCCTAGGACAGGTATAGTTCACGATTAAGAAAAGACATTCTTGGGACTTCCCCGGCAGTCCAGTGGTTAAGACTCCACGTTCCCAGTGCAGCGGGCACGGCGCACGGCTTGGCCCAATTTAGGGAAGAGTAATAATAGAACAAAAGTTATTAAAAGTTTCATGCAGTGTTCCTTTAAGTAGCTGCCCCTCCAAATACACACAAAAGGTTAGCACATAAATTTCGTTTTGCATGCCTTAGAATTTAGATAAACCAAGCAATAGTTTTTAATAGTAAAACAAACCAATAGAAAACTGGCATCTTTGAGTTGGAGTAGATAAGAATACAGACTTTAACTTCTAGTAAATATTGCCCAGTACATTTTTATATTTATTACATGAATTCCCTGATTTTCCTCCACTCTGCTCAGTCTTACTGTTTTTTAGGAGTCTCCTTGAATTGAGGCTATTTCAGAAACATCACTTCAAAAGCATCACATTTCAACATTCAGGATATTTGCCTGAGAAACCTTGAGTAATTTTTTACATATTTCCCAAGAATTTAATTTATAACACTGTGAGTTTGGCTCAATTGGTGATCTTAATGAAGGTCCTATGAAGAAATCATGAAAATTAAATAAGCCCAACCTTAACTGAATCTAATAATAATAATATACAGCTACATCTGTGTTGTATGGTGGGTGATGCTGAGTGTTTTACTTTAGCCAAAATCACAGGGCTAGAATGTCCTCAAGTAGCTGGTTTGCCCTCGTGTAACAGTTTATAATTATGATGTTTTGGACAAACTAACATTTGGATGAATACTTTACAATGTTAGAATATTTATCCTGTAATAAATAGTTTAGCAAACTAAGACAGCACAAGGAACGTTTGCATTTCGGAAAGGAAGACAATTCTGGAATGCAAATAGGGTTGTTTAATCAAAGTACTTGATTAACCAGCTTGACATTTAAATGTAGATTTGCCATCACCTCAAACCTGGTAACACTGGGTCATGTTTACTGGTCAGCTGTCAGTCCCTGAAAGTTAACAAAAAAAATAGTGTAATGTAATTTCTATCTTCTAGAAACCCCAGGAAATCTGTACTGGATGTGAATTCATCTCAGAATTCCGGGGTGTAGTCACTGGGCTATTTATTCAACAAATATTTGAGCTCCTACCGCCTACCAGGCAGAGCTCCAAGCTAGATATCTATTTGTGAATGAACCAGATACAGTCTCTTTGTGGAGATTGCAATGTAATATATCTGGGTTGTGTGAGACTCAAGGAACTGCCCAGATCTCCTTTCATTCATTCTCCCAGGGGTCCTTAGGGAAGCTGACATCCAACTGAAGGTAGGGATGGACCCCAGAATAAGGTTAAGTGGCTTAGAGACTGGCAGATATTTTTGAGAAATGATGGCCTAGCATTTGTCTTAATATTGACCCATAATGGAGAGCTGTCTCTAGGAGCTCTGTGACATAGTAAGTGGACAGAATGCCCATCGTTCAGCAAGGCCATGCAGGAACCTTCCAGAACATTCTAGTTCAGTGACTTCCTAGAGTGGCGTCTTTTGGAATCTCTGGGAGGTGGAGGTAGGTGGGGATACAGTGGAAGGAAAATGTGCAGGAGTTTTATCTTTATTTTTTAAACATATTTAGTTTAAAGATACATTACATTTGTAAAATGATCACGCAAATAAATAAAACTATAAGAAGCAAAGCTTGGTAACATCTTGGTCTAAGGAGATACTGAGGATAAAAGCTGTGATGAAGGGTTTCTCAGGAGGGAAGTGTGTATCGGAATGAGAGGAGGGGGTACTGAGACCTTTGTATTAATAAGAAAAGGCCATGAGTTCAAAAAGGAAATGAAAATTAAAAATAAACATCCACAACAAAGGTTGATAAATACTGCCCTGGTGGTGGGCACCCCCTGGAGAAGGATTCATTTTCTACTCGCTTGCACGAGCCACTGCTCCAGTAAATAGCCATTAGTGGTATGAGGTCTGGTAATGAACGCATTACTTAAAACCTTCACCATCTGTCCCACTTTAATCAGGAATGCAGTGAGAATGAATTCCATAAACACAGCGATAAGCCAGCAAAACCGCCCAGTAAGAGCATTTTAATACGGCATATGTCCCTTTGGCTGGCAGTGCACTTCTGTTGCATCATATTTGCTTTCCAGTGTCATTGATTTAGCTCTATTAGCATTTTAGAGCTCAAAGGCTCTTTTGAGACCACCTAATTCCTCCTCATCATTTTATAAACGAGGACAGTGCGAATGAGGGACTATTCCACCATCCTCCACTTAGCAGTTCACAATCCTTTCCATTATGCCCACATCTTCTCTGATGTGGGATAAAAGGGATGCCATTGGTTCCTAAATCATTTAGATGTTAACATATGGCAGTGATTTAAGTTGGTGTCCACTCCACCTTGATCCATAAGGTGCGGGAACTCTTACGCTCTTCAGAGGTGTGGTTTTGGCAAGAGTGGATTGCCCCCTGGGTGGTGCTGTGAACGCCTTTCCCTTCCCAGAAGACACTGTCCCTGAGAAGTGCTAGCTGATGTAGTGTGATTTTCCGTGTTGTCAGAGAGGCAGCATTAAGAGTCCAAGCTACAAGGACCTACTGTATAGCACAGGGAACTCTACTCCATATTCTGTAATAACCTATATAGGAAAGAACATGAAAAAGAACGGATATACATGTATGTATAAATGAACCACTTTGCTGTACACCTGAAACTAACACAACATTGTAAATCAACTATACTCCAATATAAAATAAAAATTAAATTAAAAAAAGAGTCCAAGCTAAATACCGGAGGCTTGACCAAGGCAGAACATTTATTTGTCCAGCTGTCTGGTCTCCTTGAACCCTGGTGATAAAGATTCATGAATTGAGAGTAAGTCCGTTAGAAAGAATGTTTGTTAAACACCATTTTTCCTCCTATAAATTCAAAATATATTATCAGTGATGTGTTTCTTTGATGACCCAAGTGTCATAATAAGCTTGCAAAGAGTATCTTGATCCCTCAGATCAACTAAGGCTACACCAGAACAGTATCTAATATATGGACAAGAATGCTACAGGAAATTTTTGAAAAAGTATAAATTTTAAAAATAACGGAGCACATAAGATATGAAGTATTTGGCACCTTCAAATTATTATATATTGAGGTCCTAATATGTTTCAGAGAAGCATGTAGACCTTTCACATACATCTCCAATCATCCCAACATTTCAATATAGATAGTATTATCCCCATCTTAGGGATGTTCAAAAAGTCAAAAACATGACTCAAACAAATATAGAATGAATACATGTCAGATGTTTTAGTCAACTCATTAATTAATGAGGGAACCAGTAAGGTTGTAAAGCTGGTTTAAATAAAATATTTTTTGAAATTGGCTATTTGCATGCATTTTGAGAAAAGGAATGTAGAATAGGATTACTAGGTTAGATACAAAGGTAGTTAATATTCTTTAAGGCAATAAACCATAACCTTTGGGATTACCTTTTCTACCAGGCAGAAACCCACAAATTAACATGCAACTTCACAAAGTCAGGGCTCTAATCAAATAATAAAGTCACACGCAAAGAAATTCTCCAAGAGAATTAAAAAAATCCTTGTGTCAGGTTATTAAACAATGACCCAATATGACATTAAAATTATATATTTTGATTTACAAGTTTTGGTTAATTTTTCTTAACAGTGATAAGGTCTAGAAGGGTTAAAACCTTGGCAAAACTTAACACAGTCACCAAGTTTCAGAACCAGTTCTGTCCATGTCCAAAGACATTCTGAGATTTTTGCTCTAATGGCACTGTCTTGTCTTTTACCCATATAAATACTACAGAAGGAATGATTTTAAACAGCATTGTAAATACTGTCAAAACATCTATTTCCATCAGATATAAAAAAGAACACAATCCTCCCAGCTTGGTTTTTCATGGACTCATCTATTTTCCTGTTGGATATAGAGAGTTTGGTTTAATGGTGACAATCAGAGACCTCTTTAGGGATTCTTTCACAATGTCAACATTTCTGTTATATCCTAATTAGGAAGTGACTTTATCACTTATGACTTTGATCTTTCACTAAATATACATTTACTACTTTTCTACCTCGGACAGATGCCATGTAAGCAGGTAGGTATCAAGACAAGTGCAATAATATCCTTGGATACCAACAACTCAAGATTACCGGAGGAGAAGCAGGTGGAATGATGGGAGAGCCAGTGTCTAGAGAGAGATGGGCAGGCAGTTAGCATTTAGGGCGGGATGGAGAGACAGAAGAGAAGTTTGACTGAGCAATGGACTGGGGGAGGGGCCAAAGCAAAGCTCTCCAGAAAAACGTGGTTAGTGAAGACAACTAGTCTTGATCTGTCCTTGAGCGGCTTACGTTACCGAGTCCAAAACCGCTCTGCTCGCCGCACGACAGGCTAATAAATCGGAAACGAGGTGTTGAGGCAAGGAACACGACTTTATTTGGAAAGCCGGCAGACGGAGAAGACAGCGGACTAAAGTCTCAAAATAACCATCTTATCGGGGTTTGGATGCCAGTTTCTTTTATAGCACAGAGGGGGAGATGAGGAAGTAAAGTAAAAAGGCGTAAGTTTTGCAAATATCACCTGGAATGGCCAGCCTCGGGGAGCGGATGTGTTAATTTCTTCTTTTTTGCAGCCATCCATGGCTGGAACAGGGTCTGGATGTTTCCCTGATCAAAGGCAGTTTGGTTTAACATTCAGACAGAGGGGCAGGGTTCCCCGAGGCAGGCCGTTATGTATAGACAGTATCCTTTTAGTGAACAAAAGCAGTGGAAAGCAAAGGTTAAAGTAAAAGAAACAGATTCAACATGTAGTCAGACCTGGCTCTTCCCTGTTACACTTGTAAACCATGCTGGAGAATGCCTGCCCCGGACTTCACTGGGGTGGGTTGTAACAGCTCCGTATGAAATGAGCTCTTTAGCTCAAAACATATTTCTAGTATTACAAGAAGCATCTTTTGCGAACAGTTTGCAAGAATTCCTTGCTGAATACACACGCACATAGAGAGAAAGAGAACGAGAGAGAGAAAGACAGAGAGAGAGAGAGAAATAAAGGAAAAGAAATGAGCAAAAATTGTATTTTATTTTCTCCTAGGAAAAGAGGACACTGCTAGAAAAAAAACTGTCTTTGGAAAACAAGCTGCTGCATCTCAAATCCAACGCTACATATGCTAAAAGGTTTGCAGATCTCCTACGTAAAAGCAGTCCCTGATATCTTTCCTCTCTTCAGGTCCACTGACCAGTGGATAGAAGGCAGCTATCCCCCAAGGGAAAGGAAGCCTGAACGTGCAGGAGGAAGGGAGATTTCTTAGCATTAACAGCCGTGTGCCTCTCCCTCCCTACCCACTGGGGAATCTGGATGGGGCAGAGGTCACTGGGGGTACGGGGAAACTGGTGTGTGTATATGTGTGTGGTGGCTCGTTAATCCTTTTGAAGAGTGAATGAGCCTGTCCCCTCCCTGTTTACCCTTGGTGCTGAAGAGGATGCTGTTGAGGTCTCCATTCCCCTGATGCTTCTGATTTTGTTAATGGATCTCCGCTACAGCCGGCCTTAAATTAGCTAGCCCGCAAGTGGAATTGTAAGATAGTTTTGTCGTGCTCCCAACTTCGTAGAGAATGAAGGAAATACTGTGAAAAGCATCCTTAGTTCTTGGGACTTACTTACAAATATTCGTAATTCACAAGCAGTCCTGGTCCTTGTGTGCTGGGGTAGGGATGGATTTATGGGTTGATGGGTATCGAATGGCTTGACTACTTGGCTGCTGTTAGAAAAATTCTCTGGAATGTCATAGAATAACTCATATCATATGAAATCTCCTGAACTTTTTCTTTTCTTTTCCTTTCCTTTCTTTTCTTTTAATTCTAAACCTACCACAATCATTCTATATTCTGATATAACATCCAAAGTCAAATCTATTTCAAGATCTTAGTTTATCCATCTAGACCTCTTGATCTAGGCACTATTATGAATCTCAAAATGTACACATTCTTATTCTCATTTATTCAATAACATCTGCTCAGACATCACTTTCTCTTGGTCTTTTGATTTTTTCCTATCTCCTTTTCCTTTCCCATTATCTCTCTTTCTCATCATTGGACCTCATAAGCCAAAGTCCAGAACTGGGCTGACCCTGGCAATTGTACCTACATATTTGAAACACACTGGGATACCACTGATATTAATTTCCTTATACGCTTCCCTGTGAACACGCATATAGCCCCAGAAGGTGGATTTCTGAGTTTCATAGCACTGTACTCTCTGTAGAGAATAAAGGAAATATTATGGAAAGTATCCATAAGTCTTTGAAATTACTTGTATATACTCATAATTTAACTCTAAGTAAATTTTTGGCTTACCTCTTTTTTTTTTTTCCCTAAAGAGAGCTTTTCCATGCAGCAGAACTACAGCTGGTACACTGTGCCTTCCATTAAGAGTCCAGACAATGAGTTTGATTTATTCTTTAAAACATGATTTTTTATTGATAATAGAGGTTTTGTCAGTCTTTGAGCCAAAAATGTAATGATTTTAAAAACCAAGCTGAGCTATTCTTTCAGTTCTATTATATATGAGCAGTCAGGATAAAGAATTCTCAAAAAGCTCTTGAGGAGGTTTTAGAAATATCTTGAGGGAAATGGAGTTTCTGTGTTTCCAGAAAGGTGTTTGAACATCCTGGCTCGTGCAGTTTTCATAAATTGCAGGTGTCACAAATATTTATTTTACTTGTTATTTTGAGCCGTGCGTAGAGGTATTCCCTTTGCTAAGTGACAAGAAAATGAAATCAGTATGAGTCAGATTCCTTTAGTTAAAACAACAGAGACTTGGTTAAGCTACCATAAATAGGATTTCTGTTAGGTGAAGACTGAATAGATATGGCCATAAAGAAGATGTACTCATGGGAAGACAGGAGGACAACCCTTTAGCACCTAATGTGATTTGAAAAACCAGATTATTTTGCTGATCCCACTTAGTGATGCGTGTTTATGCAGTTTCACTCTTTTCTTGTTCGTCCTGGATGATTCATTACCTTTTCCCACCATTTTTCACCAGCTGGTTTGTATTCTCTGTATTCTCCTTTCAGATTCCAGAGGAAAGAGTCTGACTGGCCTAATATTACTTCCTGTATTGGACAGATAGATCATCTTGACCAACCCCTGCATTGACATCCAACCAATAGCCTTTGGCAGGCGTCCCCTCCCATCTTTGTGGGTGGCCTCCCCTTACTCAAAGAATAGCCTAGGGCTTCTTCCCTGAGCAGGGGGCTATGGGTGATTTAATTTCCCTTAAACATAGATAGTTTGATAGGTGCCATGACTTTCTTGAATTGCAGTGAGTTTCATTCTACAATTTTGATAAAGAGATAAAAAGATTCAATATGTTGTAACTTGGCATTTCTAATATTAGAAAGCATCTCTGAGGGTGATAACTTTTAAGCTTTTATAATTCAGAAGAAAAAGAGTTTCTTCTTGCACATGGACTTGTATGTACCATTATATTAAGCTACTCCTCACAATTACTTCTTTTTTTTAAACATCTTTATTGGAGTATAATTGCTTTACAATGGTGTGTATGTATATGTATAGCTGATTCACTTTGTTATACGGCAGAAACTCACAATTACTGTTAACGGGAGTAAAAAGGTTTGGCAGAAGCCATCTTTTTTAAAAACAAGGTTGACTCCATATTTCTACTACCATCACTACTAACTGACACTACTAACTGACTAACTTTCGGTTTATAAAGTAACCTGAGGGACCTTATTTAATTTGATCTTCCCACGGACCTTTCAGGGAGGAAACAGAGCTTCTAATTGGTTACATGACCTGTCAAGATCACTCGGCTCTCCAGAAGTTGTAGGGCTGGGAGTTTGGGCTCTAGTATTGCGGTAGCAAAGCCTGTGCTTGTTCTTCTATAGAGGAGACTTGACTTTTTGTCTCTTATTTCTGGAAACTCCAGAGACCTTTTCTCTGCCTGGTTTCCTCAGTCCCCTGTGTGGCTCCGAGCAGAAGGCAGTTTTCCAACTTTTCTCTCTGCCCTGTGATGTCACGGACAAACACACAGGCCCATTTTAGAGTTATCCCTTGGGGAACACATTTGGGCTTTGTAAAGACAAGTAGTGTGTTGGCTTCAACATACCTGTAGAAGCTGCTTAGGGATGGTACGTTCCTTAGAGGAAGAAACAGGGTATCTTGAAGATGTGGTTGCATGTCGCAGCATACTGTTGTTACTTACATTTATCTTTGGTAGTTTTGAGGGCTGTCTTAAACACCCCCATGCCCCGCCCATCTAGTGCTACCACTGAAAACAACAATGGGGAAGATTTTGACTGGCAATAGTAATACATATTCCTGAGTTCTGGTTGAAATGTGAACAGAGCTATACCTACGTCTTGTTTATTCTTTCACCTTGGTCTGGCCTGGGAAAGGTAAGGACCCGGCTCCTCCTATTCTTATGGTTGTGATTGTCAGTTTCCCTCTCTTCTACTGGCCACCATAAAGGTCCAAAGAAACATCAAATCCTAAATAGCAGGAAACCTGAGTCCCTGTAGATTCTAGTATGATTTTTTCATAGCTTCAAAGAAGCTCCAGGATGCCACCAATCTCACTATCTTCTCTCTCAAGTGGGAATTCCATATGGGGTTATTCATATGCCCAATGCTATGAGTAGTGTGCCCAGAAGTAGCAGCATCTGGTACATGCAGCATAGTTTCAGTTGCCACTTTTATTGCATTCATTTTGTCTCTCAGTATCTAGCTCTTTTTATTTCTTCTGGAATTTTCATTCCTATAAACAGCATAATGCATTAATCCCTGATAATAAGTACAATTTATAAAGACTTAAAAGGGTTATGTTCTGGGGTTGTGCAAACATGGCCATCCTCATGTTCTCATACCCTTTGCAATTATGTATTTATGTACCTGAGTTCTAAGAAAATGTAAGATCATTTACAAAAACTACATAAAAGTAACATAATCCTTTAACCGGAAATAGATTAGATGAGAAGGCCAAGGAGATACAAGAACAGGTAATATAATGAGGTTGCCCCACAAAATGTATACACGTGCTCACAGTGGACCACTGACTCAATTTTAAATTTTCTAGCAGCCAATCCAACGAGAAAATTATGATTAGTTTTGTGATTCACAATGTCCAAATGACTAAACCCAACCAGTTCTTTAGGAAACGTCCAGTTCTTTTTAATGTATCTGTAAGTCCAGAGAGAAAAATTTCCAGGATATATTCATAAAAAGTACCATGAACGATGTCATTATAGTAAACACAGAAGCTGTACCTCAGAAAATACTCTTCAAAAGGTTACCATGCCTCCAAAGAACAATTCACTCAAAGCCATTTGAATAGCGAGCAGCAGAGGGCAGTGTGGCAGGGCTCAATAATGCTACCTCGGGTGGTGGACGTTAACCCCGAGATAGATTTTAAAGTATCCTGACCATTGGATGGAGAGACAGTCCTCCATGACCTTGATTTCCTTTGACCACGTCTTTCGCAGACATTGGCCAGCAGAGAGATTGAGGATGTGCTTCTTGCCTAGTACTCATTCTACCGTTATCCTGTGTTACTAAAGACAAACCATTTGTTTTCACATTTCTGCAAGTTAAAGATAAGATTGACTTCCTCTCTTGAACACTAGGGAATCTAACATGAAGAAAACCAGAAATGGTACTCGGTTCACTCTCCATCCATAGTGATTTGAGAGAGCATCTTCAGTTCCCTTTCTCAAAAGGGTGGAGCCAGGGTTTTCCTCTCTTTTTGTTTGGGCTTTTTCTATGCTCCCATTGCCGTTTCTAGGCTGTGGACTTACTCAGCTCCAAGCCTAGCATCTATAAAGCAAAAAGAAAACCCAGGGAGGTCACCATTGTGTTGTTCCCTGCATCCCAAGGTCCCAAGCTAGTGTTCCTCCTTCTTTCCACCTCTCAGAGTCTTCTTGTGTTTGTTGATGTACAATGTTCAGGGTTTGGGTTGACTTAACAGGAAGAAGAGGGGAAAACACATCTTCTACATCTTTCTGGAAGCAGCAGTATGCAATTCTATTTTAATTTCAACATTGACTTTGTATTTATATTGAGGCATTGGGAAGCAGAGCATAAATCCTAGATACAGACGTTTGGCCTCCTTTCCTAGGCCTGGCCTTCATTATGTTTCTTCTTACTGTTTTGCTTTAGTACATTAAGACTGAGTGCTTCAGCTGAAAGATAAATAACAGAGATTAAAGGGAGCTCAAATGCAGCTTATTTAGCTATATTCTCACATTCAAAGACCTTAAATGGATGACTAGGTTTTCTGTTTGTTGAACAAACCTAAGAGATTTTTTTTTTGCAACTTCCTTAAATCACTGTTCCAGTGTATAATGCACATAAGTCTGAAACCCCTACGCTCTCCAGAGTGCTTCCAGAAATACTTTTCTTCCATCTTAAGACCTGTTTCAGATTTTTATTTATTTACGGTGAGCTTGATGGTAATATTCTCCTGAAATACATGGGGAAATCTCCTGAGTTTTCTATTTTCGAGAACATATCTACCCACTCCCATCCTTCTAAAGACTATTTTTCTTTTCAGTCCCCGAGTTCTGGGTCATCATAAGACACGATGAGACCATTTTGAATACTCACCTTCAATAACATACGGTATTTTCATATTTTATGAATTTTCAAAGCCGACCTGGCTCCGCAAAGCATCCCGAGTTCCTTCTCATTACTCCCCAGGAAAGTCCTGAGTCTGGCTCCTCTTTCCTTCTTTTCTTTTCTCTTTTTTTCCCTTCTCTCTGGAGCAATTTTGAATCTTAGCACCAGCTGTGGGCCAGATTTCCGTTTGCCTCCGTGTCACTTTGATCCTTATGTCCACGACTCATCTGTTTTTGTGAAATGCCTTTTTGAGTCACTTTCTAATTTTTATGCTGAGTTCCTGTTCCATTGATCTGTAGATGTTCCTTATATATTCTGGATACAATGCCTTTATTAGTCATTTATGTTACCGAGATTTTGAGGCTATCCTACTCACTCTGATTTGATGACTAGAAGTTTAAAATTTTTGTCTAGTCAAACTTATCTTTTACTTTGCAGGTAATACTGTTCTAAGCTCTATTTGAACAATCTTTCTCTATTCCAAATTCATGAAGATGCTCTTCTGTATTATCTTTTGAAAGTTTTTTGGGTCTCCGGTTTTATCTACATGGAATTTATTTTTTTGATGAAGCGAGGTTAGGATTAATTTTCTTTTTCATTTTTTCCTATGAGTATCCAGTTGTCACAATATCATTTGTTGAAAAGACCATCCTTTTATAATATTCTGTAACATCATCTTTGATATAAATTGTCTATTGGTCTATCTCTGTTATATATATGTAAAATAAAAGTAACATGGATACAGCATAATTTGTTTTATCAGTCTATTGATGAACATTTGGATTGTTTCCATTTTTTAATGCTATGAACAATAATGAACTACATTTCACGTATATTTTGTGACATACATTGTGTAATTGTACAGTATTTTATAATATAAATTATTTCATTCCATAGGATAAATAAATAATAATGGCTATCATTATACATCATTTGTACTTGTGCAAACATTTCTATAGTTTTATAGAAATTAATTTTTTCTACAGTAAAACAAACTCTTTTTAAAGCTCTCTCATACAAAACTGAACAAGGGAAAAAATCAAGACTGTCTTAAATATTGCAAATTGCCTGAAAGTTACTTGGCTTTGAGTGACCTTACTGTATATTAAACATTATTGAGACAACTGTAGTGGATTAGTGCTGTGCTACTCAAAGCACTCAAAGCCTGGCTCATGGACCAGCAAAATCACTGGAACACCTGGGAGCATGTTGGAAATGCAGACTCTCAAGCCCTTCCCCAGGCTATCGGATTAGAATGTTCATCTTAACAAGATCCCTGACAATTTAACAAGATCCTCCAATGCATATTAAGTTTGAGAAGCAATGTTTTAGTACATGATGTAAAACAAAATGGAGACTCTTTTGAAAAAAATGAGAACAAGTTCCGTCGTAGTGTCACATGAATTTCTATGACCTTTGTAATATTTGTAGAGACTCTGAAAATCCGAATTGCGATTGAATTGGATGTTGGCTACTAATTGTGAAACCTTAATAAGCTAAAATAATATATTACTTTATAAAACGCTCGTTTTCAGAAAGCACATTCACTTTATCTCTTTAAGTGTGCAGTATAATCTTTCAATGCTGTAAAGGTAGGGATTGTTATACCTGTTATGCTGAGGCTTAGAAAGGTTATGTGACTCCAAAATTACAATGCTCCCAAGTTTAGGGGTCTTGTCTCAAGGCATTTTGCCTCAAACTCTAATAACATTGGCAAGAAGAGGAATAGTCAAAAGGCATGTAATCAATACCAGTTACTTAAATGGAACTTTGGGAAAGGATGAATAATCTAAATTCAAACTTCACTCATCTTTCCTCACCATGGTTCATGTGGACTCAAAATATTAGCTGGAATTTAATTTTTCTTTCCTTGCCTTATTTACATGTAGTAGAGTTAATGAAAATAGGAAGCCAAAAAAAAAAAAAAAAAGACAAAACAGGCAATTCACAACCTGTACTAACCCCTGTATCGTTGGAAGTTGGTTTCTGATATATGTGTTAAGTCTCCATTCCTGGCCCCATGTTCTAACCCTACTGTCCCATATGTGTGTGTTCTGATGGATGCTAGGTCTGTGGATGCTCTTAGGTGAGACAGATTAGATATATAAGTGCTTCACCTGGTTCGATGCAACTTGACTCAACTACCTGCTGGAGGGAGGGAGTCACAGGTGGCCAGAGAGGAGCTTTGGACATGAATTGATCCTCTCATTCAAGTTCATGTCTGAGCTAATCAGAGCATGCTTCATGACTGTTTATCTTCAGTGTGTCTTGTTTGGCATAAGGGACCCTGGGCATCTTACCCACATGTTGCCCAGCAGTAGAGTCAGTGAGGAGATCCTGGTAGCACAGCTGTAAAAATAGCTGTATAATGCTTTAGCAAATCTTTCTCTCTTTTTTTCCTTTGCATTTCCAGTTGCCAGGATCTTCAAAAGGAGATTTCCCTCCTCCAGGAGCAGATCTCTCATCTGCAGTCTGTGATTCACTCCCAGCACCAGAGCCTGCGCAGTGTCATCCAGGAGGTCAGATTAATCAAGTGTGTTTCTGCGGTAGCTAGTATGTTTCCAGTGAGAAGACCAAATACGTGTGGCTTGCCTGGACTCCACGAGCACTGAGATTCTTCTCCCCGTTGACATTTCCTTTTTATCCCCACGTGACAAGGCTCTGTTTTCAGTGTCCTCTTTTGTCTCTGTGCTGACACCTGTGATGTTCTCAACGAAGATATGTGGGAAATTGTGTTTGCTTTTTCGATGTTTTGGTGTTTTTTTTTTAAGTGTTCTGAGCCAGATAACGCACTCTGTTCTTTAGCAGATTTTGTAGATTAGGAGGTTCAGCCCTTTCTTGAAGAAGAAATGATCTGTTTTCATAACCTCATAAGTGGTTAATTTACGTAGAGGGTGTGTTAGCACAGGGCTGTAACCTGGCCCTTCCTCGCTGGGAACATCTTGGCAGGTGAAAGAGAAGAGGTCGTCGTGATGGCAGCCAGATGGATGGTGAATTGCATACTCATACAGTTTACATCCAGATTTGTATTGATCTGGTTTGGGAATCTGCTTTAGACTTAAAACCAGAACTTCATCCATTCGTTTTTTTTTTTTTTAAACTACTTAATATTTGTTTCTAAAAGGAGTCCTTCTAAATAACTCAAATGCCTTCTTGACATAAATGTAACATTCATGCTTGCTGCGGTAGGACCTCTCCAAACAGCCAGAGAATTGAGTCATAGCACTTGCGAGTCAGGGAGGACAGAGGGGGCATCCCATGTCCTCATTTTGCAGATGAGAAAACTGAGGCCCACAGTAGTTAAATGATAGAGCTAGCCTTGGAATCCACGTGTTTCTTCTCTTCTGGCACCATCCTGGATATCACCCCACATCCCCCAGTTCCACGTTGCCTCTTAACAGATGCTTTTCTTCCAAAGCAAGTGGGCTCACCTTAATATGCTGCTGGTTGACCAGATCTCTGCCGCAGGGAGCTTCCCCATGCCAGACCATGGCCTTGCATCATGTCCCCTGGCCTCTGCCTGTGCAGGATGAAAATGTTAGGTGGCTGAGACACAGAACAAGGACCAGTGTTGCTTCCACAGGATGCACTCCTGCTGAGTTTGGTTTAAACAGGTTTTCTAAAGATTAAAGTGTTTAATTGCACTGTCTGTGTGCTCTCATCCCCAGGTGCCAATTTGTCCTGTTATTTTCTGTAGCCTGCTGAGTCCGCCAATGCTTGGGATTTAATTTTGTTGATTTGATAAACATTACTTGACCACAGAAACCTGTACAATTTCTGACTTAAGGAACTATTCTCTGTTGCCTGACAAGATTTTTGCATTTGTGTTTCTTAAATCTTAGATGGAAGGCTTAAAAAATAATTTAAAAGAACAAGATAAAAGAATTGAAGATCTGAAAGAAAAAGTTAACATACTTGAAGCCCAGGTAAGGAGGGAACCTGTTCTATATTTCAGTATGAAGTGAGTATGTGTGTGTTCAGTATATCTGTGAGCCTGCGTACGAATGTGTCCTGTGTGTTTGTGAGTGCTTGTGTGCGATGGTGTGCCAGTGTGACACTGTGTCCAAGTATGTCTGTATGTGAATGTGTCTGTGTGATTGTATGTGAATGTGTCTGTGTGATTGTGTGTGATGTGTCTAGGTGTATGTGTGAGGACATGCATGTGTCTCTATGTGGGTATGAATGCCTTTTTGTGAGTGTGTGTGTGCATCTTCTATGTATAAGAATTATAGCTTTGTGGGGGAGGTACTCTTAATCATTATTAAAATATTAAGTATTAAACATAATTTTATATTATTAAATTATTAATATTAAATATTACTAAAGAATTGTTGAAAGTTTATTCAAATGTTCCAGAATACTTTCTCTACTGGGGAGACCAGTGATACTATCTCTCGATGTGGACTTGAGTTAGAAGCTTGGTCAAGGCCTCTCTTGCGTGAACTCAGCTCTAGCCAGATAGCCGGGTCTGCTGTCTCCTGTCTTTGTTTCTTTCCCCCGTCCTGAGACTTACTATTCCTCCTCTTTCTCCATCCGTATCCATCAGGGCATCCAAGCTTCGCCTCAGGGCTCACCTACTTCAAGAAGCCAATTGAAATTTTCTTATGTTTCAGTGTTTTAAAACTTATCATAAACCTTTATACTACACTGTGATAAGATGTGCTTTACTTTTGCCCACTCATCCCCGCCTTGACTGGGGAAGCCCTTTTCAGGTGTTGAGCTGCAGTCCTAGGCTGGTGGTACCCCTACCTCACAGGAAGTACAGAGAAGCCCTGTGGTTATTGGAGCACCTGACGACCCCCAGGTGTCTCCAGCCCAGCTCTGCTTTGTGCTCAGTGTCACCCCTTCTGTCTCTGTTGAATAGCTCATCACGGACCGCCTAGACCTGGTCATCTTTTCTACTGCATCCCTCAGCATTGTGACTTCTCTGTGTGTCACGTTGTCCTGTCCAGAGATGCTCTGTCTTCCTTGGAAACCTGCTTATCTTTTGGAGCTGTTCTCTTCCCCAGGACAGACCAGAGAGGAGCTCCATGATTGGACTCCCAGCACACGCCTCACCATTCTTTCCACCACCACATTCTTTCTGCTTCCCTCAAACAGAAGAAAAAAATCATAATAACATAAAGAGGTTGTAAATATTTTGCAACTTAAGTTTTGGAACCATCCCCCTGTTTTGCCCTTTCTACCTTCCTGGGACCACTGTTCTCTTTATTTTAGAGGGTAAGCTCATCGCGTCTTGGGTTTTCCTTAGATTCTCACCTAAGTAAGATGTAAATTGGTTAGTTTACATCAGGTGATGTGATTTATGTCGCATTAGAGCCCCCCCTCCTAAGAAATGTCTTTAAACGCATTTCCTCCCAACTTTTCTTATGTAGTGGCCTTTTGACAAATGTTACTTGATAAAATATTTTTTCTTATAAATATTTTTCTTATAATATTTTAATAACTGTTTTTTATTTTTTTACATAACTAACATATGGTCATTCATCCCATACAAATTAGGAAACATGGATGAGCAAATATAACAAGAAAACCACTCAAACATACCATCCAAGGGCAATTATTCAGCACAGTTGTGTATCTCTCTATTTCTGTGGGAATTTTGTGCCTGTTACATACTTGTGTGTATATATTAGAGATACAGACTATATATGGCATCATTTTATTGTGTTTTTAAACTTTTATTTGTTTCAACAATTTTTTCATATCATTAGTTACGTAAGTCTATAAATACTTTTTTTTTTTTTTTTTTTTTTTTGCGGTACGTGGGCCTCTCACTGTTGTGGCCTCTCCCGTTGCGGAGCACAGGCTCCGGACGCGCAGGCTCACCAGCCATGGCTCATGGGCCCAGCTGCTCCGCGGCATGTGGGATCTTCCCTGACCGGGGCACGAACCCGTGTCCCGTGCATCGGCAGGCGGATTCTCAACCACTGCGCCACCAGGGAAGCCCCTATAAATACTTATTGAGTGGCTACTATGGTGTAGGCACTACGTTTGGATAAACAGTGTTGAACAAAATAGACATGAGCCCTGCTGTCTGGAATTTACTAACTGATGAGGGAGATAGATACAAATAAATTAATATGTAACTAATAATATCTTGGAAAAGTTCTGCAGGAAAAGGACAAAATACTCTGGGCAATAATACCTGGATGGAGGAATGTATACGGACCATTTAGATTGGTGGGTGGGAACAGTCTCTCTAAGAAAATGAATTTCAATATGACCTTTGTGGAAAACTGGGTGGTAGGGCCTGTCAGGTAGCCAGACAGGAGGCCATTGTGGGTGCTTCTAATCTAAAAGCTGTAAATAGCGTAGGATGACATTGGAAAGGTAGGAAGGTGCTAGATCATAAAAAGCCTTTAGGCCATGCTAAGGGCTCTTTTTCTCTATAGAACAGTATAACAAGAAAGTCTTTGCTTACCAGGCAAATTAAATTTACATTATCTTTTTAAAGAGCCACCAAGGTTTCCACTGTATTGCTATGAAATAACTTAGTTAACTTAATCCCTGCTGTTGGATTGTTTTCCAGTACAGCTTTTGTAAACAGCAATGAATTCAACAGACTTTTACAAACGTTACCGATTATTTGTATAATTACTTCCTCCCTTAAGATACATTTTCAGAAGTTGAATTGGTAACTCGAAGACTATCCATTTTTAAGATTGTTGATCTGTGTTCTCTGAATTTCCATGTCTGCTGGATCAGACATCTCCCTCAGCTGCCACAGCCTCACCTGCTGCTGCCTCTGCTCTTGCAATTAACTCTTTACTCACATTCAGTCTTTCAGTTCTGACATTTCCGATCTGCTAATAGCCCTCTTTTTTCCTCTTTATTACTAAGGGATTTCAATATTTAAAAATCCTTTGGTATCATTCTAATGAAATCTAAGAAAGTAGAGATGAAAAACACATGTGCTTAGGGCTTCCCTGGTGGCGCAGTGGTTGAGAGTCCGCCTGCCGATGCAGGGGACACGGAATTCTCATTTAGATCCAAGTTTATCTGTAATTCAAGGCAGTCCGGTGTAAGGTAGGGATCTAATTTTTTAGTTGTCTCACTTTATTGAGCAGTCTGGCCTTCCTTCATGATTTTGAAATGCTGATATATCCTAGACTAAATTTTTATGCTGGAAATCTGTTCCAATGGTGTATCTGCCTATTTGGCTCCAATGCCCTACTGCTTTAATTATCATACATCTGTAATACATTTTAATTGGAGAGATTGTTGTCTTTCTCTGATCTTTCATTATGGTCCTAGGCTCTGGTCATGTCTAATTAAGTGTTAGCCCTCATCACAGAGTCAGGGCATCAATGGTGCTACTGCTTCTAATTCAATCTTATATTTTTAGTTGTGTCTCTATTTATATCATCCCCAAAGCTAATTTTATTGTCCTAAGTAAACCGGCAACTTAACCTATACACTACATTATCCAATTGGCCTTTTGGTATAATAGTTAGACCAGAATAATGTATTGCTTCCATTGCACTACTTCTATATCCCCAAATTTAGCAAATAATTGCAGACTAGCCACTCAGTGTCATAGGAGGAAGCAATAGATTGTGTTCTCCTCATGGAAACTTCTTGGTTGGATGCAGTCTGCCCACATTGATGGGACAGCATCTCTCAGTACTGCCTAAGATTCTCTGTATGAAGTTGATTCAAACTACTATTTTCTAACATTCTCTTTTATTTAAAAAAGTCTTCAGATAAAGCAGTATTGATGAATGTCTTTTATGACCTCAAAATTTTTTGTCTTCAGTAGATAAATCATTTCCTTCACTGTAAGGAATGTTACAACGCCCTTTTCAGCTTTAAAAAGCCCGGCCAAGCCACATTAGTTTATTTATTCAGCAAATAGTTTTGTGTGTTTATGATGTACCAGGAAATGTTCTAAGTGGTAGGTACATAGTAGGAACAGGACACACTGTCCTGACTTCATCTAGCTTTATTTTAATTGAAGATACATACAGTAAATACATAAACAAGTAAGTATACAACTTAATTAGGGACGGGTAACTGCTCCAAGAAGAGTAAAACAATGTGACAGTTATAAAGTGATGGGAGTCAGGAAGAGCATCTCTGAGCCTGTGATCTTGGACCAGGTACCTGAATTTAGTAAGTGCTTGAGCTGGAGTGAACCTGTTTCTAGTCTAGCCCTAGTCAATGCTTCGTTATGAAGATCTTAAACTGGGAGGGCACGCAGGGGTACACTATCTTGCACACAAACTTAGGACTATCCTATTTTGAAATAACGGTGTGAGCCGATTCAGTTTGTGAAAAATTGGTCACCAGAGCTGAACAACCCTTTTAAAGACATCAACTTTCTAAACCATACAGACAACATAGTTTTCTCATCCATAATAACTCATCTCTTTTAAGGCATGCTACATACTTCATTTTGTTTAATCTTCAAAGCTACTCTGGGAGAAAATTATTATTTATTCCCTCAGGGATTAAACTGAGATTCAGAGAAGTTAAGACACTTGTTCAAAATCACTCGGCTGCATTTGAGTCTAAATGAACAGATATAATGTTAAATTTGCAGAATCATTTGTATGTATTTTAGCCATTGTCACAGTTACTACATTAAATGTTTTTCTGTTTTCCAGTTTTTTGACTCATGGAAACTAATACTTTTTTCTGTGTATTCTTTTCTATCCTACCAAGGACTTCCCACCTTCCCCCCCCCACCACAAGGGGATAAAATTCACTCATCTAACTCTGTCCTTTTTTTTTCTTTTCAATCTTTCAGGATCTTAAGCCTCTTTTAAGTATCACCAGAAAATTTCTGCTTAACTCTGCCAAAATTATTTACTTTTCTTTCTACTTTGGCATATCTTTCATCATCTTAATTTACAGCTCTGAAATTCATCTCACATTTCACACATTTCTAACTTCTTCACTAATGACATGCTCATATGAAAATGCATCTTCAGAAATTACTCCATTTTCTAGACTTTGAAGAGTATCCTACTTTATGTAATCACCATCATCCCTAAAATTTAATTTACTTCCAAGAGCATGTTGCTAGAAGTTTAAGTATGCAAAAATTAGGTTCTTTTGGAAAACTGTGTCTGTGAACTATCCTTGGATTGAGTCATAATAATGGTGGACTTACTCTGGTCATTGATTTGTAATTTTGTAAACTAATGATGAAAACTCATGCATTTGGTTGTTCTAGTTAAAGAAAAGCACATGAAAGCCCATGAATCAAAAATAAAGACCTAGGGCTTCCCTGGTGGCGCAGTGGTTGAGAGTCCGCCTGCCAATGCAGGGGACACGAGTTCGTGCCCCGGTCCAGGAAGATCCCACATGCCGTGGAACGGCTGGGCCCGTGAGCCATGGCCATTGAGCCTGCGCGTCCGGAGCCTGTGCTCCACAATGGGAGAGGCCACAAACAGTGAGAGGCCTGCGTACCACACAAAAAATAATAAAATAAAAAAAATGAAGACCTAAATCCAGTAGATGAAATAAATCATCACAGAAGTTGAAATATATGAAAATAAAGACAGTCTAAGCTGATAACTCTTATGCTTCTGCAATGTTTGGAAGGCAACAACTTCAGAAAGTAGGAGTTTATTTTGGAAAAACTCCAAATAGCTTTTACATACTTGTCCAGCCACAAAAATATTTTTATTCCAATGCTTGTTGTCATCATGATATTGTGTTTCGAGTTGTGCTTCATAACTTGTAAAGTACTGTACAGAGAGGAGTTTTTCTTAGCCACGTACTTGGCCCTGATATATGCCTGCACTTGTTTGGAGTGTATATTCGATATATCTCCATTATACAAGGAACATCTATATCATCAATTTGTCAAATCTGAAGTACATTTCCTGAGTGAGACTTAAGTGCTTAACTCTTGAAATATCACAGTGAAATGATTCATGTGTGAAGATTTTTGCTCCATCTTTTAGTTATTATTCTGTGTAGATGCCGAGGGGTAAGAAGGTACAAAATTCACATCTTGTCTCTGCTTTCCTTAGTTCAGTAGTTCTTCATCTTAACTGTACATTAGTATCACCTGTGGAGTTTTGAAAACTCCTGAACCTAGATTACAACCAAATTAAATGGAAACTTTGGGGGTAGGACCCAGGCATCACTAGATTGTAAATCTCCCAGGTAATTCCAATATACAACCAACATTTAAAACTACTCTGGTCCAGTGGCTCTCCGATGTGAGCAGACATCAGAATCATCTGATGAATATCTTAAAACACATCACCTGGCCACCCCGGATTTCTGGTCCAATGGCTTGGTTGGGAATTGAGGATTTGTAGTTCTAATAAGTTCCCAGGGGATGTTCCGATTGTTGATTCCAGGACTACACTTAAAGAATTGTGTCTTCATCTTTTTTCTCTCCCTTTTTTCCACCTAACCCATTTCACCTTGTCTTCAAGGTCCAGGTTAAACGTCCTTGTGTAGGAAAATTATTCTAGTCACACTGATTTCTGTTTATACCTTTGAATTACTGGCTGCCTTATGGCATCTCTTGAATCACATTTAATTAATTTATTTTTAATTTTTGAATGGTCACATGTTTATCACCTCCACCATACGGTGCATCCTGTGTACTAAAAGGGAAGATACTATCCTTTCTTGTGCTGTGTCACATTCTCTCTGCTACTGGTATGGTGCTGCAGACATGGCAGGGACCGAGTAACTGGGTGTATTGCGGGGGGCTGGATGTTTGGGGTAGATTCATTGTTGATTAATTCCCTGACAGTTTGCTGTCTTCTCTTTCCTATATATCATACCTGGAATCCTTTCAGAAATCACTGAATCTCTTTATCTCCTGGGGTCCACCGATTGCTTATTTGTAATATAAGGAGGCTGGGCGAATTCCTCTGGTCACAGAAAAATAACTTCTTGCAGGGAAAAGAGCATGAGCTTTGGAGTCAGACAGGCCTGCATAAAGCCTGCACATTTGCAGACCCATGCTGCATATACTGCCTGTGGGTCATTGGAAGCAAGGTTCCTCGTCAATTTGAGTTTTGCCAGCTTTATTTCTTTCACATACATAACAGCAATGAAAGTTACTCCTCAGAGATGAGTTTATATCGAAGAAAAGAATGTCTGGAAAACACCAGGCAAAAGTCTTGACATTTGCTAGGTACTCAGAATTATGAACTCTTCTGCTTCCATCAAAATTCTGGTGTCTACTTCCCAAAACCATGCATTCTGGTGCTGGCTTACTCCAAACCAGCAGATGGAGTCTTACAAAATAACTTTTATTCAGTCCTTCGTTTCCTACACGGGAAGGGAGCTGGTGTGTTGCTGTTCTTTGAAAGCCGTGGTGTCTCTTCTGCCTTCCTCCCACGGTTACCTTTCAGGCCCAGAACTTTCTGTACAGATGTATCCTTGAAGGACTTCTGGCCTGCCCATGCAGCCAACTGGCAAGTCAACCTTGGGCATGAGTCTTCACTGGAAAGTCTCACTTTCCAGATCTGTAAAAAGCAATTGTTTGGCTTTGCTGCATTGTAGAGAAAGTATTGTCTCTGGACTGGGAGGCCCTGACTTTGTGGGGGTTTTTTCTTTCACTTTTTCTTTTTATTAATTTTTATTGGAGTATAGTTGCTTTACAATGTTAGTTTCTACTGTACAGCAAAGTGAATCAGCTATACTTATACATATATCCCCTCTTTTTTTGGATTTCCTTCCCATTTATCGGAGGACCTGACTTTGAATCTTCAGTTCTGCCCTGAACAAGATGTTGGGCACTTAAACTCTTTGGACCTCAGTTTTTATATATAATATATAATAATGGGCCTTGGACTAGAAAGTCATAACCAACTGCCTTTCATTCTTAAAACCTGTGCCAGACACCGAGCTGAGTAGTTTATGTACTTTTATTTCATTTCAGAACTTGTGAAGAAGAGACTATGATCATATCTGTTAATACAGATGAGGAAATTAGGCACAGAGAGGATAAGTAAACTAAATGAGGTCACACAGCTAGCAAGTGGTTGTGCTAGGATTTGTACCTGAAAACTTAAACGCTTTCCCTTCCCGTTATTAGCCATTGCATTATCTCCCAGAATTCCAAGGTGCTTCCAGATTTAAAATATTATGGTCGTATGATATCTGTTTCTTCCACCTTATATATGGTAGTCAGGACCACTACTACTAGAGATGAAGAAACTGAGGCTTCAATGAGAAAATTGAGGCTAAGGATGCCGTGAACCAAAAGAACAGATGGTGCCTATTTTCATGGAGTTTCTAATCAAGAGATTGCACAAGAAAGACAAATGTGTAATAAATATTGTGCGTGTCTTTCAAAAGGTTCTTTAATAGAGTTCTTTCATGAAGTTCTTCGCATCTGTCCATATAAAAGAAACTGTAAATTGAAACAGAGAGTTCAGCTGTTGAATTTCAGAGGCTAAGTCAGAAGACTGAATTTGAATCCCTTGGTAAATTATGCATTTTTCAAGGAGTGTTTGTATTTTCAGAAGTAATATTTGGGGACTCGCAACTGGCTGTGTTCTGTGTTCTAATACAGTGACTGAAACAACAGACTTACTGCTAAAGAGGGATGTAGATGGTGGGTCGTCCAGAAACACTAAGCACATGGCTAGTAAATGTGCTAACATGCATGTGATCTCTGCACAATTTTTGTTTTCTATTTCAGAACAAAGAACTAAAAACCAAGGTGGCACTTTGGTCTGAAATTCCTAGGCCGAAGGTATCCAAGGCCATCTCTACAAGGTAAGGCCTCTCTTCTGCCCCCACCATCTGCCTTCACGACTCCTGTTGAACACGGTTGACATTTATACCACTTGAGAAATTATCCATTCAATTAGTACTTACGTAATCACGTGTTTACGGTCTGTCTCCCAGTTCTTTGAGAGTGGGAACTCTATTAATCTTGTTAACCACTGAATCCTTGAAGCCTGATATACGAATACTTACTTTATGAGTAAATGAATGAACAAATTTAGATATCATTTTTCCTCTTCTTTGACATAAAACAAGCCCAGTCTTGGCTTCATCCAAACAATACAGATTATCTCCTCCACCATCCTTGTTCCTCCATTGCTCATATTTTCTGTGTCACCGATGGGCATTTTAATCATAAATCATGTGTATTTATTTAGGTTTCCATGTCTGTCTCTCAAGTCGATTGTAAGTGTCAAGAGGGCAGGAATAGTTCCTTGTTTTTCCCTTTATTTCCTGCATTGTTAAAGGCAAGTGTCTTCAACAACTACCTAATAACGAATGAATGAAGCAATGATAATGACCCCTAAAGCAATGGAAATAATAGTCGAAACCATCAAATCACTTTCTAATTTTGACAGAATCAGAAGTGACAGGTTTGTTAAAAAAAAAAAAAAAAAGCCTTCTGGGCTCAAGTCTCATTTCCATAAAATTCCATGAAATTATCACTTAAAAGAAAACATAGTCTGTAATTACATGAATCATTTAGAAAGTGACTAAAAACTTCCTGTTCTAGCAACTTTTGAATTTCCAGCCTAGTCTCTCTAGGGCCGAAACCCATTTTCTGAAACTCTCTTCTGCACAGTGCCTGACGTGGAGAATCAGGTCCCCTATGATTAGCCCCAGTCTAGGGAGTCAAGTAGATCTTTCTCCCTCTTCAAGACACCCTGCAACCATGCTTCACTTTGCTAATGATGTATGTAATTAGAGACTAGAGATGAAGCATTATGCATCAAGTCTTCTAAAATCTTTGGGCCCCCAGAGGCTAAGTCATTAACTTTTTGGCCAATAGCCCTGCAACGTCTAAAAAGGAAAATTAAGCCCAAGAAGTATTGAAAGAGGAAGTGAAATGCCCACATTTTAGAAGCAGTAAGAGAAGCAGACATTTCAGAGCAGGAAGAGTTGAAGAGTTTAGAATAGAAAGGGAAGCATGACTTTCCAAGGAAAGGGAGGATGGTCGATTTTAGCTCCTTTACCATATACATCCTCTTGGGGTAGTGAGGTATCATGGCCAACCTCAGCTGTTTTGACCCTGGAGGGAATGGAGCCAGAGTGGAGCAGAGGAAGGAGCAACACGTGGTCTCCATATTGTACTGACTCCAGTATTGCGTGATGAGACTCAGGCTGGTACAGAGGGGATGAGTTTGGGAGAATGACTTCTATGGCCAGTTCTTTAGCTGCAGTTCATTAATAAAGGTAGTTTTAAAGACTTTTTTTCTCCCTATGACTGAGGAAAGGTCAAATGGGAAATTTTCCTAATTGAAATAGGGAAACTGGAATGAATATGCCCTTTGTTTTATAATTTTGGTAGAAATTCCAACAGTAATGATATATCTATAATGGTAGGTCTCATGTTTGCCAAATGAAATCTGACCAATTGGCCGTTTGAGAATGTAAGTGGTAGTATGGTTTGGTAAGTCTAGATTCACCAACGTAGAATGGAATTATAACTCTCGGGAGGAATTAGAATGTAAAAGTAGCTGTTAATGCAAAGAAAAACAAGCATCACATATATTTAAAAATTAATCTTGGCAAATCTCTTAAATCACTCATAAAATAGAATTCTCTCAGTCAGTGCAGGAAAAAAAAAAAAGTTTTTTTTTTCCCCAAGCATTAGAACGTATAGATGTTTCTTAAGTTGAACACCAAAGAAATGGTTTGCTGGGTATTAGGGATCAGGTTCTTAGAAAACAGCAAAACAGCAACAATAAAACACACATATATACATATATGTGTGCACACACATATTGATGTGTGCGTGTGTATATTTGTGTGTGTGTGTGTGTGTGTGTGTGTGTGTGTGTGTGTATACATATTTTTTAAACTAGACTCACACAGTGAGGAGAGACGTTTAGGCTATGAGAAACCCACAGAACTAAAACGTCCTGACAGAACAGTCTATTTGTGTGTCCCATCTCCAAGTCACTCTGGTGCACGTCTTCACTGAGTAGAAGGGCAGACACACCCTCACTCTTCCTCACTCCTGTCCTCTTACAACCAGATGCATTTACCTAAGGTTAATGCATCCATAACGTGCTTCTACTGTGCCTCATGGGGAATTAGAATCAATTAACCATCATCAACTCGGTTAAAGCAATTTGTTCAGACTTGGTAGTACAGCAGTAGTGGAGATGGTGATGAAGGTGGTACAGCAGTTATGTCAGTAAAGCTTTATGTGCTCGATTTTGAGAATTGTGTGGTCTTTTCTACAGTGAATTGAAGACTGAAAGCATGACCCCATATTTGATGTTGGTTAGGCTACGGAAATGAGGCGCCTGGCTGAAGATCTGAATGAGAAAGACCACTACCTGCGTCTTACTTACTCCTTGAAACACAGTCTAAATTTACATATTAAAACTGCTCAATGACAGTATTTAATGGAATGTATTGTATTATATTTAATGTATACATCAATAACTTTGCAGGAAGATGACATTTCAGAAAATCAAACCAATATATATTCAAAGAAAGGACCTCTTTCTTCAAAACTTACTAATGGATGAAGAAACCAGATGCTTTCCTATGATGGAAGATGAATTTTGCTTTAAACTTAAAAAAAAAAAAAACTGAATTTTTTTTTTTTGGCAGATTTTTGCTGAAGGGACTGGTTAAGGTTGTCAACTTTGACCTTTTGATAGTGTTTTTTATGTACAGTCATCCCTAGGTATCCACAGGAGATTGGTTCCCAGAGCCCCCTCGGGTACAAAAGCCCATTCGGATGCTCAGTCCCATATATAAAATGGCAGAGTGCAGTTGGCCCTCTGTATCCATGGTTTCCACATCCATGGATTCAATCAGTCGTCAGTGTGGAACCTGCAGGTACAGAGGGCTGACTGTACATAAATATAAGGAAGAATATACAGGCATGCTTCCTTTTACTGTGCTTCACAGACTCTGTGTTTTTTTTTTACAAATTGAAGGTTTGTGGCAACCTTGCATCGTCAGATGATGGTTAGCATTTTTTGGCAATAAAGTGTTTTTAAATTAAGGTATGTATATATATATTTTTAGATATAATGCTATTGCACACTTAACAGGCTACAATATAGTGTAAACATGACTTTTAGATTCACTGGGAAACCAGAAATTTCATATGACTCGCTTTATTGTGATATTCTCTTTAGATTGGTGCTCTGGTACTGAACCTGCGATATCTGTGTGTGTGTATGTGTGTGAATAAATGATATATTTTAAAGTTGACTTTTGGAAAATAAGAAATATCTTACCATGATATAAATCATCTCCTAACCCATGGTCAGTGGGAGAGTT
Source organism: Stenella coeruleoalba (assembly GCF_951394435.1). NCBI lineage: Eukaryota > Metazoa > Chordata > Mammalia > Artiodactyla > Delphinidae > Stenella > Stenella coeruleoalba. The sequence goes on from NC_137160.1 coordinate 19,553,847, forward strand.
ATTCTCTACTGAATTAAGGGCAGAAAAAGGAGTAGATTCTTTTTAGCTAATTCCCCAAACCAAACAACCCTCCAAAGTCAAGAATTCTGCCTGCTTCACAACATCTTAGGAGGCGGCTGTTCTTCAGCTGGGGTTGAACTTTGGTTGCTAGAGGCAACCCGTACATCAGCACAAAGAAATACACCTTGTGATTCTGTCTTTGTGACTGATTTTCTTTTCGATCTTTGTTAGTATTATCTAAGTAAAATGTTTAGGGGAAAGAACAGAACACAGTGCTGTTAGCTCATACCTCCCTAAAAAGGTAGTCATTATGGGTTCAAAGGAACAGTGGCTGCTGTCTGCAGCCAGGAGGAATCTGAATTCATGAACTTGGAATTATATGTCTAGTGATTTTATGAAAGTGACTTACATTTTGATACATGCATTCGTTACAGGTGGAATTTGAAATTGCTATAAGTAAAAGAAAACTCTAACTTGTAGTAATACAAACATACTGACACTCAGGAAAGCAGAACACACTTCAGCTAAAGGCATAATGGGAGACCTTTGTCATCCTAAAAGGTGAATTACCTGTAGGTTTTTTCATCATTCTCTTTGGTGTATAACTCTAAACATTTTCTCAGGAAAGATGCTTCATGCCTTTCAAGGTAGAGTGTGAAACATCTGTATGATCTATGAAATATTTAAAGGTATTTACAAATGAGATGAAGTAATATCTTTCTAAATTCAGCAAAGTACTGTAATCCTTGCAATGTTGCGTAACTATTTTGTGAGTTTCATACTTCTTGTTTTTATTGCTTTGTAGTTTTTAAGGTGTAGTTACCTAATAACATTTAGGACACAATCACCCTATGCCAGGAACAATTCTAAGTACTTCATCTGTATTAATTTCTTTAATCCTCCCAGCAACCCTCAGAAATAGGTCATATTATTATCCCTGTTCTTCAGAGGAGGATACTGTCATTGATTAAGTAATTTTCCTAACTGCTAACTACGGAGCGAACATTTGAACCTTTGACTTGACTATTGATACTCCTACCTGGTGGTCTGAGACACCTCCCAGCTATAGAAATGTCTCTCTTTTTGCTACTTTAACAAACACAGCTTTTTTGTTGGCTTTCTGCACCACACCGTGGATGACAGTCAGAAACAACACTTACTAATCAGGTAAATACTTTGCTGAGATGAGTTGGCCTTTCGCTGTTGGTCTACCCTCGTGAGTACTTAGTACAGAAAAACTTCCTGCTAAAAATCTGCTAATTTTATCATTCATGCCTTTATGCCACATTGAAGATTTCTGGTAATGCATTTCCTGGCACATGTGTAGGGGTGTGGGGATCATGAATTCTGCTTTAAGCATCTGCGTGTGGTAGGAGATCTCACCTTTCACTTAGAGATCACTTAGGTTCCTCTTATACCCCAACCATCATGCTGGGTTGTAATAAATGTGAGCTTTTGGAATGGACCCATCTAACTGACCTAACAGCCTGGATGATTTCCATTAGAATAATGTATTTTCAAATCAAAAATGGAAGGACACTGTTGAATTTTATTTGGGTTTCACTATATTCATTTTTGAACACAGAAGTACAGTTCAATGTAATACAGGTAGGACCTGCTCATGTGGTCTCCAGCTTCACTTTGGGATGGTGTTTGGATCTTTTGAGAATAAGAATAAGCATCTTCAGAAGCCTAAAAAGATCTGAACTCTTCAAATACAAAAGTATTGTTTTACTAACATCAGTAGATCATTTATACGTCACGTATGGATCATTTCCTATCTCCTCATCGTTTCGGCTTCATCATTTGAACTCTTCGTTTAAATAAACATTTCTGAGTGATAAAAAATCATTACAATGGAGAATGAAATTTATTAGTCTAAAACTAGTACCACACAGAAAATACAAAAACAAAAACCTCAATTGTAGTCAAAGTATTTGTGCTTATAATGATACTCATCAAAGTATTGGATAAGAAGGTCTGAGGTGGGCTATGAAGTAACTACGTGGAGGTGGGAAATGAAAAGAAACTTAGTTTCACTTTGATTACATATATTGTTACAAATTATCATTAAGAAATGTTTAAACAATTGGTATAATATATACCATTTTAATAATTGCTTATGATATGCCTTAAAATAAAGAAAATTGATGCCATATTTTGTGGGTTTTGTTTTTCTTTTTACATTAAAATTATTATGCATAAATGAATTAAGTAGCTGTTATTTGACTGTTAATGACAATATAACCCATAATAAATAGTTTTTGTCAGTGAGCAGATATTTAGATAGCTCCTTGAATTTTTCTCCTAATTTTCTGTGAATCCAAATTAACAGCAAAAGTAATCTATTATGTTTTTATTCTAAATTTGAAAAAAATGGTAGCATTATAAAGTTAAGAACACACAAACACTTTATCGAATTCTTTCATACTGCTTCAGTTTGAAAATTCTTACCTGGCCTGAAATCTTCTGATCTGAAAATAATTATAGAATCTTTATCAATGTCAGAGTAGGGATCCAATCTATCAATAACTAAAAATTCTTTAAACAAATATCATAAATATTATGATTCCTTTCCTACATCTCTTCCTTCCTTCCTTCATATTGAAATATAACTCAACAATAAAAACAAACCACAATATTACAACAATGGATAAATATCAAATTATTACACTTGAAAACATCCAGTAGAAAAACAGAGGATATACCATATTATTTTATGGGGACAGAGAGCAAATCAGTGTTTGGGGACAAGAGTAGAGGGAGAGAGTGTGAAGGAGTACAGGGAAACATTAGGAAGTAATAGCATGTTCAGTGTGTTGATAATGGTCATATTTTCGTGGGTATGTTTTATGACAAAAAATCAATAAATTGTACAATTTAAACATTTACTTCAATAAAGTAGTAAAAAAAAATTTAAGTTAACACTATGTTATTCTACAATCCACCCAGTTCGTTTCTCACACTAGATTCATTCATTTCTTCTTTCACCAAATATTTATTGGGGCTCTCTATTTGCCGGGCGTTGTTCTAGATGCCAAGGCGACAGCAGTGGGGAGAGGGAAGAGGTGCATCTGGCAGGGAAGAAAGAAAAGGGGAAAATCTCTACCTTCATGGAAATATCTTCCAATGATGAGGAACAGATAAACTCAGGGAAGTGCTGTGGACTCTGAAGAAAAGTGAAGCAGAACCTAGGGAAAGGGAGGTACCAGGGGTGAAAGGCTGTGGCGGCAATTTTTATCTGACCGATAATTGAAACTAAACTGTGTGTAGATTGGTCAGTTAAATAGGATACTGATTTTAAATAAGACCTTTCTCTTTGAAGGTAATATTTAAGCAAAGATAGGAAGAATGCTAGGGAAGTGATTGGAAGGAGATGTTTTTTGGTGGAAGAGGGGTCCAGGCAGAGGCAAGCACAAGTGCATGAGTCCCTAGGGGCAGGCAGGCCAGCTGTATTCCGGAATAGCCAGGAGGACATCAGCTGGACGGGCATGTAAAGAATAAGCCCCAGGGGGGCTTCCCTGGTGGCGCAGTGGTTGGGAGTCCGCCTGCCGATGCCGGGTATATGGGTTCGTGCCCCGGTCCGGGAAGATCCCACATACCGCGGAGCGGCTGGGCCCGTGAGCCATGGCCGCTGAGCCTGCGCGTCCGGAGCCTGTGCTCCGCAACGGGAGAGGCCACAACAGTGAGAGGCCCACGTCCCGCAAAAAAAAAAAAAAAAAAAAAAGAAATGAAATTTTCCTTGGTGTAGAGAACTGTGATCATACAAATACCTTACATCCAGTTTTAAAAAGAGAAATCCTACCATTACAAGATGGCCTTATTTTTTCCTCAATAGGGGGCATGTTATGACTATTTTTACACCCTATAAACCATTAGTAAAAGCAAGTTTCTACTGACTTGTCTTGAATTATTTAAGATGAATCCAGGAGGCAAAAGATTCTGCCTGTGTGAAACAGCATTACTGCTACCATGGAGTAAAGTTGAGAGAATGGTGCCAAGGATTTATTTGCTTGCAGTGGGAGAGTTGTTTATCTTTAAATTAAAAACTCATCATTATCTTGGCAAAGCCTATCTAAGTAACATATGGAGGGAGAACAACTCTGGGAACAAGGCAGCCTTTGCAAATGAACATTTAAGAGGAAGCTGTATGGTTGTGGTCTTGAATTGGCCTTGAACATTTGTCCTGTCACCAGTCTGTAACTAAAGGAGATATTACCACCTGCCTCAGCATTTTATTATGGTGAAGAAATAGGTTATAATACATTGAGGTGTTGACATACCATGGAATACTGTAACATGCTAACTGCTAAATTTATAAATGTATCATTTAAAATTATTAGAAAAGGTGCCTTGAAAATTCCAGCCTTTAAACAAATAATAAATTAGAAAGTTTAGAGAGATGGATAAAAACCACTTGGCCTTTTTTTTCTTAGATTCCATTATATGTGTTAGCATACGGTATTTGTCTTTCTCTTTCTGACTTACTTCACTCTGTATGACAGACTCTGAAGAACCTAGGGGTAAGACAGGAATAAAGGCACAGACCTACTAGAGAATGGACTTGAGGATATGGGGAGGGGGAAGGGTAAGCTGTGATAAAGTGAGAGAGAGGCATGGACATTTATATACTACCAAACGTAAGGTAGATAGCTAGTGGGAAGCAGCCGCATAGCACAGGGAGATCAGCTCAGTGCTTTGTGACCGCCTGGAGGGGTGGGATAGGGAGGGTGGGAGGGAGGGAGACGCAAGAGGGAAGAGATATGGGAACATATGTATATGTATAACTGATTCACTTTGTTATAAAGCAGAAACTAACACACCATTGTAAAGCAATTATACTCCAATAAAGATGTAAAAAAAAAAAAAACCACTTGGCCAAATCCAAATCACTTCTTTCCTAGTTCTTGATGGATATCACTTTTAATGGGATACAATTCCCATACTGATGCTAATTTAATGTTCCCCATTCACCATTCATTCAACTTCAGCACAGAAATAAGATTGCCTTGAATATACAAAATAATTGATAAAAATGCATTTTTATTTGAAAAGTGTGCAGAAACAATCACTGAATACAGTTCTCAACCATAGTTTTGAAACCCACACACCACAAAATCATTGGATGCTCTGATTTCTGAAGCTACTAGAACTTTGGTACAACAAAATCCTGACCTAACAGTGTCTGTCAGGCACCACAGTCTATTCAGGGTCACAGAGAATAAAAACTCCATGTTTAGGGTTTTAATTTACATTCATGGCACTAGACAGAACAGAGATCTGAGTAAATGACAGACAAAACAACCGAACGTGCTTAGCCTAAAACTGAAGATAATATCACTTAAATGTAGACCATTGGGGTACAGTGCAGCACTTCAGCATTATGCCAGAACGTTGTCTACTTTTAACACATTAAGTGGGATAACTTATTTTCCTCAAATAATTTCAGATACAGTCAGTATCTTTTATAAGGCTGTGGACACAGAAGCCCTATTTATACAAGGAGGATTTTGGCCCGATTGTAATATACTATCTAGAATGTAATTGGATTCCTTGAGAGAAATACAAGATGACCTACAAAATGAAATAGGACTCATATTTTTTCAATAACTTGAGATATATTAAACATTTTCAATCAAATACAATGACAGTAAGCCGACTACCCATTTCAAGTTTCCAATATCTCGACTAAAATTAGTGTTTTGTCCCTGCTATAACACTTGTGAAAGTACGGTTGTGAAAGTATGACTGTGATATTTTATTATTCTTAGCTTGGGATAATAGTGTCAGTTTATGAAATGGAACATAATTTACAAACCAGTTTCTACATATGTTCTCCTTTGGGCCAGACATGAACCCTGTGAGGCATGTAGGATCTATAAGCCTCCTACTTGGAGAAGCCATATTTAATGACATACCCATGGCCCCCAAATTGTTCTTTTTGGCCACTTTCCTTTCTATAATACTAGGCTTCCTCTCAAAGAACATTTGAAAAAAACAACCTGGAGAAGAGTAAGGATAAGCATATGTTATTACTTTGCTAGGGACAGATACTATTTTGATGTGCCGGCAGACATAAGGACAACAGCCATTGGTTAAATAAGGGATCCATTAGGTTAAGAACAGACATGCGGCTCCTACAGAACTTGCTAATGACTAAGTCGACTGAGGGATAATAGCCAGGACTTCCACGACCAGTTGGAAAGAAAATGAACTCGGAAACAGATTTAAATAACTCAATTCAAAGACAATTTCTTTGTACTCTTTTTCTTCAAAAGAGAACACCTTTTTAAATAACCCCATTATTTTGGTACTCATGGTTTTTTATGTTTGCTTGTTATTCTCTCTAACTATGAATTTAGAAAATATCTCAATCATAGGCTGTTGGGAAAAAGAGCTCTGCAGAAAGGCATCTTTGTGATGCTACCTCTTAAAAAATTAAAGTGCAATTTATGAGAAAATTTGATTCAGATAGAGTAAATATTTCTAATTTTCCCAAATTTTGATGCCAATCATGAAATATTTAGTGTTTCAATATTTTTATTAGCTTAGTTCTAAGGGCATAAACCTCTAGTTGGTTGATAAAAATAATGGCTAAACATTTGCCATAGATCTGGTTACAAACAACTTGGTCAGTCTTTTTTTTTTTCCTGCCTAAAAATCAACCTTGTAAGTATGGTCTTCTCCGTGTTCTGCCATAGTTAGAAACTCTATTTAGACAACTTTAATCTCTAATCTCTACAGTTCTTGCTCAACAGTGTCAATGTGGTTGAGTCTCTACCCAAGAACTCCAGGGCAATAAGTTTATAAAATTCCCTATTCAGCTAACAATGTTTCATTTTTATCAGTTCTACTTTATGAGACAAGTATCTCCACAGATTTATAAAGCATTGAGACAACACTCATCTCAGAGAATACTCTCTATCTACTTTCCATATTTAAGAGCTCAGCACTCTCCCCAGAAATAAACTTATACCACTTTGGTCAAAGATCAAGAAGAAAATACAGCTTTGGGTGAATTCTTAGACAAGCTTTTCAAACATAGACAGTATCTTGGAATCTTTAAAAATGATAAAGCTTTCCCTAAAATATTCAGATACACTAGACTTCTTTTAATGCTTTCAAGCTTGGGAGTAGAAGGTGAAAGACAACTTTTCTATCACTTTGGCTAATGTAGCTCCCAGATCTTCCTTTTAAAGAGTTATTAAGTATCTTAGGACACCAGAAACTTCAATATTATCTCTTTACAATTAGAATTTTAATCTCAAAAATTCTTTATGGATGAGGATTCTCCCTCAAATGTTTAGTTCCAGGCTATATGCTACATCGTTATACACTGTATCTCTTTACACATATTGCTTCTCCTTCTAACCGATGCACCCACTCCATTGGTGAGAATGTATATGAGCTTCATCAAATTTGTTGATTCCCAGTGGACAAAATTTACGCTTTAAAGAATATTTCAGCTGTTAGTAAACTATCTTTTAATGTAGTGAGTCCTCCTCTATGGTCAAGTTTCTCTCTCTTATAAAGAAGACAAGAAACGCCTGATAAAAACTCTTGCCCCGTTCCTCCTATCTGTACAGACTGGCAGAGAATAACATACTAGAAGCATAACAAAGACACCCACTGATACATAGAATGTCCCATCTGGTTCAACACAACAGGTAAAATATTTACTTTAGAAAACGCTGGTTTCAAATTTGTTGCAGCGTGCTAGCTGATAATATGGAAATGACAGCAACTTGGCTGGAGTGGGACTGGCCGGAGTCTTGAAATTCTTACGTAGAGACCCACAAGCTCAATTCCCAGCATTTAGCATTTTTTTTCCTGCCAATTTGTGACTTGTTACCCTCATCACACCAAGACAAACATGTTCTCTCAACTATATTTGATACATTTTTCAAAGGATTTTTTTCTTTTTTACATTAAAAGGTAACCTTGTACCTAATCACAGAGTCTCAAATAATGCCCACTCCCCAAAAAGTGACCAGGAGATGGTGGTAATAATCTCCAGATTTGAATAAGATTCTTATACCCTTTGCTGAAAACCTCAGAATACCTTTAGCTGCACTAGAGTCTCTGTGAGGCCTTCCTACAACATGGTATTATAGGAAATAAGCTATGGGGCTGGAGACAACTCTGGTCAAGGAGGTCTCCGAGGCACTGTGTTAGAGCAATGTAAACATTAAACCAGTGTAAACACTTCCAAAATGGTTTCTATATCAGAAAGGAACTTCATGTACATTTTAAATAATTCTCCAAAATATGATATGGTTAACTAAAGCATTTGGGACAAAATAAGTAATACATATTGCTGTGTATTAAAGGGTGTATGCAATTGTTTAAAAGCAGTCTGTATACTTCGTGACCCCCAAGTCAATTTGAAATTGTAAAATGAATTATACAGAATAATTAATTCTGAAATAATGAAAGAGTAATGGTTACTAGTAATGGTTACATAGACTTCAGGGTCTTACATCAAACTTGACAGAGAAAACATTTTTTTTAGATTAAGTGTTTATTTATAAGTAGAATACTATTTTAAATTAATTTTCTTGTCTGTTTTAAATTTCATTCCTCTTGAGATTACCCAATAATTGTTATTTTTATAGGAATAGTTCTTCAATTATAAGCATCATCACCCTCTGCTTCACGCTATGGCTATCAAATAATGATCCTAAAATAGACCCTGAATAAAGGCTTGTTAAATAACTGACAGTGACAGAATCTTGGATAAGTAAATCAATCATGTAACTGGAAAATAAATAGAAACAAAAAGGCATATCAAAAATAAAATGCTTTTTGGATTTTAGAAAGGCTAAGTGTTTCCTGTTGTGGAAATACAGGGGGCATCATAATTTGAATCTGAAGGAGAAATCGACCTAATGACCGAAAAGTTCACCAAATTTTGCCACACCAATGGTTACATTGTTTTTGCTCATATTCGTTTCAGAAGAAACATCTTTGACGATAGCTAATAGCTTTCTATCCTCCTGGCACAGGCACTGAGGTCATGAATAGCATCATAGAGAAAAGCATCCTGGGAGCGAATACCCACTCATGACCAACCTTAGAAGTTGGCATCGTGCTGCAGAAATCAGAGGACCTGGGCAGCTGACAGTGAGAACTTGTTAATCTGTTAAGGACTAACTCCATTAAAGCTTCCAAATTACCTGGATTCATGGCACATTTCTGGGTCTTGTAACTAGACAGTCCCTTGGGTCTGTGTTCCTAAAACTGATTGACACCCAGTGGAGGTTGGCAGACGGAGGTTAAAGGTGGGGGACTGGGATTTAGAGTTTCCTATGTTTGTAACTTAACAAAAAATATACAGAGAGTCTAGAAAAGTGAAGTTTAATTGGAAAATTTTTCTACAAAGAGGAACTATCCTGTAGAAAAATCATATATTCACAATAAAAAGAGAAAACCTAAAGTATGATGACTTTGTTATTGACAAAATTGACTGAAATACATAAATAATAGTAATAGGAGTGGTTTACGTTTACCAGAAACTAAATCAAAAGCCAATGTTTAGATGCAATAATAATAGGCCAATGGAAAATACCTTTGTGATCATTTTTAGAAAGAAAAGACAGCATTATGTGAAAAATAAAGCCATTAACAAAAGTTTTGCTTAGATCAGATACAGCTCCATCTCTGCCAGCCCCCCAGTATAGTTCAAGCAGAGGTGTTTTGCCTTAGGCAAAATAAAAACAGATGCTAAACACACTGTAATGTGGCATGATGTATCATCCATTTTTATGTGATGAATGACATGAAAATTCAGAGTGACCATAAAATCGATCCATCATTATTCTAAGTTGATCTACAAAGTGACATCCCTCTATTTTTACAATCGATTCAAAGCCAGGGGTGGGTGTGGGTTGGAGGAGAGTAATGTGATTTAGAGTTTCCAGTACTTTGTAAATCAGAAAGAAACCTAGAATTAATAGTCACTTTTTATTTCATATCACCGACATATTTTATCTAAAAAAATTAAGGCTAAATCGTTTTTCTTGAGTGCATAAAGAGATAGTTAATAAACAGCAATCTTTAATTTCTCTTTGTGACTTTTTATCATGATTGCTAAGAAATGTGAAATGTGAAGCTGAACACTACACCAATTTCTAAAATTTTGTTGGAAATGCAAACCTCTGGAGACTCTCTTAATCCCAATTGATAATGTCAGCTTCTAATTGGCTTGAGTGAAATTTGGCTAAGTACCTCTCCCAGACATCTGTAACAGATACATTTAATTTCAGTTGCCCAAATGCCACGTTCCCATACCTTCATTTTTCTCCCTGGGCATTTCTCTTGTCCTCTGTCATTCAGTCCTATTCTTGTCTATCTGCCATTTATTAAGAATATACAAATGGCATTATTACGCAGTCTCCTACATTTTCTCAGAAGTCTGACATTCATCCTCTCGTAAGGTAGTCATTCTAGCACAGCTTATAGGATGCACATGGTAATGTCACTCTTAATGAACCACTTAGAATTCTTTTTTGTGTATACGCATTTTTAGCTAATGTTTCTCCCAATGCAAACCTATAAAAGTACAAGTCAGATTCTATATAAGAAGTAAATCCAACTATTTAAAAAAGTCATCTTTCTACGTTATCCCTTTAGAAGCTTATTCTTGTCCCCCATGTGACAAGGTACCTTTGGTTCTTTTGGTCTGAAAACTCCCTGATACTTCTTCTTGTGTACTTCTCTTATACACTCATCTTCTTTATAAGGAAAACAAATGGAGCATCCACGATGGTATGATGACAATGGAAAATCTTTGATCTTGTTTGGATGGGCCTCAGGGACTACTGGTCAACTCTTTTGAACACTGTTGACTACTGTGACTTCTTAAAATAGATTTTCTGGCAGAAAAAGAAAGACATGCCATTATGCATGGTCTACTCAACAACAATCGTGTGGTTTGTCACTCTTTTTGGAAGTGATGCTTGTGTGGGGTTCTGGATGATCAGTTCACATGGTAAAGTTTAGCAGGCACACTTCTTTTTTTTTTTTTTTTTTTTTAGCAGGCACACTTCTTCTCTGCTGGTTTGTCCCCATCCAGCTTCCCAGAACTACCACCATTGACAGTGTCGGGGACTTGCGTCTTCTCTACACACTGTTCCATTCGTTTCATTATTAAGTCCAGAAGGGTTTCCACAGCCTTTTCCACGTTCTGGCCAGTCGCTGCACTTGTTTCAAAATATGGTATGCTAGCATGGAAGAGATGACAAATATTTTTGAGAGGAAGGAACCAGAAAAGATACAACAAGATGCGCCAATGAGTCACACATGCAACAACATGGCTGGCTGAGAGATTGTGAAATAATCACGATCTTGCTGGCTGAGTTGGAAAACATCCTTGTTTTTCCTCAGTGAGTGAAAGCTGGTGGGTTTCTTTTTAGTATGGGTGTAACAAGTTTTATGGGCAAGGAAACTGATACAGGAGGTAATCAGGGACTTGAAGCCAAAGCATCATCCCTGATTCTTAAAAATTAAGAGGGTAAAAATGCCTAAACTAGTGAACAATATTACCATCAGAACTATTACTTCCCTCCAATCAATTATCTAGGGGTCTGATTTAGACTTCAAGCGGGCACTGTATAGGGTATTTATGTGAACACAGTCTATATTTAGTTGGAATCCAAAGTTCCAGAAAGACATGTACATTTATAAAGCTCTCAAGGAGAATCCTTCAGCAAAAAATGGACAGATTTGGCAAAGATGCTTACATTTGGAAAAGAATGACAACTTCTGCCTTGGGAGTCAATTTACAATTACATGGAATATTTAAAAAATTTTAAAAGCTGCCATTTAAGCTCAGCTAGGATAATGATTGCAATATTATGTCCAGGTCAGGTATCACTCCTTAGAGTTTTGTAGTTATTGACTGAGAGGCAGTAGAGTACAGTGTTGAAAAGCATGGACTCTGATTTCAGTCTGCCTGGGTTGAATTCTAGCTCTACTACTTACTATCTATGTGGCCTTCCATCAGTTACTCAATCCCTCTGTGTCTCAATTACTCATATATAAAGTGGGATAACTCTAGATTTCCTACATATGATTATGAGGGGTTAGATGAGTTAAAGCCTAGGAACAGTTGCTAGCACATAATAAGCATTCAGTAAATGTTAGCTGCTAGTATTATGAAATAGTTCATTAAAAACATCACATATATTCCTCTGGAAGATCTTTTTCATTCATGCGACATTCCTGAATCAAAGGTATCCCTTCTAATATCAATCTTGTGAGCCTACCCCATTATAAGCAGCAGTGTGCGAGTTTAGAGGACATCTCCACATGACTGACTTACCTGTATTTGTCAGCCAGGTCCCGGGCTTGCCGTTCGTTGACTTCTCTCTGGTCTGACAGGTCCGCCTTGTTGCCAATTAATACTATATCTGGATTTTCACAATAAGCATTTGCTTGCAGTTGGCCTTGGAAAGAAAACAGATGGAACCAGCAAGTTAGTTATAAACAAGAGATGTCAAATGACTGCTCATACTTCAGAGTCCTAATCTAATTGTTCATCTGCAGCTTGGCTGCTTACGCGTTACATTATATTAGCCAAGTTGCTTAACTCTTCCCAGCCACAGTTTCCTCATCTAGAAAATGGAGCTAATTCCTCACAGGTTGCAGGTTGTGAAGATTAATAAGAGTGTATATGAAGCGCTTGTATGAATACCTATCAGTGCTCCTCTCTATCTGGGGAAATGCCCTTTGAGATGAACATACTGTTTTTCATTCCATTTATTCTTCAAATATAAGTGGAGATAATGGAACGTGATCTTAAAGTACATAAGTTTGCTCTTTCCTTTAGGAGGCTGCTACATTTCCCTTTCCTGAAGTTCAAGGTGATGATCCATAAGAGCAGAACCTTTTTGAACCACCACAAATTCATGTAGAAACAATATTAAGACAGGTCACTTGTTTTTCTCTTTTCTCCAGGAGACACTGTTTAAAAGAGAAGGGGGGTGGGGGGAGGAGGAGGAGAGAAGAAGAAGGAGGAGAAGAAGAAGGAAGGGAGGGAGGGAGGAAGGAAGGAAACGATAAAAAACACTTGTCAATCTATGTTTTCAAGGTTACGGGACTATTTTACGGTCTACCTCAAGGCAAGCTATTTGCAACCTTGCTGAGGTCAGAGAAAGAAGACAAATGCTTACTCTATAACACCAATTATTTGGATGTTAGAAATTAAAGCCTTATTAGATACGGCAATTAATTATCTTAAATCCCAACTGTATCTTTCTGGAAATTTCAGTAATAAGGGAGCATCTCATCTACCTTGAAAAATGATGAACGAATCAGTCTCTGAAAGAACTGAATAATCTTATTATCTCCTTATCTCCCCAGAATCTAATAATAACACCAAAATTTGGATAAAGAAATGTAATAGCAAAAGAAAATGGAGACAGATCCTAGGATAAACACTCATTTGGAGAAGGAATTAAGTCAGAATTTGTTGGTATTTTTCCCCACTGTTAGTGAACTTACATTTAAAGCATTTATATATATTAATAATTATATATAATATGTAATAATAAGATATGTATATATTTGAGAATCTACACAGCCAGACACTCAGCCAGGTGATCTGGGGTATCGCAATGGAACAAAGAGGACCAAGTCCGCACCTTTATAGAGCTTACATTCTAGTGGTAGAAAGAACCCAAACCACAAGTAAACAAAGAAATAATATAATAAATATAATATAATATAATAAATATAATATGTGTCAGGTGGTGGCAGTGACCAAATGAAATAGAAAGTGTATTGAGGGCATACAGAGTGGTGAAGAGCACTGTTTTAGATGGGGCTGTCAGGGAAAGCCTCTGCCAAGAGATAAATAAGGTTTGAACGAGAACCTGAAGGAGATGAAAGAACTAACACACGCTATAAATCGGAAAAGAGAAATCAATGCAGAGGCGAACAGAAATCAAAGTCCCCAAGGCAGGACTGTGCTTCTCAGGGGAGAGACCTTTAGCTGGAGGCCAGTGAGCTGGGGCAGAGTAAAAGTGAATTAAAGAGGCATTCCAAGTGAGATGGGAGATCCCCAAAGGACTTCGAGCAGAGGAATAATATGATCTAGTCTTTTAAAAAATATCACTCTGGCCACAGACAGCCCTGACAAATCTAGAAATGACAAGTAGCACCAGCCCCATGCGACTGCTGGTACGTCCCACTAGGATCAAAACTGGTATTTGTAATTTAAAACATGCAAATGAAATATTGTCTTTAGTGCTACATCAGTTAAAAAAATAAAGGAAAAATCAAATACCACGCTTCTGTGCTGACATATCAATGTGGCTTTAATAACTGATTAGGCTACTTTGAAACTTTATATTATGTTTAAATTGCCATGAAGGCTGGAGATTTTTCTGTACCAGTCTTCCTCACATTTGAACACTTTTCTAAAAAGAAGTAAAATTTCAACGTCAGCTTGCTGACTGACACGCTACCGTATTTTCACGTGGCTGCTCTGCTCTGAAACAATTTCTCACCTAATTAACCCATTAGTTCATTAACACTTTAGTTAACCCACGTGCAAGGGCACACACTGTAGGTACCAGATGCCCCCTCAGAAAACGCTGCTGTTTTTCTGTGTCCCCACCAGGCTAGATGGAGTAGATGTGACCACTCATTTAGTTTTAAGAAGTCCTTCAAGACTTACTGGATACGTGGAATTAATGGCCTGTCAATTGCAACAATAAAGTCCTTACGTATAGGTGGTGATTCTTCTAAGGCGTCAAAGGAAAACACAATTTTAAGCCACTTTGGATGAGCCATGTAAAAGCCACCGCTTTGAAGGTGACACAGGAAACACTAAACCTGTGACTTTTTAGAGTTAATCTGTGGTCCCCAATCTGGTTTCATCTTGTGAGGCAGAGAAGCAACGTGGCCAACGGAAGTTACTCAGTCCCACTTACTCATCCAGTTTCTGACATTTAAGAAGCTCTGTTGACTGGTGAGGTCAAACATTAATAAGAAACCCATGGCGTCTCTGAAAAACGCAGTGGTGAGGCTCCGGAATCTGCCAAAAAAGCACAGTGGATAGTTCTGGAAGTCAGTCCACATGCAAATTCTGATGACAATACAAACAACACTATTTCCCTTTCAGATATGAACTCCCCATGGCATCCCTCGGGATTATTCTGCCGAATGGGCAGAAAGACTGCTGAAGGGTCGGGGAGAACACTTGGTTGTGGATTTGTTTAAGATCGCGTCCCGGCTTTATGTTCCAGAGCAGGTAGGCGTGCAAGAGTTTGTAAACTTCAACCACACGCTCGCTTACACAGCCCCTTGGAATCTTTCTCTCATTGGCTCACGGGCATCTTGTGGCCCACAATTAAAATAGAAGCCACTTTAGAGTTGGGACTTCAACTTATACTTTTCAAATTTCTTGTCTGTGCCCAGAAGGAAGCTTGGCACATGGTAGCCTGAAGATGAATGCCTGTGATTACATGCAGAAAATCACAACTTGTTAGCAGCTGGAACTAGGGTTCTTTTGTAAGGAAGAACATTGGTGAGAAAACTCTTTTATAAGCACTCCTTAGGGATAAAACTGAGCTTTAGGCTGGCATGCATGTCTCTTAAGGAGAAGGACGACAGTGAAGAAAGGAAAAAGAGGATGTTGATTAGGGGAATGAGGGAAGGGCAGAGAGACTTGGTAGTTGAGGAGAGAAAGCAAGAAGTCTCATCTCTAATGGAGGATTCTGAAGAATGCACTCCTTCATGTGCGATGACTTTCCCTTGTTCCAACCCCTTCTACCCCAACATCCTCAGGGAAGTTGAAGATGCTTTGAGATCCACTTCAATGTCAGCAATGGGCGAAACAAGAGATCACACGTAAGGTCCAGAGAAGGTTTGGGTTATACTGATAAAGAAGTGAATTTGGCAATTGACTTTTAGAAAGGCACATGACTTTGAAACAGAGAAGCGTATCACTTCCTATCCTAAATGTCCTCCTAATTTTGGATCTCCTATTTTGGCCTATTTGTAGATTCTTGGGTTTCCTCTGGGTTCTATTCTTGACCCCTTCTTCCTCTACCTATATTCACTGGTTAATCTCATTCACTTCCCTGGCTCTATTATCCCCTATATGTTGAACCCCAAATTTATAGGTCTAGATTTTTCCTGCCCTCCGCACCATATGCCCAATTACTTGTTTGATATTTCCACTTGGAGGAAACTAAGGTACCCTCAACTTCATGTGTTTAAAACCAAACTGGCCCCTCCTCCTGATTTTCTGTCAATGACATCACCATCCTCCTTGGTCACCACAGCCTTTCTACCTCACCTGCTATATACAAGCAATCAACAAATATCTCCTGACTTTCTCATTTCTGTCCACGTACCCTGCCACTATTCTAGTTTTGGACCCATTATCTTCCACCTGGATAATTTCAACAGCCTTCTCAACAGTCTTCCTGTCTCCAGTGTCGTATGGGATCCTCCCCTTCCCTGATTTCTTCCCACTGATTATATAAATCCTCTGCTAAAAACATTTAAATGATGGTACTTTGCTTAAGATAATGACTGAACTTTTCAACAATCCGTCAAGGCTCTGCATGAACTAACCCTTGCTCATCTATCCAGCTTCATCTGTTGACTACCCACAGGCAAGCTGATCTTCTTTTGGTTCTTAGAAAGTTCACACTCTCCCCTGGGCTTTCACACACACTGTTATTCCTGTGGGAAGCCTCACCTTCATGCTTCCTTTACCTTCTATCCTTTTAGCCTGGATAAGATTCACTCATACATTGTGTATGAGTATGTATATTTACATATAACAGTATCACCTCCCCACGCTGACTTCCCAACACCCTCATGTAGCTTATGGGCTCCTCTTGGTGCACCTGACAACCACTCTTTGTTTTCCTGTTAGTGCCCTAAAGCTATTATTGCAATTGTTTATTTGTCCAAATTCTACCCCGGTAGCTCCAAGAAAAAAGGAGCTGTGTTTCTAACTTGCTATCCATTGCGTTTCTATGGCCCTGAGCACATTTTTGGCTCGCTAAATGCCTGTCAAATATAGATAAAGAAATAAAGAAAGAAAATAGCAAAGGATATAAATCATTAAAGTGTTAAATGACTTCAATAGAGAACAATACTTTCAATACCAAAGCAGGGAGAAGAGTTTTTTTTTTTTTTTTTTTTTTGCGGTACGGGGGCCTCTCACTGTTGTGGCCTCTCCCATTGCGGAGCACAGGCTCCGGGCGCGCAGGCTCAGCGGCCATGGCTCACGGGCCCAGCCGCTCCGCGGCATGTGGGATCTTCCCGGACCGGGGCACGAACCCGTGTCCCCTGCATCGGCAGGCGGACTCTCAACCACTGCGCCACCAGGGAAGCCCAGAAGAGATATTTTAATGACTTTTTATTTCCAAAATAAGATTCCTTTGGTAGGACATACTCATGATGATTATGAAATACCAAAAGTTTTACTCAGTTTTCTTCCTGTGGATTTGTTCCTACCAGTCACTAGAAGCTCGGAGATTACAGGGCTTTTATTGAAGGGTTCTTTCTCTGTCTTTGGGAACTAGCTGTACTCCCAAAACTGTCTCCTGCTCCAACCACAAGAGTGTGGCTAACTCAGCCACAATAGTCTCCTCTCTGTCCTCTCCTTAAGAGTGTGTGTGTGCGTGTGTCTGATTTGAGGATAAGACTGTGCCTTATCCCCCTCTCATTGCCCACAGCACATGACAGTTTCTTTAAAACACACTTGCTCGATAAGATCTCATTGGAGCAAACACTTCTGCATCCACAGCAACATGGGTAAAATACTCTTGCTCTGGACCAGCTTCATACCCTGGACCACTCAGCCCAGTACCCTTGTTAACCCCCTTACTTTCCAGGGTTTACTCCAGGGGAAAGCTTATTGATTTCTAGCTTCACTCACCAACCTCATTGTGGCCCCAGGGTGGAGAAAGCTAGGACCCCATCAGAAAACAGATCCTAGGGCGCATTATAGCTCCTTCTCCCTCACTGAGAACTAAGTCTGTGCCCTACATCCTTTAGGTTTACATAAGGGGTATGATTTCTGTCCTCCTTCCCATAATGTGCCTTTTATCAATAATCATTATCTTACATGGCTTATACTGCCAGCCGTCCTCAGGCACAGGGTTGAGGTGTGAGGCATTGTTCATCCTGCTGCTTAGCTGCACCTTTTGTATACAGAATGCAAAATTCTCAAGGAATGAATAACCTTGATGTACTAAGACTGTCCTTAGTATTTCCTATTTCACTCCTGGAGCAGCTGTCTTAAGGGGACAGATGAGAGAAGCCTGCCATCACGCTAGGCTGACATATCGTGTGCGAAGACATATGGGAACCACATTTTCTCATATTCCTTCTTCAAAAATGAATTAAATTGGTCTATAAAACATACATCTTTGTGACAACAAAACTGACATATGAACAGAGATTCTTGTAAGGAATGACTTCAGAAGAACCAGCCGTGTTGAAGGATGTGTGTAAATGGAATTCACAGTCAAAAAAGCTCACAGAGAGGGCCCAGCCCCTCTCCTGGCGTTTACACTCACTGAAAGCGAGAATGTTTTGGATTCATTTCAAAGACTGAAGTGTTTACCAGCATAAACATTGTAAGACATGTGATGTAGAATTGGGAGGTATGTGCCTTCTAAATGTCTTCTCTGACAATCTATTGCCAATTTCTGTTTAATCTAATATTGAAAAGCTTCACTAGCTTGGGGTCTTTTGCACTCCGGAAGTTTGAATCTCAAAGAAATATATTTTCATCAAATAATGGCATAGCACCTCCAGCTCTCAACAAGCCACACTACTGTCTACTGAGTGTCTCTTGACTTGGACGCTGTACCAGAGACGAGGCTGAAAAACCAAGTATGGCCTCTGCCCTTATAAAGCTCACAATTGTGTTGGGGTGAGAAGGTCACAAGTGAATCAGAGACCAGCAGTTACAGATAAAAATAAAAGATTCACCTTACTGCAAGGTGGTATATAATTAATTGAGTAATTTAAGGGATGGAAGAATAGATGTAGGAGTTCAAGAAAGAGGGAGTTTGTTTCACTTGGGGTGTTCAGAAGAGCCCCGACAAGCAGGTGTAATGTGAGCCAGGCCTGGTGAAAGGAGAGGCTCAGGGAAGGTGGAAAGGGAGTAAAACATTCCAGCTGGAGGCTGATGGTGAGACCAAAATCTCAGAGAGTTAAGCCAGTCAAACGGCACAGGATGAGAGTCTGTGTGTAAGGGCAGGAAGAGATGAGAAAGATATTAACACCTTTTCTTCAACTCCCTCTTCAAGTAGTACTTGTAACAATGTCAATTTCCCACCTCAATTTAATTAAATTCTGGAGAAGTTTTTTTCTTTTTTCCCCTATTACAAAGTACAAAGACAATGCATAAGAATTTTCACAGAGATTTCTGAAAATCTGATTTTTGAAATCTGTACCAAATACACAGTGCTAGTTATGGTCGATGAACTACAAGTAATTTATTTTTATTTTTTGATACAAATGTTTATTTTGAAACCAGAAGGAGAGTTGCATATCCTTACAAGTCCACATACCACATACAGCGTTCACATTAAAATAAGTTTTCCTAAGATATTTGTAGCTAGAAACAAAGTAATTCACTGTTACCTCTCTTGTCCTGCTGTGTCCCAAAGCTGAAGATGTACCTTAACTGCTTTCCCTGTTGACCCATTTGGTCCCTGTGTGTTATAAACCTGAAAAATACAAATGTCATCAGTTGATACTGCTTTGGATTATGTCAGCATTCAAATTCTCTGGGTTCACTCAGCATATTTTTTCTTCATTACTATAATCAAAGTTCATAGTGCAAAATAAATATTTGCTCTGTTTTGTTTCCCCAGAAGTATCACATATACTCTCACTTTTAAATGTCAAGTATAAGTATGGTTTTCAAAACAATTTAGGCATCCTGCAAACTTAAATTAGACACCTTCTGTCATTTCCTCATGGAGGCAGCAAACATTAGATTTAGGACCCAACTTCTACATTCAAATATAGACTCTTCATTTAACTTCATAGAATCTTATTTTCCTTTAGCAAATTTAGACCCATCATTTCCTCCTACTTTACAGAGTTACTGCTAACTTGAATGAAATAGCAGATGTGAAGGCATTTTTAAAACAGTAAAATGCTTTACAAATACCTGAATATCCTCTACTGTGAACTGGACTTTCAAAATGAAAAACACATGGAATTTCTCAATAAGTTTACACAGGATATTTCAAGTCTTTCCTTGCTAGTCGTTCCTTCAAGGGCTCTTTTTAGAAAAGTTTAAATTTTTTAAATGATGGCATTTTGACTTCTTATTTAAACAAAGCATAGAAATTTTAATATTTATCCAGTTCTTTTACTTATGGCTTAATGAAGATGTTTTAAAGATAAGCTTTGCAAAGATTTATACCTAGATTGGGGTTGGGGGTGGGGAATTGGGAGGGGAGAAGGCACAGAAAAACCCTGGAAGGGTTGGGAGCAAGTTTGCTAAGACTATAGTACTGGACTTTCAGATAAGGTACAGGACATTATAAGGAACCATGATTTAACTTCTCAACATCATTTTCTTTGTTTGTTGTTTTGGATTTGTGATATCAACTGGAAGCCACCGCCATCTTGGCAATCAAGAATACCTTGGGTGGCAGTAAATCTGGCTAAGCTTCTGTGCCTATGTTACACGTCTCACATGTCACAATATCCTTGTCATTAGCGTCTAGCATAGGAGAAGGAAGTGGTTGTGATTCTCACTTAAAATCCCTTATCTTGAAAAATAGCAAGGATTGGTCTCACATTCTGTTCATAAGAAGCTAGTGATTGATGGCTGAGTCTACACATAAATAAAAATGCAGCAGGAACTCACAAAGCTCACGTTCCAGCTATTTGCCAATCATTCTTTTAACTTTTTTTGTAAGCATAGGGAAATGAACACTTGTTTTTATTGAGGAACTCAGATAAAGAGTTAATGATTTTAGATACTAATTCATGTTTTGAAAGTTTCCTTAAGAATTCATAGAAAACACACTATGCAAACCCATAAATGATTTTAGTTGCCCTGTGTACTTCTGGGGGCAAGTGATAGTGCCACTCAATTTTTTCTAAGCAACATGTTATTTATAATTGAGACAGTAAAAAATAATATTTAAATTGGATTAAAGTGACAGGTTATGAATTTCATGTGATAAAAGACGGTCACCTTGCAATGCAATAAACATAGCTTCTTAATCCTTATCTTTTTTTTTTTTTTTTTTTTTTTTTTTGTGGTACGTGGGCCTCTCACTGTTGTGGCCTCTCCCGTTGTGGAGCACAGGCTCCGGACGCGCAGGCTCAGTGGCCATGGCTCATGGGCCCAGCCGCTCTGCGGCATGTGGGATCCTCCCAGACCGGGGCACAAACCCATGTCCCCTGCATCGGCAGGCGGACTCTCAACCACTGCGCCACCAAGGAAGCCCTTAATCCTTATCTTATATAGTAGGATCAGCAACCAGTTAACAGTATGGTTAAAAACTCACCACACGTTTTTCCCGAAAGTCTATCCCTACTGTCGTGATGAACTTGGGATTGAATTTATTGTCTGTGTAGCGATAAAGAAATGTCGTCTTCCCCACTCCCGAATCTCCAAGGGCCAGGAGTTTGATCAGATAATCATAGTCCCCATCGGTCATAGTGATGGTCTTGGTGGGCCTGTGTAGGAGGAAAAATAAGTACTTATGATTAAAATTGGTTTTCCTTTGCCTTCCTGCAAAGCAACGTCAATTTAGCTTTCAAGGGTAAAAACTTGGAATGCCTCTATTCTGTGACTCAGTGAGTTAACTAGTTCAGAGCAGCTTCAGGAGTAAGGACTCTTCTATGATTTCACTTAGTACCTATCTTTTTATATCATGTCAGGTAATATGGAACAAAAAGCTATGTGATACCCACCATGGCTATTGC
This sequence comes from Stenella coeruleoalba, assembly GCF_951394435.1. Classification (NCBI taxonomy): domain Eukaryota; kingdom Metazoa; phylum Chordata; class Mammalia; order Artiodactyla; family Delphinidae; genus Stenella; species Stenella coeruleoalba. The sequence goes on from NC_137160.1 coordinate 19,575,783, forward strand.
CACAGCAATAGTAGAACTTAAAGAGTTATAGCCTTTTTTTTTTTTTTAAGCCAGTGTCTCTTGGAATCAGGAGTGTGGTGCTAGGAAAAACAGTCACAGGGAATAGAAAAAACTGTCCAAGATGATGCAGGTGTGCTAGAGGGAGACTGAAATTATATATGAGTAATGGAAGAGAAAAACCTAGGGGGATATTCTGCCTGTAATCCTGCAGGATGACCTTTCTATTATATGCATACAAAATATTCCTTTTTAATTTAAAAAATTTCACAGCTGAAATGACAACCTTTAAAAACACTGATTTGAAATCATTTCAAAAGCAATGTTTTAAAATCTTACGTTCTGAAATACTGAACCCTCTGTTCTCCAACGGCAAATATGCTGTATTTGGCAAATCTGCCGAATATTTTCTAGGCCTTGAAAAAAGGGAAGAGCTATTCAGAGGCATAACTATGGTAATTCTTCTAATATTTCTCCTGAAGGAACATCACTTGCCATTTCACCCACTGCCCTAACCTCTCCTGCCTTGGTTTTAATTTCTTCCGTTGTTACAATGGCTATGGGTGATGCCAAGGGCCAATGCCAAAAACAGTGATGACATGAAAACTACCACCACATACCTTTGAATTACACCATCACCCACTAAATACTTGATGTACTTTCCACTCTTGAGGTTAGCAAAATGATTTGCCATTTGGTACAACTTTCTGATTTGTGGGTTATACAGATGGATAGAGGAAGGCTTATGAAGACATCCCTAGAATAGAAACATTTCTCTCCTATTAGGTAAGAAGGAGGAATATTTCCTCACCTCTACAATCCAGAAAACATTGTACCCTTCAGGAGTTCTGAGGTGATCAAGATTAAATGTCAACAACAGGCTGCTCCATGGACATATCTGAAAACTGCTACATAATTCGAATCATTTTTCTACATGTAAGAAAATGATGCACATATTCATCAATTTACACAAAACTTTATTTTTTACATTGTCATTTTGGTACAGGGTCAAAACTAAAAGGTTCCATGTCTTTGGATAAATAATGATGAAGATGATGATTAGGTAGTTAGCCAGCCAGTATTATTACATCGTTTGGAAGATTTACAATGATTTTACATTAGAATTTTCTAAAATTTGAACCCTATTGATGCTAAATCCTCCTAAATGTATTATGGTTGATGGATGTATATTTCTTTAATTAATGAATGGTTTTTGAGGTCAGGTGTTTTGAGGGCTGCCAATATATATTTTTGCACTAAAGTTTTCCTCTCTTATAACATCCTTTCTTCACTGAGTAGGGCTCTCAGGGTAGATGTTTGCTGACTGTGAATGTACTCTTTTTCTTTTTTAAGATCTATACAAAGTATAACCATTGCTCAGGAAGAGGTGCATAGCAACCATCAACAACCAGCCTTCCTTAATGCAGGGATACAGATATCTCCACTACTGATGTGAAATTCTTCTTAGAAAATGTCTGCATTGATCAACCCCCTGGCAGTGAGTAGTTCTGCGTTTGGGTTGGTGCCAAATATCTTACCAGGACTTTTTGGTTGAAGATGTTGCTGTTTCTAGTCTTTGAGCCAGATGGGTTGCTAGAGGAGATTGCTGTCAGAGTTGTAAGGTTTCCCCCATCTAAGGTCTATCATCACCACCATCACTCTACCTTAGTCTCTCTTTCCCTTCCAAACTTGCTCATGTGAAACTCCTCTGAAGGGTGATAAAGTCTGTTATTTCACCAGTAAAATCAGATAAAACTGTTAATTCTCTTGTGAAAAAAAACAGATGAAATTTAAATATTCTAAGATAGTTAAGTAATTAAAGCAAAATTCGTCCCTGGACACAATCCTTGATAATCAGAGGGAAGAAACTGAAGCTACTGGTTACCTAAATACACGATAAAGTCGGAGGATATTGTGGTTTCCTGGAAACATGAATAGAATCAAGAAGATACATCAGCACATTTTAAAACTTTGCTTACAGTTAACTATGCTTTTTGCAATATTTTTGGTGACAGTGTCACTAAAGGCTAAGTCTTGAGCAAATCTAGTTAAATACCTCCAATATACAGTATCAGGCCCAAAGATGAAAATTCCAAAAATGTAATCCATAATCTACTTTCTGTCAAGGCACGCATACCCCGAATAAGGATGAAAGAAAATACAACATAATTTTACAAGACGGAACATGATTAGTTGATAAATGAGTCAAATCGTTGTGCTTTTAGTTCAAACAAAACAATAATCTTCATGGACTGCAATGGTCAGAGCAGATTTTGTAGAGGAAGGTGAACTTGCATTTAACCTTATAGCATAGGGAGGAATTAGGTACGAGAGGAGATTCAGGACCATCGCGTGGGAGATGAATTGTCACTTACAGAATGAGACTATCACTACTTGCCAACTACATGCCCTACCATGTATTTCTGACCTGTAGCCAATCTGCAGTCCATAAACTGCCTGGGGTTGCCTCCCAATCAGGCTCTAATCCAGAGTCAACAATCCTGGCTAACACAGATCAATTCTACTGCAGCCCACACAGGGTCTTTTCTTTAACTGAAAGATGGTGGAGATTTTGTGGCATTGAACATAAATTCCACCTGAAATGAATGCAAGCTTGGTACTGTGGAAACCATTTATTTAGTGTCTTCAATAGACTAGTTAAAGAAATTGACATATTAAGCTGGGTATGAGATAGTTTGCCTCCAAGTTTCTTTTAAAAATGAATTATTTTATATATACAATTCTTTTGCATTTAGTTTGTAACTTTTAAAGAAATTTCTTTTGTATTTAGCTTCGTTCCTCTTTTATTACTATGTGATTTTCTGAGTCCTAAAATCATGTGACCTCAGTAGTCTATCCCTGGCACAGCAAATACACCACCACAAAGAAAAATAAAAGCCTTGGTAAAAAAAAAGGCTGTTTTCCAAGAACTGGGCTAAAAGAAAAGATCTGGTAAGGATCAAAAAGCTGACAAGTTTAGCAGTATTGTTTATTCCCACGCAATGATTGATGGGATTGTTAGTTCTTGGTTCTATGAATCTAAAAGGGAAGAAAAAGCCAGAGGATTGCCATGTTTCAGGAAATGCATCTGACTCTCTGCCATTATCACTGTGTCACAAACGATACCACAAGAGCCAGAAGGTCTTTTAGATACAGAAACCACAGCATCGACCTCAGAGTCTTTCGTGGGAAGGTAAGAGGCTGGAAGGAGTAGGGAAAAGAATTCACAATGCCCATGAGTCTCTGTTTAATGAAGACTCTTAAAGGTAGAAGGAAATCTAAGTAATCATGTGGTCTAGCCCTTAGTTTACAGATGAGAAATCACGTGCAGGGAAGTTACTTAATTTATGGGGTGACATTTCTAATAGAGGAAACCCCAAGACTGGTGTTCATTATGATTTGAAATGGAAACTGGGTTAGATAGGTAGAAAGTAGAAATATATTCATTCTATGAGGGAAGGGAATTTTCTCTGGGAACATGATTTTCATAGTTAGAATATCTCAAATGAGGTTGCCCATACTGTCTCTCTCTCTTTTTTTTACCCTGCTTTGTTTCATTCTTGTTCAACATAAATTCCATTAGCTCAGGAATTTAATTTCCTTGTCCACTGCTGGATCCACAGAGCCCAGTATAGTGGTTGGCATACAGGAGGAGCTCAATACATATATGTTAGTGTATATTTAATATTTAAGATTCTCAGAGCCATGCAAATGTCATGATTAATGAAATGTGTCTTTGGGCAGTTGGTGGAAGTGGAGTCTCTCCAAGTTCAGAGCTTGGATTCTCCTTCCTTCCTCATCTGTAAAGTGAATGTTTAGATTAAATAATGACCTTGGTACTTTCCAGGTCTGGCTTCCTGAGCTCATTTTTCTATTTTAAGTTGCACAAGAGTATAAAAACTTCCTCAAAGTAGAATATTTATATCTTCAGAAGAGCAATTTCAAATAACCTGGGAAAAGAGAAAGTACAGAGGGACTATAATTTTTGAAAGTGAGATTTGTGCTGGCAGACAGCATATTAACTTGTCAGTTGAATAGGTCAGAGCTCAGAGAACTGGGCTCCCCTATGAAAGCATCCATTTGTCCATCTAACACTCATTGGCACCTTCTGTTTTGCATGATATTTTGCATGGCTCTGAGGATACACTCCGATTTGTCTAGTGGGGAGCTTAACAAATGCTACAGATATGTGTGGACGACTACTACCCAGATGGACTAACCCATGCAAACTTTGCTAGTTCTCCAAGTAACAATCTTAAGGATGCCATGACAAGTTATGACCTTGTGACGTGAACTTATTAAATTCATAAAACCATTCTTAAGGTACTTCAGAAAGCTTAAAATAGTAGACAAATAAAATATCACGGATACTACGTTGCATTCAGTGTAGATGGTTTCCATAAAATAAAACTATCAAGCATAAAATGGACAGATGTTTACTATTTCCTCATTTATCTTTATTTGATTGGTTTGTGTTGGGCTCCAGTAAGAGCATTTGGGGTCTGGGATTCTCACAGCAAGCACTTCATTATCTGAACGATAGCCTAAAGGTGGTTCTCATTAACTGACCTTGAAATACGGCTTCCTACCACCACATTCATGTCCAGGAGGTTACAGTTAAATTATGGACGGCTGAAGTACTCTAGGGGCCTGTAGCCTGTGCATCAGAACAGAAGGCATTTTCTGGAAGGAGGGAAGTTGTGGGGGAGGGTGTAAATTAAAAAATAAAAAAAAAAAACCTCTTCAGTGTATTCCATAGCATTTTGTTCGGTTAGCAAAGTTTATCAAAGGTAATTTTTATTTCGATACTTCCTAAATGCTATTTAGAATTAATGGATGTGAGCCTATATGGAACATTCAAACTAAACTGCAAATATAAATCAACATCAACTGAACTGAACTTTTATTTGTTGACAGTGGTCAATGTGTCTACTGGAGCAATCAAATCTATTTTTAAATGTGTTCATTTTGTTTCAATTTATGGTCAAGGGATATAATATAATAGAGATAGACTAAGAATTCACTGAGCTTACTCACCCCGAAAATAAAGGGTAAAAATTCCAACACAAGTCAGCTTTAAATTGGTTTTTCTCCATTGATATATCATTATTCTCACATAGTAAGTGCACTTCTAAGCCAATGTATAATTTTATTTCTCTAAAATTCTTTTTTCTATAAGGTAAAAATTTCCCTTTAGCTTAATTTTGTGGTATCCTTTGAAACTGTATGAATTTTCCCCTTTTTCCCTTTACTTTTTATTATGAGCACTTTCAAACATATACAAAATTTGAGGGAATAGTAGTGTACACCCATATACTGATGGCCCTGCTTCTAAACTACCAATACATGGCCATCTTTGTTTCATGTATCCAAAACTCTCCCTTTACCAGATTATTTTGAAGCAAATACCAGGCATCATAACATTTTTTTCATGAATAATTCAATATATATCTCTGAAGATTTCTCAGCTTACCATTTATATTGTGCTTACCTATAGAGAAGATTGTCAAACATCTGGCTTTCTATTTGATAGGTCTGAAGCCATATCTTAATACTGTTTTAGCCTGTGTTTCTTTTACAGTGATCAAGGTCAAGCATATTTTCATACGTTTAAGGGTTATTTGTATTCCTTTTTTGTGTGACTGGAAGGCTCATATCTCTTGTTCAGTTTTTAAAAATGGTTTATCTCTCCTATTTTTAGAAGTTCTTTGTGTATTAGGGACATTAAAACCTTGTTATTTAAGTTGCAAATACTTTTTCCCCATTTGTCTCTTTGCTTGTGACATTTATGCCACCCAAACGACTTTTATTGTTATTGTTGATGTCTGGGGGAGGAGAAATCAAATTCTGAATCACAAGAAGGTTTTCCCATGCCAGATAATAAAGTAATTCACTTATGTGTTCTTCTGCTACTTACATGGTTTCAACTTACATTTAAAAATCTAACTCACCTGGAATTTACCATAAATATGTTATGAAGAATTGATCCAAACTTATCTCGTGATAGCTGTGCAAATACAACTTACATACAAATTCATCTTTTCATCACTGATTTAAGATACTACCTCTATCATATAGTAAAATTTCATACACAGTTGTGTCTATTCCTGGATTCTTCTCTTCTGTTCCCCTGGTCTAGCTGTCTGTTCATGAAGCACCAGTTAAGTATACAATGTTTAATATCTGAAAAAGTTATCCCCTCCTCATTGTTCTTTTCTTAACATCTTTACAATATTGAGTCTTCTAATCCAAAATCATATGTCTTCCATGTATTCAAGTCATCTATTGTGACTTCCAGGATTAATTTATGGTTTCCCTCATACAGATTTTGGATATTTTTGTTAAGTTCACAACTAAGTATATGATTTTCCTTATTTGCTTTTGTAACTTGGGGTTCATCTGTCAACTTTGGCCTATTATTGTTTTGTTGTTTATGTGAAGATTATTGACTTCTGTATATTGGTTTTATTACTCAGTGCTTTGCCAAATTTTCTTATTTTTTTAGTGGTTTTTCAATTCATTATTTTGAATTTTCCAGATGTACAATTATATCCTTGATTAAGAGGTATACTTTATTTCTTCCTTTCAAATTTTTATGCTTCTACTTGTTTTTTCTTGTCTACTTTCAATGGCTGATGCCTCTACTACAAAATTAAAGAGTAGTAGAGACAGTGGACATCCTTGTTTCTGATTTTAGTTGGAAATTCTCTAGTGTTTTTCCATTAAGGAAGATGCTGGCTGCTTTTAACATGAGTGGATATTAAATTTGTCAATTACTCTTTCTTCTTCTATTGAGATGATCTCCTGGTTTTTCTCCTTAGCTTAATTTTATGAATAGATTTCCTTATATAGCAACACCTTTATATTTCTGAAATAAATTTCACTTGCTCATGATGTAGTATCTTTTAATGTGCCACTGGTTATGTTACTTACATTTTATTTAACTTTTTCATCAGTATTAATAAGTAAGATTTGTCTTGCTTTTGCAACAATCTTTGGTTTTGAGCTTTACATTACAATCACTTCATTGAAAGGATATGAAAAATGTCCTTCTTTTTCTGTGCGCTAGAGTAGTTTAAGTATTATGGAGGTTATCTGATCTTTAAATGTTCGAAAGAATTTCTATATGAAACCATCTTGTCCAGGTGATATGTGTGTGTTGTTGGGGGGGATTAAATTGCTCTCTATTTCTTCTCTGGTAATTGGTCCCTTTAATCCTGTCTCCGGTAGGATCAGTTTTGCAAAGTTGTAATTTTGTAGGACATTAATCATCTCATCTAGAAATTCAAATGTACTTTATAGAGTTGTACAAACTACTCTCATATGATTTTTTAAATCCCGTTTTGATACTTATTTTTCCACCTGACATTTCTAATCCTGTATAATTGTATTGTACTTATTTGTGGAAGGCTTTAGAAAATCAATGAAAGTACCAGTCTTATTATCTCAAGAGTTTATTTTAATTTTCATATTATAGCCCATAGTCCAGTAATCCTATTTTCTACTATCATTAATTTTTCCCTTAGAATGTCCTCTCTACCCCTACTCTTTACCTTCTAAACTCAAATCATATCCACACTTTCCTTGTTCGTGAGTTCTTACACTTCTCCAACTTTATTCCAGTTTTTCTGTATCCATAAGGGGCATAGTACTCTGGGGTCAAGGTCTAGCAGACCTTGAAATTCTGGACTTGAAATTGCTAAAACCCAAATCTGCTCAATGAGTATTCTTACTGAGAACACTGCAGCTTGCCAATAATTCTCACAGTCAGGGTCAGGATAAGGCTGCTCCCTGATCTGAGAAATTTTTACCTGAATTGAAAGAGCTTCTAAATCATTTGGTTCACTAATATAGATCCATTCAGAATCAATGCTTTTCATGTGTTTCCCTAATATTGGATCATTATGACTCTGTAGGAGGCAGCAAAACACAAAGCTATTTTGTTCCCAGTTGCAGCATGATATTGACAGATGTTCTAAATGGAATCATTCTGAAAAGGACATGAGAGCAATGGTCTAGCATTATCTCTGAAGCTCACATGTACCCCTGGATAGAAAGCAAACCCCTAACGGATGTGTGCTTGAAAACACTGTTTAGCAGACATGACTCAAATCTCAGGGTAGTTAAAGCAATTCAGGCTTTTGGCTTCAGATGAGTAAATTATCAACAGGAACAAAATAGTACTTTACAAAGTTGCTGTTTCAGATTCAGAGAAACCTCTGAAGGCTTGTACTTATATTTACAAATGCTGATAAACTGAAATACCTCTTAAAAAAGAAAACTTCACAGTCTTCTTAGAAACTTAAATGTGTGCAGTCCCAAAGTGTGTCCAGGGTCATACTGAGGGCACAGGCCTTGAAGCTCACATAGTTTGTCACTGATCTGTCACCTCACCTTGTTGGCACAGGAAAGAACTGGGCGTTCAGTTTCTCTAGCTCTGACAAGATCTCCTTGTTTGGCTTCTTGGAATCCTAGGCTGGGTGTGTGTGCAGCTCCATAGAGAAGGCACAGACTCTTTGGCAGGTCATCTGCACCACTGAGGTTAGAGGTGGTGAGAGATGCAGGCAAGTTCCAGGCATCCTCCTGGATTCCAGTTTGTCCTCATGGATTTTCCTGTTTGACCTTGCTCTGACTTTATGTCCATCTTTCTCTCCTGACCCTGGTTCGGATGACTTCAGGTACAACACAACACAGAAAAGCAATAGGCTTACATACACTGCCAAGCCAGCTCCCACAACTGTGAAAAATCCAATCGGATTAATAAATCGCATGTTCTGTATCACTTACAGTGATTCTGCTTTTTTTGATAAAACCCTCACTGATACCAAATTCTAGAATCTTGAGAATCTCACTTCATTTTATTTTTTAAGGTTTAGAAAATTAAATGGACACTGTTATAACCAAGATAGTGGCAGGGAAAGTATACCTATTTCATATCAGATCTCCTGTATAACTTACTTCAAACTCATAAATTCTAGTTTTGAAAGAGAGCCACAAAATTACCACATTAAGCATTGCTTAGATATCCTGATCAACAGCTGAGAGGGTCTTTCAGTGCACTCTCCTGCAGTATTTCTATATCCACCGCAAAATAGTTTTAAGCTTTAACATTAACTTACTCAACTCTAAGACATGGTTTTGGCATTTCCCACCAAAGTCTCCAAAAGAAGCCCAGTGGATGCTGACATGTCTGTAATCAATGAGCAAGTGAATCAAAGACGAACTTCACTTTAAATGTACACATTAGCCTTCAGCTCACGTTGGTGATTTAAAGGAATAAGTTGGCTTCTAGCCAAAGCAATCTTTAGAAAGAAAAACGGAGCTGGAGGAATCAGGCTCCCTGACTTCAGACTATGCTACAAAGCTATATTCATCAAAACAGTATGTTACTGGCACAGAAATAGAAATATAGATTAATGGCACAGGATAGAAAGCCCAGAAATAAACCCACACACCTATGGTTAATTAATCTATGACAAAGGAGGCAAGACTACACAATGGTGGAAAGACAGTCTCTTCAACAAATCGTGCTGGGAAACCTGGACAGCTACATGTAAAAAAGAAAGAAAAAGAAAAAAGAAATTAGATTATTCTTTAACACCATACACAAAAATAAGCTCAAAATGGATTAAAGACCTAAATGTAAGACCAGACACTATAAAACTCCTAGAGGAAAACATAGGCAGAAGTTGGCTTCTAGCCCAATTTACAGAGTATTAAGCCAATGGGAAAACAATTATTTTATGGATTGGAATAAGAGCATTTGCAGATATTATTCTTAAGTTTAAGACTTCATGAAATTCAGAAATAGTAATGAGAAACTTCACAGATGCTTCTCTACAATGTTACAATGTGGGATTTTATGACTTCTTCTCCAGACAGGTAAGAATTACACTCAGGCAATTCTAATAGATTTTACCAATTAACATAATTTTCATATAAATATAATAATTTTTACCAAGGAAAGCAATTTGTGACTATGAAGAGAAAAATGCCACACAGAAGACAGTTGCAGTATAAAATACAGACGTATCAAACAGAAAGGATTACTTGAGACAATTCAAATGATAACATAGTGATATCTAACAACTTATATTGCCTTCTTATATATCAGGCACTTATTCTAAGGACTAAGTACTAAGGATTAACACAGTTAATCTTTAACATAACCCAATAACACACAGATTCAACTCAATCTCTATCAAAATCTAGCTGCCTTTTGGCAGAAAATACAAGCCAACCCTAAAATTCATAGAATAGCCAAAATAATCTTGATCAAAGAAGAACAAAGTTGGAAGATTCATACTTCTCAATTTCAAAACTAACTACAAAGTTATAGGAATCAATACAGTGTGGCACTGGCCTCAGAGTAGCCATATAGATCAATGGAATAAAATTGAGAGTCTAGAAATAAACTTATACATTTATGGCTGTTTGTGATAAGGGAACCAAGACAATTCAACGGGGAAGGAATAGTTTTTTCAACAAATGGTGCTGTGGCAACTAGACAGCCACATTCAAAAGAACAAATTTGGACTGCTGTCTTATACCATATATAAAAATTAACAGAAAATGGATCATAGCCCTAAATGTAAGAGCTAAAACTATGAAACTCCTAGAACAAAACATAGGAGTACATATTCATAACCTTAAATTGGACAGTGATTAGATATAACACCAAAAGTACCAGTAACAAAAAATAGATAAATGGATTTCATCACAATTTCAAACCTTTTTCTTCAAAAGACACCATGAGACAAGTGAAATTACAACCCCCAGTTGGGGTGAAAATAGTTGCAAGTCATATTTGAGACTTGAATCCAAACTATATAAAGAATTCTTACAACTCAATAATAAAAGACTAATAACCCAATTTAAAAAAATGGACAGAGGATTTGAATAGATATATTTCTCCAAAGATTTTATACACATGGCCAATAAGCATACGAAAAGATGCTAAGATAGCATCAATCATTAGAAAAGTACAAGTCAAAACCACAATGAAATACCACTTCCTAACCACTAGGTGGCTATAATAAAAATAGGGACACCATCAAGTGCTAGTGGAGATGTGGAGAAATGGAGCCCTCCCATATTACTAGTGGGGATGTGAAATGGTGCAGCCACATTGAAAAACAGGTTAGCACTTTCTCAAATAGTTAAACGTACAGTGATCCTAAGACCATCAATTCTACTCCTAGCTCTAAATCCAAAAGAAATGAAAACATTCATCCACACAAAAAATTGAAAACAACCCAAATGTCCATCTGTGGATGAATGTATCCAGACAATGGAGTATTACTCAGCTATAAAGAGGAATGAAGTACAAATACATGCTACAGCACAGACGGGCCTTGAAAACATTATTCTAAGTGAAAGAAGCCAGGAGCGAAAGGCTACATACTTTATGATTTTATTTATATGAAGTGTCCAGAATAGGCAAACCTGTAGAGACAGAATGTAAATTAGCATGTGCCAGGGGATGCAGAGAGGAAGAATGGGGAGTGACTGCTAACGGGCATGAGGTTTTTTCGAAGAAATGATGAAAATTTTCTGGATTTAGATATTAATGGTGACACAACTTTGTGAATCTATCAAAACCCACTGAATGATACATTTTAAAAGGGTGGATTTTACGGTATATGTATTATATCTCAATAAAGCTACTATTTAAAAAAACCCAACAGTGTAAGAATACTATATTTTATACTAAAAATAATTGATTGGGCCTAGCTCCTCTAGCTAGGTGTTAATTAATACTTGTTTACAATGGAGCCACTCCCTAGTAAGTGTCTTGTGTATTCAAACAATACGTTCTTACAACCTAACGGAAAGGGCCTGTAGTATATACTCAAGGAAGTATATTCCTGAGACTCTGTAACCCCTTTCAGCAACTGATTCTAGTAGAGAAAAACTCAATGGTCAGGAAAGGAGTCAGTTATCTAATTTGATCCTGTTACAGTTTAGAGCAATTTCCTCTTGCTGATTATCATCAGCAAAGCTCAGCATACAGTGGATTCCTTCCTTTGCTGAAACCCATTATGACAATGCCCTTAATATGCTTTCCCAGCTACATGCTTTTGTTCCCTCACATATCCTAAATTTTGCTTCCCTACACATTAGTAGCCCCAAATCAATACTTTACTTGCTCTAAACACATACACTATATCACTGAGATGTTACGTAAATATTTGGATTAAATAAATGAAGCTTCAAGAATTTTTTGCAAGATTTAACATTTGACCCGGAAAGCTTTTCCATTTGGTTTCATAAATGGACTGCATGACTTACTTTTTTTAAGGGAGTCGTACTTTTTTTAAAAATGCTTTCCTAGGTCCTTTTCTCCAGAACTTCAGCCAGGAGCAAGAAAAAAAAAGTAAATCCCTGAAATTCTGCAAAGCCTTATATTGAAAGAATCTTTGACATATTATTGATATATCTCTTCCAGGCTGGAAAATCTTGTGATGCAATAAATCAGATTAGTAAGTATACACAAAGAGGTCAATGCCTTCCTGAAATCTATCAGCAAGACCAGAAAATAGGTTTTTCCAACTTAGTGGTTCTCAAACTCGGCTGCATTTAAAATTCCCTGATGCCTAGGCCACATCCCAAACCAAGTAAATCTGAATCCTGATGGTGAGACAAAAGTGTTAGTAGTTTTTGATGCTCTCCAGATGGTTCCAATATGCAGCCACCTTTGAGAACCACTGCCCTATCTCCTAGCCCAGAGACTCCTCACTGCCAATGAGTGATTTCTAATCTGGAAGTAACCTCAGCCCCCCATCCTATAGCTAACAGAAGAGCAGAGTGGACCACATTCATAAAGACATCTCTTTTCCTAAGATAGTGGCCTGTTGGAAAGATAGTCCTTTCCCACTATAGGCCTCTGCTCGATGGGCCAACCAGCACCAGTCACAGGAGTGTTCCTTTCCCTTACCACAACAAGGACATGTCATCCTCTATGTTAGCGGTCAATCTGTAGAGTGATGTGATATATGAAAGGACATTCAGTGTAGATATGTAACTTGAACCATCTACACTTAAACCATGTCTTCACATGAAAAAAGACATGATTTTAAGTTAAAGAGATGTTTGTTGAATAAGATGTTTTACTAAGTTTTCCGACTTCGGCCTAATAATCTTGCAGATCGGGTTCATTTTCCAGCTGGCCGCTGCTTTGAGAAAGTCATGCCACACTTCTACTGCTTTGCTTCAATATCTGAGAAAGGACATACTAATCAAAATATCTGCCCACAACGTCTGCCTCTCTGACATGTGAGGAAGCCAAATTAGATAGCATCTAGGAGTCCACAGGCAAATATCTATGAAAATAAGATGAGGGCCATATTATTACAATTTTCTCACTTAAACATAATTCTAGATAACTCCCAGAGCCATACAATTCCAAGAATAAGACAGATAAAAAGTCCAAGGCCTCTTTAGGAAAAGAACGTTGGCTGGTCATTATTTTAGCCAATATTTAACAAGATGCATTTTATTAGCTTAATTAAATGCGGGGAAAAGAGAGATTGTATCTACAAAGAATGGAGTTAGTCCAAAGAAAGTGCTTATTTGTCTCACAAGGGCTCTTTCCACATTATGTAGATGCGTATGTTAATTGAAATTTCTAAATCGGAATTTTATTTCTGCAATAGATGTGATCGGAGGCTGAATAGAAAATTTTAAAAAAGCTATTCCACGTGGTTCTTAAACCTTATGTGGTTGGGGAGAAAAATGAACAAATGTTCAGTCCTTTCCTCTGATAAGTTATTTGAAATGAGGTCTACATCAGAAAATCTAGGGCTCGAAGTCTGATAGATGTTCAGAGGAGAGAGAAAAACTCATAAAGAGGAATATGCAGGTGGGGCCGGAATTAATCAGGCGGGCTTCACAGAGGAGGTGGGATGAGAGCTGGAGTTTGACCGGGAAAGGGGAGAGAGAGGGATTGGGATGAAGAGAACATGCACCGGTCCTGGAAGCAGCACGTGCACCGTGGAGCCCTGGCTACAGGAAACGTGGCTCAGGTGGAAGCAGAAGCAGCTTTCTGGGGGCCTTGGCTGATGCGGTGGGATGTGCAGAATCAAGTGTTGGCTGTAAGAGGTGTAACCGTAAGCACTGGAGTCCATAGTCCTTGTTTACAAGTTCAGTTTTAGCTATTTGCCAACCATGTGGCCACGGGCAGATTACTTAACCCCTTATTCTTAGGGTCTTTATCTGCAGCTGTAAGTAGGTAAAAATACCTGGCTCGATGCATTCAGTCACCATGAATTCCCCTTCACTCTGGGCTTGCCAAGAAGCAGAGAACCTTAAAAAATGTTTTGATTGATGACACAATGTAACAAAACACAAAATGATTAATCAACTAACACGGGTCACTTCATAGCCTAACGTGAAGTCACCAAATTTCTCAGAACAAAGGTGGTGTAGAAATCCCAAGGAAAAGCCGGTCTTACTTCTCTTTAACAAAGCACTAGATTATTTCAGCCACTTTATCCCCTGATGGAGCTCTGATTAAAAATACAATATGTCAACAGTGACTAATTACAACTTTAATGAGTCTATTGTTTACTTCTTGGCGGTAACCTAATCAACTAACCATGTCTTAAACTCACCTAGCGTTTTCCAATATCAAATATTTATAATTTTGAATTGGATAACTTTCACCCCCAGCTGTTACTGGTGTGAAAAGAAAAGTCATCATTGGCACAAAGACATTTATAGCAATGCCCTCCTTTTCCTGCTGTTTGGTGCATTTTAAAGACTAATCCGAACAGAGCAGACGGCAGCTTGTTTAGTGCCCTGCTCAGAGCCCGCTAAGGTTCTGACAACAGAGAGAGTCCTAACAGGGCCGTGTGCTTCTCCTTTCTACAACATTCTTTAACTTTACAGTAGGTGAACATTTTTTGGTTAATAACAATTTGGGGCTGAGAAAAGGTATGAAATGTTCAAAAGTGTGAATGGTTTGCTGAAAGGACACTTATGAAGAGGTTGCTCCTCAGAATTTTGCATTATGCCTTTGGTTAACTTTTCCTTAAACCGAAAAAGGGACTTTCGTGTGGAAACTTACTCTCTCCATAGCTCCTAGTCATAGTAACTGTTCTCACTGTAAAAGGATCACGGTTTTAGCAAAGAAATAAGGGCGGAGAGTTGGACTTTTAATAACCTAGCATTTGTGATAAGGCAGCTCTTATGAAATTAGCTTGGTCTGTATTTTCCAGATTTGACCTAAAATGAGAGGAAAGCTCATGGGAGGCTGGGAGAACACAGACTGGCTTATATTGTATCTCATTTCTGCAAAATCACCTTCCTGATATCCACTCCTGTCCAAGGAAAAACATGATTACATTTTCCATTAAAGATTTACATTTTACTTTCTGGTATTTTTGGCCAAAAGAACAAATACCATAATCTACTATAGTAAGTCAAAATACTGAAAGATAAATGTTAGCACTTTCGTGGAAAAAAATCACAGTAAGCTATCTGACATGAAGAATACATTTGCTATATCCGACACTTTCTAGTGTATAGAAGGTCTGTGTCTTGAAGAAATCGTTAGCAATCAGTCAATTTCTGCAACATCATAGAATGTTCTTCCTATATCATTTCCATCAAGTTTTTAAAAAGGAAAATTCAAATATCTTGCTTTCACTGTCTTTTTTCTTACGGTTCCAGTAACTTTAACTGCAACCGGGGGCTTCTGTTATAGTTAAACTAAAGGTTTTCCTGCTAAAATCTGTGCCCATTTTGGTAGGTTCTATTATTCCAATAAATGGCAAAATTATGAAAGTTAAATGCTTGCATATTAAATTTCAGGAGTATAACTTCTAGTTACATAGAATAGCAAAAGAGAGAAGTTCCACATTTGTTCCTTCTAAATATTTCTGTTGAATATATTAAGGTGAATATACACACCAACATGGATGACTATTTGGGGGTTTATATTTTAGGATAAAGTTGGCTCTGCTCTACTCTGGTAATGTTACTCAGCAGCTAACCTTCTAGTTCATATTTACAGAATGATGAACAGAGGTTACTACTAAGTTCCTTGTCTTTCCCCTAATTGAGCAAAGGGTGGGACTATGATAGTATACACCTTGAAATCTTCCAACGTCATCTGAAGGAGCTGAATTTCCCTAGGATCTGAAACAGAAACTAGTTTTATAAATCCAGCTAGAGGTAAGGTGTCATCATTGAATAATCACAAATGTCAGCAAATGATATAGTCTACGTCAAATACGTAGGGTAAAATATGAGGAATGAGTATAAGAATACAAGCTGGAATATTTTTTCTCCAGCATAACAGCACTGACTGGGTTACATGAGGTATTGATTATAAAGAACTGGCAGGGTTGTAATGAGCGCATATGCATACAGATGCTCAAGCACACACACACACACACACACACACACACACACACACACACACACACACGCATGCAGGCACATCACGCATGGAATCATTATGACTGTGTATACACTCTCTAAAGTCAGTCTTCTATTTAACTTGACCTTGTCAGAAGATATGTCTGCTTTGAATATTAATGGAGTAAGCCAGAAATACATACAATTTATAATACAAATTTTATAAAATAAAACAGTTTGAATTTTTTCTACGTCCATAAATCAAAGTACGAGAGGAAGATAATATTTCATGTTGAGAATTTGGTGCAAGTTATACAGCATGCAAAAGCGTCTCTACCTGCAAAGAGTGGGAGGTGGTCTTATGGACATGATTCCTAGGTTTCTTTACCTGGGAAAAAGGTGGTACTAATTTCCTGGAGGAGCAGAAGAGGACGGAGGAGGGGGGTCCCCTGTCAAAGAAGCGAGTGGAATGTTAGGGCACCACGTACCATCAGCCCTAGTAAACCAACCCTGACAGATTGCCCAGGTGGAGGCCTTCTGAGATTGGGCATTAAAAATGACACAGGATGCTTCAAAGAAAAGCTCAAAAAGTTGCCTGGGGATACTTAGACTGTCAATGCCTTTCAGATGCCTGCCTTTGATAAAACTACTGCAGCAAATACATTTCAGAACCTCTGTATGTAGGACACTAAACCCAGGAGAGAGGAGGAGATGAAGGAAGAAAATGGAAGTCTGTGTGAGATGGTCTAGAAACATTTAAAGAGCAGCAACAGGAGGTATTATGTAAAAAAATTGAAATTGTGGTTTTTTATAATCAAAATTAGACTTCACAATATACTTGTAGCACAGCAACATTTATAAGGAAAGGATACTAATCTCTCCCAGATTCGGTCATTTACTCACTCACTCAACAGACATTTCTTGGGCACCTACTGTGCGCTGGGCACAGAGAGTTTTCTGTGGAGATCAAATGAAGTTACCTAACAGGTTCTGCTACTCTCACCCTCCAGGACAACTGTAAGAGCTACAGCAACCACAGGTCCTGGTATGCCCAGCTGGGCCCAGTTTCTCCCCGCTATTCTATTAATAGTCTCCCCTTTCACTCTCAGAAGGATATTAATCTGAACAAACTGTATGATCACTGAAACTAATAAGAGCCTCCAGACTTGTGTTCATGCCCCCAGTTCTGCCTTGCCCCCATCCATCCTCCACATAACAGGCAGAGTTATCTTTTAAACATGTAATACAGGCCATGTCACTGTTCCGCTTAATCTTTGCCAATGGCATCGCATCAAACCGAATCTGAACATCCAAAGTCCTTCTTCTGCCTTACAAAGTGCCGCGTGACCTGCCTCTGACTCTTCTCTACCAATTCTCTTTTCCTTGAAGGAGCCAAGTTTCATCCTGTCTTAGGACCTTTGCACTGGCTATTCCCCCTGCTGGTTTTCACAAGCTGTCTCCTTACTATCATTCAGTTCTCAGTTTAACTGTTTCTTTGTCAGAGAGATCTTGCAGGGCCCCCAAATGCAGAATGCTCCCATTCACCTTCTACGGCATCACCCCATTTTAATTTGTTGAATAGTGTTTCTGCCCCACAGATATCTGTCTTCCTGTTTATCATCACTCACTTTCCCCTCTAGAATGCAAGATCTTGCGGGGTGGTGCGGGGGGCGGAATTCTTACAGGCCTTGTGCACTTTGAGGTCTAGGTAAAAATGGACGTCAACAAATGTTTGCCGGATGCACTAATATATGCCCTGTTAGAGCTAATTTAGTGTAGCTCTGTTATAAAGACTGCTGGTCTTGGAGAGCTTCAGGTTGTGCACTAAAAAACTTGAATACTCTGTATAAGAAAATGTATCTTTACTAACAAAGTTACCTTGTATCTTAAGAAGAAACCAATCTAAAACTTACAAGTTGAGTATAAAGCTACAGAACTAAAGACTCTGATGGGTGAATGTATAGTTTCCAACTCTATTAATACCAATTTTTAAGAGGGTAAAAGGCTTAATACCTACCTCGGCTTCCTTGATTCTTAAAACCATGTCCAGGAAAAATAAGTGATGGGGGATTTTGATGAGGTGCGGGGAAGGGTCTTATTTAAGTGCTCCAAGGGTAGATTACTGAAGAGGGAATCTCCTCTGGGTTCCTGGACCTAATTCCAACGTGTGTGTCTATGTGCGTGAAGCCTTCCCCCACACCAACAAGCAATTCTCAGACATGAGCAGGTGTCTGAGAAATCAACTCAACTGAACTCAATTCGGACACTGTCTACCCATCAGATTCCACAGGTAAAGGGCTGAGTCCCGCAAGGCTGCCCTCCACTTCAGATGCCAATCACAAGCCCTTTGCTTCTGACCAACCAGCTACAAATCGGAGGTTCCAGCGACCCCCTCCTACTCAGGATGCCAATCCCACAGCCAGGTTGTTACCTGAACTTCTGACCAACTGGCGGTAAATCAGAGGTTCCCACAGTCCCCTCTTGGAGTTCAGTTAACTTGCTAGAGTAGCTCGAAGAACGCAAGAAACCCACTTATTCACTAGATTAGTGATTTATTACAAAGGATATTAAAGGATACAAAATCAACAACCAGACTAAGAGATACATATGGTGAGGTCCTGAACAAAGGAGCTTCTGTCTTCATGGAGCTTGGGGCCAGGCATGGTGGCATGTGGGCTCATTATGATTCCCTATCCTGGAAGCTCTCCAAACCTCCTCCTTTTAGGTTTTTAAGGAGGCTTCATTACTTGGACATGATTGACTAACACATTGGCCATTGGTGTTTGATTCAACCTCCAGCCCTTACCCCCTTCCCCCCAAATCAAGGGAGAGACTGAAAGTTCTAACCCCCTATTCGTGGTTGGTCCCCTTGGTAACCAGCACCATCCTTAGGTGCTTTCCAAAAGTTACCTCATTCACATAAACTCAGTTGTGGTGGAAAGGAGTTTGTTATGAATAACAAGACACCCATTTTGCCCTTATGGCTCTGAAGCACAGGCACTGAGGACAAGAGACCAAATATTAAAATAAAAGATGTCCCATTGTTCTTATCACTTAGGAAATTTCAAGGGTTTGGGGAGTTGTGGGCCAGGAACTGTGGATGAACATCAAATATATATGAGAAATATATTTTGATCATCTGAATGACCAAATATATATATTTCTTACAAATCACAATATCACAGGATCTCATGCAAGAGAATCATTGGCTCAAGCCCTCATTTCTACCATCCCATATGCAAGGTTCTTAATGGAGCAACACACTGTCTTGGATATGCACTTTTGAGGATATATGATAAAAGTAGTCTGTACTTCAAGTAAAAGCAAGACCATGTTTTAAATGTATAAAAATGGCTAGTATTTCAGGAAAATTCAAGAAAACATTATCACCATAGCAGGCAAATAACTCATATTATATGTAAACTGAAGAATGAAGTTTGCTACTGAGCCATTGTTTTTACTTTGGACTCGATTCTTGGAAAGAATTGCTCAGTAAGGGACTAGACTCTGGAGGCCGGTCTGCCTGTGGACAAATTTCAGCTACACTGAAACCTTCAGAACCTGTATTATAGACATCTTATGGACGATTAGGAAACTTTTTACTTAATTTATCTGTTTTATTTTTCAACCTCCACATATTTTTAAAATAAGGTTTACGGTTGATCTTCTCTTGTGCGATGCAAATGCAAACTGTATCTTGTGCGCTCCCATATCTTTTTTCCATAGTTGTTCTCTACAAGTGGCCTCTGTGGACAGTTTTTTTGTTTTTGTTTTTTCTTTTTTTTTGGGGGGGGGGTACGCAGGCCTCTCACTGTTGTGGCCTCCACCGTTGCGGGCGGAGCACAGGCTCCGGATGCGCAGGCTCAGCGGCCATGGCTCACGGGCACAGCCGCTCCGCGGCATGTGGGATCTTCGCGGACTGGGGCATGAACCCGTGTCCCCTGCATCAGCAGGCGGACTCTCAACCACTGCACTACCAGGGAAGTCCTGTTTTTGTTTTTTGAGGTATACTGAGACTGTCCTGGACCCCAGCATCTACCCAGCCACAGTGACTGAAATCCTCATGAAATCAGGGTGAAACAGACATTCATAATGAGTCTAGTTAAAGAAGTAATGTTAACTGTATTAGGGCAAGAAGTCACCAAGGAAGTAATATATTAACTAGCTCCCTTCTTAGTGTTGACTAAGTTAACTCATTAAACTCATTACCTCCCACTGTCACCAATGCAAGTTTTCATTAGCAGTGTACCTGGTAAAAGGAGATGTAACATACTTTGTTGAATGAATAATGAAAAGGTGGACAAGATCAGAACAGGACATATTTGTATTAATGAAATTCCTGAATGGGAAAGTAGAGAAGAAACTTAGTAGAATAAGGTCCACGGGCAGATGGAGGGACACTAAAAACGATGGGGGATGGGGGACAAAGCCAAGGCCCCATCACTCCCCACTTGGAATTTTGCTCCTAGTTGGCCGTAAAGATGTCATAACACATCCTAAATATCTGTATTGTAAATGGTCTCAGCCCACATTTGTTGAGCTCTTCAGATTCTAAAAGCTATTGTAAATAATTAACTTGGGAAAACCACTCTGCCCTTTACTGGTGGCATTTAATTAAATCTATAACAATCTGAACTTTTACTAATATACTAAGTCTAAAGCTGTGTGTTGACAAAAGATGCAGTAAAATGGCGAGGAGTCAAAGGGAGACACCAAATCGTTCACAGCTAGAATTTATAAAGACATACTCGTGTTATGTGATTCCAGAAGCAAAAGAAGCCACTGGCAAAAGGCTACCAAAAACTCAAATGCAAGGGGCCTGAAGAAAGAGAGGTGAGAACGTTAGATGTGAGATAATGATAGGCCTGGCCTGGACAAAAGAGATTTTATAAACTTCCAGCAAGAGCTATATATCATTCTGAGCTTATAAAGGCTAGTCCCTCAACGACAAGAAGGTGCACCAACAGTAATACACATGAAGAGAACCCATTGTGATACTTCTGAAAAAGAGTCAAGAAACTTCAGGCCGCTTCATAAAATTAACAAAACACTAAGAGAGGGGCTTCCCTGGTGGCCCAGTGGTTGAGAATCCGCCTGCCAATGCAGGGTACACGGGTTCGATCCCTGGTTGGGGAAGATCCCACATGCTGCAGAGCAACTAAGCCCGTGCACTACAACTACTGAGCCCACATACTGCAACTACTGAAGCCCACGTGCCTAGAACCCGTGCTCTGCAGCAAGAGAAGCCACCACAATGAGAAACCCGCGCACCTCAACAAAGAGTAACAACTAGAGAAAGCCCACGCACAGCAACGAAGACCCAACACAGCCAAAATAAATAAATAAAATTAAAAAAAAATAAGGTAATTAAAAAAAAACACTACGAGAATTAATAAAAATTAAGAAGTTGCTCTGGTTTCCATTTTTTTTCTTCTTTCATAGTCTTTAGAGAAAACTACTTACAATTTCTTTTGATGCTGTCACAGCATTATCCTTCGGATTCTGGGCTGAGACCCAATTCCAAACTACTGGAATAACTCAAACTGTGGTTTCATGGATGTCTTTTTTTTTTTTTTTTTTTAAAGCAAATCCACACTTGCTACAGACTGCCAAGCATCAAGTTTTCTCTGAAATTCACTGGGCCTTAAAGAGTTCTTTCTCATCTACTCTTTGCTGAATGTTAAGATTTCAAGTTTAGTTGAACTTCTAAAGATGCTTCTAGGTGAATTGAAGTTGTCAAAATTAAAAGAATTTAAGATCCCATTGCAGCTTTATGGTCTCTGATTCCATGATAACTATGCTTTCAGATTCCGCCCCACTGTTGTCTCCACATTGTCAAAATACCCGGAACATAGTATACCTTCAGTTTTAAAAAAGAACATCAAGACAGTTCAGCAAACATTTACTGAACATCAGCTACATGCAAGAGACTTTCAAAAGTGTCTGTACTGTCCTGTGTGTTTTTTGCGTGTCTTCAGAACTGTATTTAAAGTTTCTCTTCCTCTCCTCCTGATGTAAGTATTTACATCCCCTCAAGAGATAATGAACAAGAGTTAATACAGAAGCCCTTGTGCTAGCCCACAAATAAACTGTATCCATACTGGAAACAACAAAAGTCCACCAATACTGAAGTACATATAGACATTGTAGAGTATTCATGTAATGGAAACTAAAACACTAGGGAGGAGAAAAACCTACTATTATAGGCAACAAAATGGGTGAATCTTCATGAATGCGCATGAGGAGAGGGGGCGTGTCACAGAACCCTTCTATCATTTACGTTATGTGAAGGTTAAGATCAGGCAACACTCATCTGTAGTGATGGAGATCAGAACGGTTGTACAAGAGAGGGGAGTACGAAGGAAATGAGAGTGGTGGAGGCAGTGGTGGTTGTACGGTATACATGAGGGGACCTTCTGGGGAATTAGGATTTTTCTATCTTGATTTGGACATTGGTTACATTTTTATATATTGAAATAGTCATTAATCTGTGTATATTCATGATCTCTTCACATTATAGTGTGCAAGATTTGCTTCAATTAAAATGGAAAGAATAGGGACTTCCTTGGTGGCCCAGTGGTTAAGAATCCGCCTGCCAATGCAGGGGACACGGGTTTGATCCCTGGTCCGGGAAGATCCCACATGCTGCAAAGCAACTAAGCCCGTGCACCACAACCACTGAGCCTGTGCTCTAGAGCCCGTGAGTCACAACTACTGAGCCCGTGTGCCACAAGTACTGAAGCCTGTGCACCTAGAGCCCGTGCTCCACAACAAGAGAAGCCACTGCAAGGAGAAGCCCGTGCACCGCAACGAAGAGTAGCCGCACCCCCCTTGCTGCAACTAGAGAAAGCCCACATGCAGCAACGAAGACCCAACGCAGCCAAAAATAAATAATTTTTAAAAATGAAGGAATAAATGAAGAAAATTAAGTGCCAAAATCTGTACTGTGATGGAATTTCCCACCATCAATCTCCAATGAAGAGACCGGTGGTGTGATATGACCTAACTGTTCATTGTATAATCAGTTCCATATGAGTCTTATTTGGGGTGTTTTCCTCATCTTTTAACTCCTCCGTCTCACAACACTGTTATAACCTTTGAAATAAATAGATTCATTCCCCCCCTCCCACAAAAAAGTGCCGTAAATATGGAGACAGATGAAAGCAGCTAAGCCAGGAATAGAATTCACTCGCCATGTGCAGGACAAGATATACACTGCCAGTGTTTTAATTCAATTCCTTCATTTAGTCACACATCCAGACATGGATATGACAGACACCCAATTTGATCAGAAAGATAAGGTTCATTAGCAAAAGACACTGCTTCCTTTCCCCCTAATTCACAACTTGTCATTATGTCTGTTCAACTCTTTTTTCACAAGTCCATCACGCTCAGGTGATACAAAGCAGGTGAACCAAACAACAAAATCCAGAACGACCTTAAAGGATTTAATAGCCATGAAAGAGCCTTGAGCCTGAAGGAATTTTTCCTGTTTGGTTTCTCTCCGGCTGGTTCTCTCAAGAAGGTATTTTAGCTGAGATAGTCATCCACTGAGAAACAGAAACTCCTGCTCTAGATCTTTTTCCAAATTAAAAATAGGAGTTTTTGAGGAGTGTTAAGAGAGCTGGAATCTCAAAATTAGGCCAGATTGGGATGTGACCTGAGCGAGACTTTGAGGTCAGACATGGTTCAAATCCCAGCTCCTCTAATTACTAGCTACCTGGCTTCTATTTTATTTAACCTGGGTCTCAGATCCCACCGATGTAAAGGGGGGGCGGGGGGCGCCGTCATACAGTACATGTAAAGCCCCTGTCTCTCCACTTAGCCAATGGGGAGACAGCAAGCAGGTGGAGTTGATCTCTTTGTATAAAGCACTGCGGGGAAACTATTTCTTTGCAATGTCTGTGTGTCTTTGTAATTAGCGTTGCAAACACTCATTAATAACATTTCTCATTTTGTGCATTAAACCTAAATAATGATTGCAATAAAGGACTTTGTGGCTAATCAGCCTGCATTTATCTGAAACACGAATGAGTGCTCAAGTGTTAAGGAAGAAAAGTAGCATAAAATACAATGCTTGCTCTAAAGCATTTACACTTTAAGAAATCATTTTTGGGTGATTGCCAAAATATATTGTTAAGTAAAAACAGGTGTATTTGTCAACGTTCATTGAACTGTACACTTAAAATGGGTGCATTTTTTGGGGTGTAAATTATTCCTCAATTAAAGACAATCACTGAAAGAAATTCTGTTGCCCAAGTACAGCCATTAGAGATTCTGACGAAATTGGTCTGAAGTGTATGACTTGGATACAGGAAGTTTTAAAACCATTCCAGATGATTCTAACATGAAAAAAATAAAAAAACAAAAGTGGACAAACAAGATGCCAAACAATGTGAATAGTGATTTAGGGATGCCAGAGTTAGCAAATAAAATTCAGGACACTCTGTTAAATTTGAATTTCAGATACAACACCAGTTAACTTTTTAGTGTAAGTGTGTCTCAAATATTGCACATTTAACTGGATGTCATGTATTTCATTTGGCAAAGCTAAATAGTATGTTAATTTTGTGCAAAAAAAAGAGAGAAAAAAGAATATGTGAATCCAATTGTTTAATTAGATATGCATAAAATGGATTTGGAAGATTTGCTTCTGGGGAGGAAACCCAGACAGGAGGCAAGGAAGGGAAAGATACTTTTCACTGTTTAGTTTTTGTGCCTTTGTAATTTTGAAACATATGAATGTATTACATATTTTTAAAAAATAAAATTATAAAATTTAAAATAAGTTCTAAAAGGAGTGAAGATTCATTATAGGAAGACAAAACTAATACACATGATACACTTAGAAAATAAAACTGACTGAAATTGGCCCCAATATTTTATTCTATTATACTCTGGTAGTTAGATGTAAGTAGAATATTAACAACCACTTGCTGAGTTGCCAGGCTATAACGGGAATTAATATTAGCAACCTCCTGTTCAGTTGCTATTATGTTAATTTAATTTAATCCTCACAATAATCTTTGGGGGTTTTCCAAATGAAAACGCTGAAAAACAGAAACATTAGTGGACTTGCCCAGAACCACACATTTAATGATTGGCAGGTCTGGGGTTTGAATCCAGGTTTTTCAGTATCCATAGCCTGTTGCTTTTAAACACAAGACATCACTGTACTGTCTTCAAGAATATGAATTCCTAAAGTCAGGACATTTGTACTTGGGCATGAAAATTGATACAAAAAGGAAGAGCAATGAACGAGCACTCTCATATGCTAACATCAGTTACTGAGCTATGAAAAAGGACACACGGGCAAGTATCATGTTTGTTTCTAAGTAAATATGCAGGTATATTTCACTTTATGTGGTCCTTCTGTTCCAAGACAGCCGTTTTTATACATGACATTTATGCAAATGTAACCATATTTAGAGTGCAATTGGGAGTCTACTTTTTAGATAAACTGTTAAATTCTTTTTTAGAAGGGAAGCTATTTCTGTAATATGGCTGACCCAGATTCAGTTGGTTTTGGACAAGGTACAAAATGGGATATTCTCGGAGTTTGATAATTGTCCTTTGGAGTTAGGGGTCTTAATACAAAACATGATGGATGGTCTATGTATGGAGAGGGTACTTTGCTACATGACAAAGGATTTAACTAGTTAAATTAAGTTTCTAACTGGAGCCTACCTTTAGCAGATTTAATGTCTAAAAAGTATGAGTAAATATTTGCCAGGGAGACGCAGAACATTGCTTCACTTATCAAACCTGTACTATCTTCGCAGCTTATCAGACACAGGAGTATTTCGTTTTCTAACACGAATGAGTAGAAAGTCTTCTAAGACTTCTCCAGAATTTGTTCTGATCTACACCTTCTGTACATTTCCCAATGATCTGTCCTCTTTATACTGCAGGGTGTGGTGAGTGGGATGAAGGGGTCTATCTGTTGCATATGACAATTGAAAGCTATATTTAGTCTTCAAAAAATTAGTTTTAAAAACAGTTGACCAAAAACTATCATTCCATTGAGAGGAGAGCCACAGACTCCTTAAATAGTTGTCAGGATTTTTGTCAGGTATTGGGGATGGGAGTGGTGGTGAGGCAGGTAATCGTCCTCTCCAGTCCAAGTGCAACCAGAGCAGGGCAGCTGAGGTTTAGGCAAGATTTGACTTCCCCATGTTTAAACTTTGTGCTTTCTCTCATCACACATTTACTCTTCTGAGCAGCCAGTATTACAATTCCAAATTCAGGCTTTTAAAATATCGACTCTGGACTGAACATTTAAGACTATGCCCCAGAGGTGCTGTTGGCTGGGCAATGGTTCCATTTGTCAGTGTTGGTCGCCATATTTGCAGAGCAATGTTTGTGCCATCATCTGAATATTCTATTTATTTTCTTCTTTATTCCTTAAAAAGTGAGCATTTTCTTTGAAAGAAAAAAATGAAAGGATATGTATAAAATGCTAGATCTACACCATCAAAGATTGTGTCTCAAAGGCCATGAGTAATTGAGAATTTCACATCACTTTTACTCATGGAAACAGATACCCCTCCATCTCCCTACTTTTTACCACCCCACCCAGCACCATGAAATTTATTTACTTTTTAACATATTTACACATATTTGATTTAGTGGACATTTTTCAGAATGTATCACATTCTGGTAAGGCATTACCAAGAATTAATCTGCATAAAAATTCATATAGTTTCCAACAAATCAAATCGCATCTCCATTTAATTCTAGTTTTACATCTAATTGAATCAAGTTTTTTGTTTACTCTTCTTAATTTTAAAAATAGGGAAATTGAATGGTTTACATCTTTTATAAATCATAATGGTTAAAAAATGTTTTTCCCTCAGTTTTCTGAAGGTCTTTTTTTTTTTTTTTCCCCTGTAGGTCAGTAGCCTGTTCCTCCTTAAATGTCTCCTCATCTAGAGTCTGGGGCAATATTTGTACATTTATTTATGAATAAGTTCCATGAGTTTTCCCCATTTAATATTTTAATAATATGAAGGCCAACATTCAATAAAAAACTTTATATAAAAATTTCGGATAATATAGGGTTATGAAACAGACATAAACACCTATTTTTATAAATTCTGACAAGAATTGGGTTAATATTCAAATCAGGACAAATCAAGCCCAAGATTTTGGACATCAACAATCATGAAATATGTGTTGGGAGGTTTAAATGAGTTTATAAGCTTTCGCTGAATTTTTTTCTTAACATTTCTTTACTCACTCGTTGAGCCTATAATTTATACCTTCCTCCAAATCTTACCAGAAAATTCTTAGCACCAGTGGTAGTATTAATTAATAAATAAAAATGATCATTGCTATTTAAAAGAGTCAAAGCTTGGAGGGGACAGTTTCAGATATGTTTATGCTCATAATCAACATGATACTTCTAGTTAACATCACGTTCCTAATTGGAGTTGTCTGGCGTGGGTTGGAGGCCATAGCCTTCCTCATTCTTCTGGCCTCCCCCTGTTGACTCTCTAATCCACAGGCAAATGCAGATATCCTTGTTCTACAGTGATTTTAGAGGCACCAAAACAGCCACCTGCTCAAAGATAACTCTTCCTCCAATTCACCAGAGAACTGGGTAACTCCACTATTACAACCATTTCCTCTGAAGCTCTTTAGAATGCAAATGTCAGCATAATACCTGTGATAGTACTGCATTACATGTCAGCGTCCCAGCAATATACAGAACATTCAGATCCCTTTAGAAATCCTTCCTAGGACGATGAAATAGTATTTGTGCCTTGGGCTTTGTTTTCAATATGAAAGCAATCACATAAGGTCCTTTTCTACATCACTTATAAAACTACCATTAGAAACATTATCTAGTCTGTGCTTGTGCCTTACAGTTACTCTTAGAACATAATAATAGAAAAAAAAGTCTCTCTCAATAAACTGATATACTTTCTTTAATCTGATAAGAAAAGCTGTGGTACTCATTATCTTTTTTGCCCGGAAGATCAGAGTTCAGGGTTTTTTTTGCTTAAATACAATAAGCATCAAGTTTCTCTTTTTTTAAGCTACTTTACTTCTCTTTAATTCTGAACTACATGACTCAGTTTTTGCTTGTTTTTTATTCTTCCTTTAGCTACTTGACCGCATTTTTATCACTAGCCCTTAACTACTGCAAATGCTTTTACGGGAAGAAGTAAACATAGTCAATTCTTGTTATTTATGGTAGTTTTATTCTATAAAGTCACTGCCAACACTGAATTAGCAAACACTGAAGAATTACTTCTAGGGAAAATACAGGGTGAGGTTCCCGTGAGCCTCTGGTCACAATACTTTCACCAAGTGATCCACACATCACCTTGTTTTATGTGTGTTTCTGTTTAAAGAGACCTTATTGAATATAGATTGCTGATTCAAAAACATTGAACTCAGCTAATAGCGCAATAACTCATGCCTGAATGAAGTTCATCTAACACACGTACATTCTTCATGGGACACATCACAGTTTTTTGAGCTTAGGAACATTAGCCCTTCGGCAATATCCTTGGGAGCCATTTTAAACAGAAAAACTACCACCTAAAAGCACAAAAATGCAAAAAGTGTGGCTCTAAAACAACCACGAAAAGGATACTTGTTTACTGTATGAGAGTTGAAATAAGAAGGGAGAGTGTCAACTTGTTTGACCTCAGCTGGGCACTTGCACGAAATTCTCCCCACTCCACGCGTGTCTGTGAACGCCTACAAAACCACCATGAGTATTGATTTGGGAGTTACAAAGGAATTTCAGCCAGTAGGCACATTCACAAATACACAATCAGTAAATCACGAGGATGGATTGTATGCTTTCCAAGGTGAACATCTTATTATATTTTGGCCAATTAGCACATTAGTAACAATTAGAATACTAAATGATTGAGTAGAAAGGAGGGCCCTCAGGGAATGAGGTACCTGGGACAGGTACTTTTTGTTGATCCTGTGGAAACGTGAGAAGGGTAAAGACAAGAGGAGTGGATGCAAAGGGAGCAACCAGAGAGTCCCACAAGGGACTCAGGTCTCTGGGAAAAGTATAGGAGAAACAAGATGAGGCTAAAAAGGAGATTGCATTAACCTATTTCACAATTTTACTTTTTTCCTATTGCAGTGATCCTTTTTTTATATCCATTATTGCCTACCTCGGGGAATTCAGGGGAACTTCTTGCTTACCTAGGGGAGTTCAGGGGAACCTCTTTTCTTCCCCAGTAGATTCCTACCCTAAAGTTAGAAACATGTATCAGACTATATGACCAAGTATTGCAATGCTAAAATGTCTGAGGGAAAAGCAGCTTCATATGTACTTAGTTAGTAAAAGTTGTTAGTAAAAGTTAGTAATTGTTAGTAATTGTTAGTAAAAGTTGTAATACCAGATTCAGAGGGAAGATCCCTCTTTCTAGTGTTGATGATGAGAAACAGAATTAAACCGGGAACAGCCACTCCCCTCCCCAAAACCTCCATTTTCCCAGTGACACCAACATAAAGACACATACTAGGCAAAAACTGGCAGAAAGGCTGACTGGGAAAGATTCTTATGAATTTTGTAGGGCTAGTAGTAAAGCAGATCAGTCCATTCAATTAGGATGTTGCTCCTAGCGAAGTCCTCCAGGGATCAGCTATGCAAGAAGTAGCTCTGAATGAAAACTTATTAGCTCAGGAAGTGAAAATTCAGCCTGGTTTTCTGCCTGTACTTGGCTTATCATCAACACTAATTAACTCTCTTGGATCTTTCATTCAGCGAAAATTATTGCGATTATTAGCACCGCAGGGCTCTGTAGATATTTTAACTCATGGCTATTTGTCATGGTTGATGGCTAATTCAATGCCTTTTTCACAAAGTTATTGTCTGTAGAAGATATTGATGTATAGATAAACCGCAATTGTACACTGTGCTTTATTCATGAACTTGGCTTGGTTCTTCAAGTCACGCCCTTGTTATTTCAGACCCCACCCTGATTACTGTGATACTCTTCTCTGCTCACTAAAGCCATCTCAGGGTAAGGGCTTTTCTAGTTCTGGGACACTTGTACTTCCTGGGCTTCATTTGGACTATGGTCCTAAATCTATTTGGATGAGCAACTGGCATACAGATTCCAGTATATGAGGAATGGTTTCTCTAATATTCATGTTTTTTTAAAATTAGTTTAATCTTGATTATCTGAAAAGGGAGAAAAATGTATAGCTAGAGTTTGGCCAAACTTTATAGAGTTTGAAGAAACCTTTCAAAGAAGACTTTATCATTCACATTTTATATTTCATGAGAATAGAAGTAATCATCTTGTTATCATAGAATATTTTAAAGCATTAGAATCAAGTGGATTGAGCTAAAAGTTTGAATGTGTTGTATTTCCAAATAAGCCAGTTTGCGCTGCTTTATTTTATAATAGTTTGACATTGGTCCCCCGGCTCAGATGATATGCACCAGGTACACAGCAGTGTGGCTTAAATGTTCCTGTTGTTATTCTTATTGGTCAGCAGGTGCCATGGCAGTTGTTTAATGTGTTTAATATCAAAGCCCTAGCCCCTTGGGACATCAGGAGAGGAAACAGGAAAGATGAGTGCAGATACATCCCTGACGCTATTTCTAAAACCACAAGTGCAAGTTCTCCTGTCAGAAACATCTTCTTAATATAAGGCAGTTTACCACTGCTAAGACAAAATAATGAATTTTATTGAAAATGTAAAATTATAGGTACACTATTACCACAAAGCTTTAACAAATAACAACGGTACGAGGTGCTAATTTTTTTAATGCCTTCCTAAACCTCAATCACAAGAAAAAGTTTAACCACAAACTCTCATCGGGTTATATTACTTGCTGACACAATGCCCAGTGACAAGGGTACAAGTAAATTTGAAGGACAGTGACTGACCTTATAGAAATCTACAGTTTCAGCTCATGAAAAAATAATATAAATGCATGAATTCAAGATACGTTTGCCTGAAACTAGAAAATCTAAGGTGAGATTTTTGGCTGCAGCAGCCCTCCGAACGAAGAATATTTTTAAATAGGCTTTTTGCTCTTAGAAGTAGAGACAGATAAAACCTAATGGTAATCGGTGTTTTAACATATATTGCAGTCAGTGTTTTGAATTCTGCTTTGACCCACAGTAAAAAGGAATTCTACCTAGCCTATTGATATGTTCTCAATGGATATTTTCTTTGGTTTTTTGATATTATCATCTAAGCTTTGATGGAGTTGATAATGTCCCGATAAACTGTGTTATGCTTAAAAATTATTTGAAAATATCTATAAATTTCCTTTCAAACATGAAGCTTTACAGAACTCTCTTTCTGAAAAACAGCTCACAAACCTCAAGTCCTTGAAAAGATACTAGAAATTATTTCAGTGTTGTTTACATGTTCTAGTAGTTCTGCAAAGAAAAATCCATAAAATATTTCTAAAAATTTCAGTAGTTATCCAACGTAGGTTTTCCATATAGTGGAATAAATGAGAAACTGCTTACATATCACTTCGTTCAAACAAGAGGGTCAACCACTTTCATGACAGTGTTCTAAATTTCACTGACTTAAAATTAATTATTGTTTGGAAATAAGCCAAGTACAGACAGAAAACCAGGGCTAAATTTTCCCATAATGAAATAAGTAATTTTACTTTAGGGCTATTTCTTCCATAGTGGTCTTATGCCATGTGACATTTGACCTTTCTTGTTACTTGACAATGCTTCCAAATATTTTTATGTGGCAAATACTGGACTCCATTTTGCTTACAATGATCCATAATGTATGTTTCTGTCTCTAAGGAAAATCAAACTGTTATCTCTTTGTGGTTCCTGTGAATTGTTGAAATCCTCAGTTTTGAACCATTTTATTCTATGTAATAAGTCTGTTTTTCTAGGCTGGCAGGCTAGAAAATGAACTGAACAGTAGATGGGTATCCATTTCTGAAGGCAGCAACTCAGAGGGCATTGATGGTGTTAAGGATTACTCTAAAATTACGAAGATGCAAACAACTGTATGTATGCATCTGGCTGATTCACTTTGTTGTACAAAAGAAACTAACACAGTATTGTGAAGCAATTATACTCCAATAGAGATCTATTAAAAAAAAAGAGAGAGATCTTTTGTGTCTATAAGTTTGGCTATTGAGTTTGCCATTGTGGATCTGAATCTATTTAGAGAAACTACAGTTTTTTATGAGCCCATCTCTTATATTAGCAGTTGGCTGAGGTCACCTAAGAAAAATGCCACCATTCCTGATGGAAAAATACTCAGGCAGTTACTATTAATTTAACCTGCAGACTAACCAGAATGTCTGCCAGTTTATCAACTGAGTTTATTTACATATACTTGTCATGTTCACCCAGAAGACAGGAAACTAAGAACTTACTGTCAAGGATACACAGTTAAGTGTTTCAAACAGTTTTGGTGATCAAGTCTCAAACTCTGTGAAAGAATCTTTCCGAGGATGGACTTAAGAGGCTCTACCGAAAGGACATCCTTTCTACAAAGGGACCATATTTTCAGAACTAGGGATTTGAATATCTATCTAACCCAGATTCTGCCCTGGTAAGGGAAGATTTTAGATGGTGGCTGCTCCAGGAATTCTCAGCCAGGGCATCACCATCCACATAGGCTACGTTAGCTTTTACTGGTAAAGTTCTTTTTGTACCAAATTGTTCCCCTACAACTCTATTCTTAAGCCTGGAACTTCTAACATTAGGCATACCTTTGGATTTTTGCTACATGTTTTAAAGCAAACATGCTTACCAGGAAGAGTGATTCATTAGCTGTTTACAGCTACAACAAATTGGTAGCAACAAATTGGTACTAGCACTGTAGAAAAGTATCAAAAGAGATAAAAGGGGGCTCTGAGATGAAGTTCTGACTGTACTAAAAAGAAAATTCCTTGCTCCACCTTCAATTAATGTCAAAGAAAAAAGATTCAAGGAGATAGTCTTCCCTCCATGATATAATAGATATGTAATAAAACGATTCACCTAGACAGGAGTTTAGGGGCTGTAGGGAATATTTGGCCTTATAAAAAGCTTCATTATTTCCAATTACATAGGAGAAGCTGAGGATATATCATGTTTACAAAAAGTCTGCAGAAAAGCATCTTTTGTTTCTTCCTTAATAAAGCTTCATGGTAAAACCTACTATTGTTAAGAATGTTACAGATTTACTCATAGACACCATGGCTACAGTATAAATGTAGTTCTGGAAACTCACTCCTGGAATGGATATCATAAAAATATTCACTCTATTTAATTCTAATATAAATTCATTTCAGATCCAGTTAAACAGGAATATTTTTAAAGTAATCAGAATTAAGTGATATTTGCTGTAACAAACAAAAAATATTATTCAAGATCTAGTCTACTCCTTAGGGTTTTCTTAATTAGTACTGGATTTTATATATGCTCTCAGTATCAGGACAAGAGAAAGGCCCTAAATAGATAAAAACTTCTATTTTTGCCCATATATACCCCTTTCATTGGGACTCTGTGATTTGGAGAAGACGTCCCTGTTGCTTCGGTCACTCAGTTCAATTTTGCCTTTAAATGTGCCTGGGGCCAATTCTGTCAATCATATTAAAAGAAACTAGACTCATAAAGATTATGGATAGAATGGGAAAAACGTTTGTTTAACCTTCTTTCACCTCTTTCATACTTTGGCATGTAGCCTGTATTAGTGTCCTGAAATCTCAACAAGTTACATGCAAAAAATTATTCCAAACAGGAAGCAGTTGTAAGAGAAAGTAGAATTTGTAAAGCTGTACCCATTAAAATAAAAATTACCAAACTTTTGATTTTCTTCCACAATGGCCTAGACTTGAAAATTGGTGCATTCATTGAACGCATTCTTCGGGTGATGATATTTCAAAGCTGAAAATGAGGATGCTTGCTGTCAGTCTTTAATCCAAGGTTAAACATCAGTGCAAATTTTCACCCTTGACAACCATGTCAAACAGTCATAATTTATAGTGATATACAAATGTTCATCATAAGTTATACAAAGGATTTTTTTGCAGTAATGATATTTGTCTTTTCTTCATATTTATTATTATACTCCCACACAAGTAGGAGTGCCAAAAACAAGAGATTTGTGTCCCTAATGTTAGCTTACATATACTCAAACCTATACAAGAAAAAAAACACACTGATATTTCCCAAGAGACTATGAAATCTTGATGAATTTACAGAATGGGATAATCTAGATTCTAGAAGATTCACAATCACAGTTGGATAATAGCTTAGTAAATAATGTAAGGAGGGCTTCCCTGGTGGCACAATGGTTAAGTATCCGCCTGCCAATGCAGGGGACATGGGTTCGAGCCCTGGTCCGGGAAGATCCCACATGCCATGGAGCAACTAAGCCCGTGCACCACAACTACTGAGCCTGTGCTCTAGAGCCCGTGAGCCACAACTACTGAGCCCATGAGCTGCAACTACTGAAGCCTGCGCACCTAGAGCCTGTGCTCCACAACAAGAGAAGCCACCGCAGTGAGGAGCCCGCGCTCTGCAACAAAGAGTAGCCCCGCTCGCCGCAACTAGAGAAAGCCCGCGTGCAGCAATGAAGACCCAACGCAGCCAAAAATAAAAATAAATAGATAAATAAAATAAATTATTTAAAAAATTGTTAAAAAAATAATGTAAGTAACCAAATGCTGGAGAACAAAAAGCACTAAAGTCAACATGGATTTAATTAGAAATCTTGACTGGGATATTTGTAGACATGGATTATGTGTCTAACTCATAGATGAGTCATTAAAATGTTGTTTAGAATTTTTCCTTCTCCATCTATAATAATCAGAACACAAATAACTGAGCTATTGGCATATTACAAGAAGCTTTTATGGAAAAACACATTTGTTCAGAACTAGATGTCTGAAATGATGCATCCATAACAAAGAAGACTTTAAACACCTGAATCCAGAAGGAACAGAGAGAAACGTCTCAACTGGACAAGTACTCATGCGGAATAGTCTCATGTTGATAATCTAATAATCAGAAATACTTTGATGGAGGGTGAGAGGCAGCCAGATGGTTGTATAAGGAATGTTCTTAAATGTAATAAAATATTTCCCAAACTTTTTCAAACAATGAACTGGAAAGAGTATTAACATGGGGATGGAGATGGGGTGGGGAAGAGGAGGTGGGAGACAGAAAATAACTTTCCGTAAACTAGACATATATTTACAAGTCAATTACTTAACAATATTTTATATAGGTTGGAAATTTAAAAAGTAATCATTACTAGATAATTATTCTTTAATTCTTTTAGAACATAGAGATACATTTTGTTGAGATTTCATAATCAGATCTTGAGGTTAAAAGTGTCATAAATTCAGACACAGCAGAGCTAGAAAAAAGCTATTGCGTAAAATAAAGAGAATGGCAGTTAATTTGTTCTTAAATTAATACTGGTTGGGCATCAGTTATTAAAGCATGGTATTAATGAGCCAAAATCAATAAATTCAATCACTTTAGTAATCTATTAGGTTTTTTGTTCTACGGTACTAGAACACATTCCTAATGGAGCTATGACTTCTCATTTTTCACAAGGGGGGCTGGGAGAAAATATGGGTGAATAGAATTCTAGGTAAAGGAAATGCTTAAAGCGGTTGTCCCACAGAAAGGGATAAATGGCACCTGTAACTAAGAGTTACAGGTATATTTAATACGTCCTCCCAATTTAATAATAATAATAATAAACATAATTATATATAACATTACATTTCCCCAAAGTCCTTCCAGAGCTTAAATGTCATTATTAGCCAAAGCGAATCAGTGCTGACAGAATAGGAAGAAAATTATTACTCCTATCTTATGGCTACTACTCCTCCCTCTTTCCAGGGTCTCCTTAAGGGATGGCACTAGGTCTTGTGGATTTTCATGATCACTTGCAGGCCAGTACTTCCCAGTTACTATTACCAGCCTGACCTCTCCTAGGAGATTTAGATTCCAGAAGCCATTTTCCTGAACAAATCCAATTGAATCACTAAAGGTACACAAATGCAGTATGTCTTCCTCTTTCAATGCGCTTCACCTTTTCTACACCTAATTTCAATTTGGGGGACCACTGTTCATTCATCTAATGCCTCCTTAAAACCAGCAGTTGCAACTATAAAAATCTCTCTTTTCTCTCAATATCTAATCAACGTCACTAGTTAATTATTTCCCTATTCTGACTTCTCCAACCTTACAATCGTTGAGCTAATTTCAGACCGTTTGTATTTCCCACTTCTAACTGATCTCTCTACAGTTTTAACCCCCTTAGATTTATCTTCCTCTTTATTACCACAATACTGCATTCAAACCACTAACTTAAACTTTACCAGGTTATACTCAAATTATCTGCTCATGTATCTACTGCACCAGATTCTAAGTTCTTCAAGGGCACAAGCTATGTCTTATCCATCTTTACAACCAAAGTACCAAATATGCTGCTGACACAAAAAAAGCACTTAAGGAATATTTCTAGTAAAAAATTCAGATATGTAAAAATTATACCAGAAATTAAGTTGCTATTATTAGTTTTAACATGGTGAGCAGATCTTTTTATTGTAAGTAATAATGTTGTCAAATTTAACATAACTAACTTGACATCTTCTCTAAAGTTTATACGGTACAGGTAGAATTTGTGCTCTCCAAAGGATGTCAATAATTCTTGAAAAAAAAATTTTTTTATTTTCATGCTTTGCGTCAAGTGATGATGCACAATAACATGGTTATGGTAGAAAAGACTAAAAGTAGTTTAGAGCTATTTCTTTAACCTTCCAATTTCAATTTCTACACACTTTTAAAAACATGATTCCTGAGAAATAAGACAAATAAAAGCGTTTCTACTGGTTATAAAATATTATGATGAAATAGACATCTTTCTTTGAACATATAGCTAACATTTATGAATTCGAATTTTTCTTTTTCTCTTTTGAATTAGTTTTCTGTTCTCAAGGTGCCAAGCTTATCCCCATAGGTGTCTGCATTTTTACTATATTGATTTTAAGAATCAACACTACTCTAGAAAAACCACACCATACCTCAGGCTTTATTTCACTAAAATCACCCTAATCCAACACCTTCCAAGAATTAAAGGATAAGAAATGAGTTTACGGTTCCCTGGGCCTCACACAGGAGTTGACTTAAAAAGTCAAAGTGGACTTTGAAAGAATGAAAACTGTAATGAGTCAGAACCATGAAAACCACACTTGATTAGCAAAGCTGTTGGGAACCAGAAAGAAGAACATTACAATTCAAAGGAAATTAATCTTCATAGCAACTCAGTTATTGTCAGATAGTTGTTTTACAGAGAAAACCACACCATAGAACTCAAAGACCTCCTCCCCAACTTGCACTGGAAACAGACACATGCCAGGCTTCCTTCAAGTCTGCTGAGCAAAGCAAGCCCACAGCTGGTGAAACTACCCCGGTTAGAGGACAAAACACACGTGGGACATGGGTCCATACTTTCCATTTCTCACCTCATTCTCACCTTTATCTAAGTATACTCTTCGTGATCTTAAACGGAATGACTTCTCACCAAATGTGCAAGCTCCTGGTGGGGGGAGAGGGCACCTCAATTAAGAAGCTATCCAGGATAGCCTCATCTACCAGAGGGCAGACAGCAGAAGCAAGAAAAACTACAACCCTGCAGCCTGTGGAACAAAAACCACATTCACAGAAAGATAGACAAGATGAAAAGGCAGAGGGCTATGTATCAGATGAAAGAACAAGATAAAACCCCAGAAAAACAACTAAATGATGTGGAGATAGGCAACCTTCCAGAAAAAGAATTCAGAATAATGATAGTGAAGATGATCCAGGACCTCAGAAAAAGAATGGAGGCAGAGATCGAGAAGATGCAAGAAATGTTTAACAAGGATCTAGAAGAATTAAAGAACAAACAAACAGAGATGGGGGCTTCCCTGGTGGCGCAGTGGTTGAGAGTCTGCCTGCCGATGCAGGGGACACGGGTTCATGCCCCGGTCTGGGAAGATCCCACATGCTGTGGAGCGGCTGGGCCCATGAGCCATGGCCGCTGAGCCTGCGCGTCCAGAGCCTGTGCTCCGCAACGGGAGAGGCCACAAGAGTGAGAGGCCCGCGTACTGCAAAAAAAGAAAAACAAAACCAAACAAACAGAGATGAACAACACAATAAATGAAATGAAAAATACACTAGAAGGAATCAATAGCAGAATAACTGAGGCAGAAGAACAGATAAGTGACCTGGAAGACAGAATGGTGGAATTCACTGCTGTGGAACATAATAAAGAAAAAAGAATGAAAAGAAATGAAGACAGCCTAAGAGACCTGTGGGACAACATTAAACGCAACAACATTTGCATTATAGGGGTCCCAGAAGGAGAAGACAGAGAGAAAGGACCGAGAAAATATTTGAAAAGATTATAGTTGAAAACTTCCCTAACATGGGAAAGGAAATAGCCACCCAAGTCCAGGAAGCGCAGAGAGTCCCATACAGGATAAACCCAAGGAGAAACGCACTGAGACACACAGTAATCAAATTGGCATACGTTAAAGACAAAGAAAAATTATTGAAAGCAGCAAGGGAAAAACGACAAATAACATACAAGGGAACTCCCAGAAGGTTAACAGCTGATTTCTCAGCAGAAATTCTACAAGCCAGAAGGGAGTGGCATGGTATACTTAAAGTGATGAAAGGGAAGAACGTACAAACAAGATTACTCTACCAGGCAAGGATCTCATTCAGATTCAATGGAGAAATCAAAAACTTTACAGACAAGCAAAACCTAAGAAAATTCAGCACCACCAAACCAGCCTTACAACAAATGCTGAACGAACTTCTCTAACCAGGAAACACTAGAGAAGAAAAGGACCTACAAAAACAAACCCAAAACAATTAAGAAAATGGTCATAGGAACATGCATATCGATAATTACTTTAAATGTGAATGGATTAAATGCTCCAACCAAAAGACACAGGCTTGCTGAATGGATACAAAAACAAGACCCATATAT
This sequence comes from Stenella coeruleoalba, assembly GCF_951394435.1. Taxonomy (NCBI): domain Eukaryota; kingdom Metazoa; phylum Chordata; class Mammalia; order Artiodactyla; family Delphinidae; genus Stenella; species Stenella coeruleoalba. Next base: position 19,615,107 of record NC_137160.1, read on the forward strand.
ATGCTGTCTACAAGACACCCACATCAGACCTAGGGACACATTCAGACTGAAAGTGAGGGGATGGAAAAAGATATTCCATGCAAATGGAAATCACAAGAAAGCTGGAGTAGCAATACTCATATCAGATAAAATAGACTTTAAAATAAAGAATGTGACAAGAGACAAGGAAGGACACTACATAATGATCAAGGGATCAATCCAAGAAGAAGATATAAAAATTGAAAATATATATGCACCCAACATAGGAGCACCTCAATACATAAGGCAACTGCTAACAGCTGTAAAAGAGGAAATCAACAGTAAAACAAGAATAGTGGGGGACCTTAACACCTCACTTACACCAATGGACAGATCATCCAAACTGAAAATTAATAAGGAAACACAAGCCTTAAATGACACAATAGACCAGGTAGATTTAATTGACATTCATAGGATATTCCATCCAAAAACAGCAGATTGCACTTTCTTCTCAATGCACACGGAACATTCTCCAGGATAGATCACATCTTGGGTCACAAATCATGCCTCAGTAAATTTAAGAAAATTGAAATCATATCAAGTATTTTTTCTGACCACAACGCTATGAGATTAGAAATCAATTACAGGGGAAAAAAAAAAACGTAAATAAAAGAAACACATGGAGGGTAAACAACACATTACTAATTAACCAAGATATCACTGAAGAAATCAAAGAGGAAATCAAAAAATACCTAGAGACAAATGACGAAGAAAACACGATAATCCAAAACCTATGCAATGCGGCAAAAGCAGTTGTAACAGGGAAGTTTATAGCCATACAAGTCTACCTTAAGAAACAAGAAAAATCTCAAATAAATAATCTAACCTTATGCCTAAAGGAACTAGAGAAAGAACAAACAAAACCCAAAGTTTGCAGAAGGAAAGAAATCATAAAGATCAGAGCAGAAATAAATGAAATAGAAACAAAGAAAACAATAGCAAAGATCAATAAAACTAAATGCTGGTTCTTTGAAAAGATAAACAAAATTGATAAACCATTGGCCAGACTCATCAAGAAAAAGAGGAAGAGGACTCAAATCAAAAAAATTAGAAATGAAAAAAGAGAAGTTACAACAGACACCACAGAAATACAAAGCATCCTAAGAGACTACTACAAGCATCTCTATGCCAATAAAATGGACTACCTGGAAGAAATGGACAAATTCTTAGAAAGGTATAACCTTCCAAGACTGAACCAGGAAGAAATAGAAAATATGAACAGACCAAATCACAAGTAATGAAACTGAAACCGTGATTAAAAATCTCCCAACAAACAAAAGTCCAGGACCAGATGGCTTCACAGGTGAATTCTATCAAACATTTAGAGAAGAGCTAACACCCATCCTTCTCAAACTCTTCCAAAAACTTGCAGAGGAAGGAACACTCCCAAACTCATTCTATGAGGCCACCATCACCCTAATACCAAACCAGACAAAGATACTACAAAAAAAGAAAATTACAGACCAATATCACTGATGAATATAGATGCAAAAATCCTCAACAAAATACTAGCAAACAGAATCCAACAACACATTAAAAGGATCATACATCATGATCAAGTGGGATTTACCCCAAGGATGCAAGGATTCTTCAATATATGCAAATCAAACACTGTGATACACCATATTAACAAATTGAAGAATAAAAACCATATGATCCTCTCAATAGATACAGAAAAAGCTTTTGACAAAATTCAACACCATTTATGATAAAAACTCTCCAGAAAGTGGGCATAGAGGGAACCTACCTCAACATAATAAAGGCCATATACAACAAACCCACAGGAAACATCATTCTCAATGGTGAAAAACTGAAAGCATTTCCTTTAAGATCAGGAACAAGACAAGGATGTCCACTCTCGCCACTATTATTCAACATAGTTTTGGAAGTCCTAGCCATGGCAGAGAAGAAAAAGAAATAAAACGAATACAAATTGGAAAAGAAGACGTAAAACTGTCACTGTTGCAGATCACATGATACTATACATAGAGAACCCTAAAGATGCCGCCAGAAAACTACTACAGCTAATCAATGAATTTGGTAAATTTGCAGGATATGAAATTAATACACAGAAATCTCTTGCATTCTTATACACTAATGATGAAAAATCTGATAGAGATATTAAGGAAACACTCTCATTTACCACTGCAACAAAAAGAAAAAAATACCTAGGAATAAGCCTACCTAGGGAGACAAAAGACCTGTATGCAGAAAACTATAAGACACTGTTGAAAGAAATTAAAGATGATACCAACAGATGGAGAGATATACCATGTTCTTGGATTGGAAGAATCAATATTGTGAAAATGACAATACTGCCCAAAGCAAGCGACAGATTCAATGCAATCCCTATCAAACTACCAATGGCATTTTTTACAAAACTAGAACAAAAAATCTTATAATCTGTATGGAGACCCAAAAGACCACGAATAGCCAAAGCAGTCTTGAGGGGAAAAAAAAATGGAGCTGGAGGAATCAGACTCCCTAACTTCAGACTATACCACAAAGCTACAGTAATCAAGACAATATGGTACTGGCACAAAAACAGAAATATAGATCAATGGAACAGGATAGAAAGCCCAGAGATAAACCCACGCACCTCTGGTCAACTAATCTATGACAAAGGAGGCAAGGTTATCAATGGAGAAAAGACAGTCTCTTCAATAAGTGGTGCTGGGAAAACTGGACAGCTACATGTAAAAGAATGAAATTAGAACAGTCCCTAACACCATACACAAAAATAAACTCAAAATGGTTTAGAGACCTAAATGCAAGACCGGACACCATAAAACTCTTAGAGGAAAACACAGGAAGAACACTCTTTGACATAAATCACAGCAAGATCTTTTTTGACCCATCTCCTAGAGTAATGGAAATAAAAACAAAATAAACAAATGGGACCTAATGAAACTTAAAAGCTTCTGCAAAGCAAAGGAAACTACAAAGAAGACAAAAAGACAAACCTCAGAATGGGAGAAAATATTTGCAAACGAATCAATGGACAAAGGATTAATCTCCAAAATATATAAACAGCTCATGCAGCTCAATATTAAAAAAAACAAACAACCCAATCCAAAAATGGGCAGAAGACCTAAATAGACATTTCTCCAAAGAGGATATACAGATGGCCAAGAAGCACATGAAAAGCTGCTCAACATCACTAATTATTAGAGAAATGCAAATCAAAACTACAATGAGGTATCACCTCACACCAGTTAGAATGGGCATCATCAGAAAATCTACAAACAACAAATGCTGGAGAGGGTGTGTAGAAAAGGGAACTCTCTTGCACCGTTGGTGGGAATGTAAATTGATACAGCCACTATGGAGAACAGTATGGAGGTTCCTTAAAGAACAAAAATAGAATTACCATATGACCCAGCAATACCACTACTGGGCTTATACTCAGAGAAAACCATAATTCAAAAAGACACATGCACCCCAATGTTCATTGCAGCACTATTTACAATAGCCAGGTCATGGACACAACCTAAATGCCCATCGACAGATGAATGGATAAAGAAGAAGTGCTACATATATACAATGGAATATTACTCAGCCATAAAAAGGAACGAAATTGGGTCATTTGTAGAGACGTGGATGAATCTAGAAATTGTCATACAGAGTGAAGTAAGTCAGAAAGAGAAAAACAAATATCGCATATTAACGCATATATGTGGAACCTAGAAAAATGGTACAGATGAACCGGTTTGCAGGGCAGAAGTTGAGACACAGATGTAGAGAACAAACGTATGGACACCAAGGGGAGAAAACGGTGGGGGTGTGGGGATGGGTGTGATGAATTGGGCGTTTGGGATTGACATGTATACAGTGATGTGTATAAAATGGATGACTAATAAGAACCTGCTGTATAAAAAAAATTCAAACAAAAATACACACTACTATATAGAAAATAGATAACCAACAAGGACCTACTGTATAGCACAGGCAGCTGTACTCAATATCTTGTAATAACCTATAATGGAAAAGAATCTAAAAAAGAATATCTATCTATCTATCATCTATATATATATATATCACTTTGCTGTACACCTGAAACTAACAGAACACTGTAAATCAACAATATTTTAATAAAAATTGGAAAAAAATGCCAAAAAATAAATAAAGAGAGAAGCAATCCAGGAGCCTACTAATCAGTTATACATTCTACTTTTGTTTCGTTGGGTTTTCTAGTAGCTAAGTGCAAAATTATCACCTAACAAGGGGTATTTGGGGAAATTAAATAGGTCAATTTCAAAATGACTAGAACCTGATGATGGCCTAGTGTGGTCCTGAGAAAAAAGCAAACCCAAAGTTGTTCATTACACTTTATTGCTACCATGTAGTCTTCATCAACTAGCATCCCGTTTCTTTTTTTTTTTAATTTTTAAATTTTTATACAATTTTTAAAGGTTTCTTTCCATTTACAGTTTATTACAAAATACTGGCTATACTCCCCATATTATACAATACATCCTTGAGCCTATCTTACACCTAATAGTTTGTACCTCCCACTGCCCCACCCTACCTTGCCCCCACCACTGGTAACCACTAGTTTGTTCTCTGTATCTGTGAGTCTGCTTCTTTTTGTTATATTCACTAGTTTGTTGTACTTTTTAGATTCCATGTATAAGTGATATCATACAGTATTTACCTTTTTCTGGCTTAGTTCAGCTGACTTAGTTCATGACTTAGCGTAATGCCCTCCAAGTCCATCCATGTTGCTGCAAATGGCAAAATTTCATTCTTTTTTATGGCTGAGTAGCATTCCATTGTATGTGTGTGTGTGTGTGTGTGTGTGTGTATATATATATATATATATATATTTATAATATATATATTTTATATTATATACCACATCTTCTTAGCATCCCATTTCTAACTTAAGATTAAAGAATAGGTCTTTGTCATACCATGTCCTATTCATTTAAACCTGTTTCAGTATGTTTTTACCCCTCAGTTATAAATACAAGGATATTTTCAGTAAAGCGACTTTTTCCTAAGATATGTTTTGCAGTGTTTGTTTTCTACATTGTTTCTAATAGAAGCTTTCACTTCCAAACCCTGAGAAGCAGCCTTTGATAACTGGCATTGCCAACCTTGGAATGATTAGGATCAAAGGTTGAATCGGGGAGGGATAGGGGCAGAGACTGGGAGTAATAGTTTCCACGTATTTACTTGTGGTATTCATCTTTAGTTCACACAAGAAATTAAGAAATTAGCAAATGAGGTGCATTGCTCCTGTACTTCCCAGCATTTGGAAAAAAATTTCAGAAAATCGGAAGCCTAAGTCAGTCCAAGAAGGTGCCTTGGGTCAATATAAGGCAGTTCTTGATCTTGGAAAAGGTTTCTACTTTTTTTAGGCACTAAGAGATGCTTCATTTTTTGTTCCCTCTTTGAAAAATCTACGTTCGTTCTATATTTTTTACCATTTTGACATATCCAGAAACACTTATCAACAGTACATTTTGTTTATGAAAACAGTATATTTTGAATAACAGTCCATGAGAACTGAGTACCTCTTTTAAAGAACTTCTCAGGCTCTGAGGACCTTGCCTAAGTTAGATTGGACAAATATCATACAAACCCATTTTGCTTTTTCTAATTATTTTTGTTCTGGTGTAACCCTCAGGTCAGACTTAACACACAGTTTCATTTTTCTGAGAAAGTTAAGAAGAGAGCAACAAGAAAACAGATCGGGTTGACCCCAAGTTCACTATAATTGAAAATAAATTTATGGGCTACAGAAAGAAAACTAAAATAAAATCTTGTATTTTTTTCCTAAGCCTCTTAAAATGAAAATTTTCCTCTTTTATAGAGTGTATGTATTTCTCTTTTTTCTTTATCTCTCTGTGTATGTGTGTGTATACACTTACACATATATACATCTATATCTATGAACATTGATACTCACACACATAAAAACATCTATAACTATGAATATCTATCTATCTAACTAAATGGGTAATAGGTACATAAATGAAAGCGAGGAAAGAAACAAGGAAAAAAAGGAAGGTAAGGAACTAAACATGAAGTAAGAGTTGTAGGTTACCCAGGCCTAGAGCTAGACAACAGGGATATTAAAATAACCAATCTATTGCTTTTATTTTACACCGGAGAAAATTATGCCTTAAGGAGGCTGAATGCCATACCCATAGCTATACTATTCAGCACTAGTAGAATTTGATTAATGATGGGCTTCTTAAAGGTTTGATTTAAATCCCACCAATTTATGATATCTATATCTGCCTTCTCTAAAATTTCTCCCAGATTATGTGAGTGAGTCTTGATGTCCTTTTTACCTACTAAAAATATGTTGGTCCTGCATTTCTGGATATTAGGCATTTGGTTTGTATCACAGCTACAACTTACTTTACTTTGATATTATTTTTTACAACTGTATTAACTAAACTCTCACTATTATCTCTTAATTTGTGATCTAGAATATCTATCACATACCAAACAAATTGTGTCCTTTCTTGTGTTTGTAGGATCACAGTTTTGGAAGAGGGGTTGAAGGTGACTTAGTTCCTCTTCTCGGTACAAACCATCTCTACGGTGAATAAGTCATGCAGTGGACTTAGTTTTCTCACATCTTATCGAGCCTTTGCAATGGCTTCCCACTTCTCTCCAGCCTCACCTTGTGCCCCTCTCCAGCCCCTGCTTTCTACTCTCTAAACTCTTCTTTTCAATAGACAATATCTAAATGCTAGTCGTCTTCTTCTACTCCGAATAAAAATCAAAAGCCAACATGTACTTTCAAAAGCCTTCTGTGACCTGCCCCATTATCGCCCCACCCCCAGACATACAGACAGGCTTCTTTGCTGCTCCTGGAAGATGCCAGGCAAACCCCTGCTTGTCGTTCCTTCAGTCTAGACAGCTCTTCCTCCCCGTAACCACAAGGTACGCTGCCTGGCTTCCTTCAGAGCAACCTTCAAATGTCACTTTCTCAGTGAGACTTTCCCTGGGCACTTGATCTAAAATTTCAGCACAGCCTGGGCCGTGCCACTGCCACTTTCTGTGTGCTTCCTCTGCTTTATATTCTCTCCTTAGCTCTTATCTCCGATATAGCATGGATCCAACTTGCTCATCTCGTTTGTTCTCTAAAGTAAAAGGCAAGCTCTCTGGGGTCTGGCATTTTGGTCCATTTGGTCCACCTCTGTCCACACACAGCCCAGAACAGGGCTTGACACTATTAATGAATATTTGTTGAATAAATGAACAAGAAACTTAAGTCCTTTTTCTCACTGCATTCAGCAGTTGTTTAGTTAGAAAAGACAACTTACTGAAGATTTTTTGGCTGTGTGTTAAACAGCATTTCATTCTCATTACTGATAATCCAGACAAGTTTCCCTCATTTAAGGAGGGCCTATAAGAGAAGGTTAATATTTAAAGAATATGAATAATGCAAAGGGTGTGAAACAAATTAAGTAATACTCTGAACTCCATTTATGGGGTTTACAATAGGTTTTTATTGTGCTTTGTGGTGTTGCTACTTCCTACTACTATATAATAAATGTCAGCTCCATACTACATCTAATAATGAGTGAAAAATCGCTCCCTTTTAGCCACCAGCTCCAGAAAGTGGCATACCCTTCATGGGAAACCCCTGGTTTGTCCTGTCTGTTTTTACTGTCATTGTTTTCCTGTCTCTCAACACTGCAAAAACTTGCTTAAGAGCTGAACTGTTGGTTAACCTACCTCTATGAATCAACTCAGGCAACTGGATTAATTGTGAGCTGAGCTTTATGGGAATAGTTGGTCTATGTTTCATGCTCTCCTGACCTGAAAGACCTGAAAAACTAACCAGAAATGTCCCAGGCTGAGGGTGGGAAAAGAGCAGGTTTCTGTTCTGAACCACCTGGGGCTTTGGATGACTTCCACCTTTCCAGAAGTACAGCTAAATAAACGAAAAGCAATTCAGAAACCAGTAGATACTTTTAGTCTAAGATGGTGCACCAAGGAGCTGAGCAAATCAATTATATTAGGGTTACCTTTCCTGTAAGGGCGTCAAAGATTCCTGTTCCAGAAACGGCCTAGGAGAGAGCTGTGGTTTGCTTACATTTGAGATTCCCTTTATTCCTTCTTGGCATCTTTGAGAACAGCCTCATCCAGTTTCATCTGCAATGTTTTGTTCTCCTTTCTAAAGCAAAGATGGTACCATTTTATGGGAGGCCATTGTCGGTTCTTAAGCAGAAAAGGCTCATTAATATTAAACTACCTGCCAAGATGACCTTGTTTTGGTCATTCCTGAGAATCCCTTCTTGCCTTCAAGAAGGACTGATTCCCTCTGGGTAGAGGATTATGATAGGAAACTGTGAAAAATAAGTATTTAGGGGGAACAGCACAAGGCAAGTATGGCTCTCACTTCAAACTACAATTTGGACTTTATAGTAGCTTAAAAACTCAATAAACTTAAATTCCTGAGGCTATCATGCTGAAGTTAACTTTTCTGTTAACTTTCCAGATTTAGAACTCTATACCCATGCATATAAAAATATATATATTTATAATATTACCGTGAATGTAACTCAATTTTAAGAACAGTACACATTTTTCTTTGAAACAGACTAAATCAAAATTCACAGCTATTATTACGTTCAACAATAATTTTGTTGCTAAGAGCTCTGAAACTACATGTTATTAACTTGGGCTTAATTTAATAATGTGCCATATACACAACTGGAATCTTATATACTCTTCATTTTAGGTCTTGAAATAAAAAGCAGTGTCCGTATTACAAGCGTGATGAATTTAACCAAACTCAGCCTCTTCCTAGGAACACAGCCTCTAGCTTCTGTTTAGGGACATTTCACCGGCTTTAATAGTTTTCAGATAATGAGATAATGTATTGAGTGGAAAACTCTTGGAAGCTAATTTATTGTGACCAGTTGAACAAACACACATGTACACACCCTCTAGGACTGCAACACCCGGATCACAATTCAGAAGGAACACGGGGGAAAAAAAAAAAAAATTGGCAGACAGACATTGCTCTTGAGTTCTCTGAAGCTCTTTCACCCACGGACGGACATAGAAATGTCCTGTCGCTTACCTGGCTTGCCTCACGAAATGACTTCTCCTTAAACGAAACTCTAAACACATTATGATAATGAATTGTTTTTGGTTTTTTGTTTGTTTGGGGTTTTTTTTGAGATACAGATGAAAGGAAATTGACATTGCTGTGCTAGGTTCTTCTGTAATCCGAACCAGCTGTTTGATAGGCAAAAGCCAAAGTAAAGAAAGACAACCAGCTAGTTTTTGGATGACGTCCGCGTACCCATCACGTCTGCACCTGGATCTCGGTGGAAGCCGCCCCCCTACTGCGCTCACACCCAAAACCAGGCTCCAGGACCCGTCTCCCTCTCCGCGAGCCTGCGGCCCCTCATCCATGTCTCACTTCCTTTTCGCAGGCGAGCCGCCCAGCAAACCCCGAATTGGTGGGAACACATTCCAGCAATAACAGCCCGGCTTCCCCAACTCACCAGCCTGCGAAGTTTCCGCGGCGGCAAGAGGTGTCGGGTTTCAGAGGTTTCCTGCCCCCTTCCCAAGCCTTTGGACTCCTGGGGTCCGACTCCAGCAACGATCTGCCTTCCAGGGCGACAGTCCTGGGGACAGCTCCTATTTTTCCAACCTGTGGCGCTGGATCGGTGCAACGCCGGCCGGTTCCCAGCCCCTGCCAGTCAGGACTGCAAGTGGCCGGACTTGTAGCACCACCCCTGAGTCCGCGGAGACCGGGGATCTGGAAGGTTTGTGTGAGAAGAAGGCGTGTCTCCCAGTCCTAACGCGGACGTGCGGAGCGCACCTCAGGCTAATCTTGGTGGCGACTCAAAGGCGCTCGGCTTCTGGTTCACTTCTCTTCACTGCAGGGCTCCAAGCCCTAGCAGGCAGCTCATTCTTAGTCCTTTATTTTTGCGTGTTTTCTTTGATTTCTCTTTTTCATAGAGCCCTGGGCACCGGGAGAACTGCTTCCAACGCACTGCATTTCTCTCCTCCGGGGAGATGTCTCATTAACTAGAGAGAAAGCAAGGAACTGCTAGTGGAGAGCAAACAAAGACTTCCGGAAATAAAAGGGCTTAGAAGGAAATCCGTGTTTTAAAAGTTAGAATCTGTTAATATGAATACATTAATCAGTATGCACCGCCCTAATCTTTGCCTCCTAAAGTCATTTCAGAGATAACGTAGGTTAGTAAATAGGTGTCATGTCTATGAGATCAGAAGAAACCAGGAGCACATACATTCACTGAACAAATCTTTATTAAGTACCTACTATGTGGCCGACCCTGTTCTAGACACTTCGGATTCATCTGTCCACAACCAAGATCCTGGCTGGCTCTCTTGAGGTCACATTTCAGACAGACTCTGACATCCCTGATGGTAACAGTAAGAATCCAAGGTTGAAGACATATAATAGCAATTGAGTTTTTCCACTGTGAAGAAAATCAAAAAGTTCCAAATATGTTGCTTGCATTCATGTTGGTAAATGATGAGGTGACTGCTAAAATGTTAATTGTTTGACCCAGTTCTGACAAGGTGCCTTAGAGACAATCTGAGAGGCACTGACATCAGCTATGGAACATCTCCTGGAGAAGTGCTGTGGGAGGCATCTGAAAAGAAAGAACCTAAAGCCAAAACCACATGCAAATAAACAAACAATAGCAAAGCAGTGGAGAAGAGGAGTGTTGGAGAAAACATTTGGTTTCACAGGAATCTGTCTATTCTACTAGGAAAATATGGGAGAAGTTCTATTTTCTGTGCCTCAATGGTCTTATCTTGAAAATGGGGATAATAAAATGTCTTTCTTCATAGGGTTATTGTGAGTAAATGAGTTCATATCAGCAAAGCGCATAGAACAGCACCTGGCACGGTAAAGTATATATGTTGGCTATATTTATTATTTTGGTAGCACTTATCCACTCCATTCCTCCAAAGTAAGGTCCGATTCATAAAAATTATTCTGATCTACTGTGAAAAATTACTGGAGGTTTGGGTTGTAGATTTTCAAAATACATATGCTGGGAATATATATTTATAGTAAATCTATTTTGCACCATCAGCAATATTTTTATTGCTGTGTGTATCTATGGGGCCTGAGAGAGATAAAAGAAATACATAAACAACTTTGACTTTATTCCTCTTTTTATAGCACATTAATTTAAAATGATTCTCTGTACATGATATAAAATGGTAATGTGTATTCTTCACCTAGTTTATGTGTTCAATTACATTAATCCTAATAGATATTATTTCCCATACTCCACAGCTTTTATAATGCCATTGTCCATAGATCATCTCATTTGATTTTCACAATATTGCTTTGAAAGGAGCAAGGCCTCTATTATTTTTTATTGTCCCCATTTTTAAGAATGAAGAAACTGAGGTTGAGGAAGTCCCAGCAATGTGCCGAGAATCACAAAAGTCCATGAATGTAGAACTCAGGTGTGCTGATCTGGAAGACAGAGCTCACAGTGGTCAGGACACCGTGCTGCCTCCCTTCTGTTTATGGACAAAGTTCCTGTCGGGAGAAAGTCTAACACACACGTTTATCGTCTGCTCTCTTTGTCACCCTTCCCTTCCCCGGATACGTAAGTGTGTCAGCTGCCTCGTAAGGTTAACCCTTGCAGGGACAACTCTCCTGGAGTCACCTGCCACAGAAATCCTGTGTTTCTGGTTCCGAGGCTCAGAGGTACTAGTGTTACATTGTGATGCTATTCAGCTACTGGAGAGGGTGGAACTTTTCCTTCCCTGTGGGCAGAGGGTTCCAAAGATGAGACGGCAGTGGGAGAATATGAGCAGAATGATTCTTGGCCACTTCATGAAGGCCACTTTGACCAGAGATGGAGCAGAATAAAAGACCCTGGAAAACCATGAAAACAAGGTGACACAGCATCTTGTGTTGTAATAAAAAATAAATGTCTTCTGCACCTGGAGTTTACATAGCACAAATTTGATAGACGTAATTTCTGTCAATAGTTTTATCACTGAATAAACACAGCACTGAGGTAAACGGATATATAAATGTACATGGGTGACTTCTAGTTAAAAATGGTAAATTGATCACATATGTTTCGTTTTTCCTTCCCCAAACTCCTCTGACACAAGAATAAATACATTTTTATATGTTATGAAACCATAAAGACAAATAAAAGGGAGAAGAGAAATCAAGAGACAAAATAAACTGCATTGGATGATTTGGAAAAACCTAAGTCATACGGAGGCTGGGTAACTGATCTGGAAGAGGATGAGTTGGACACTGCATGCCTGTAGGAGGGCTGAGGGATGAGAAGCATTAACTCCCTGTGTAACCTGGGAGGCTCATGCTTAGGAGGCGGAAATACCACCAGAGAAGGAGGCCAGCTGGTGGGGTGAACACAGGGGCTTGGTTAGATGTCTGTATTCAGAATGCTTGGACCCAATGTTCCCTTCCGCACTGTCATGCAATCAACCAACCATAAGTCCCTCCATCTGCTCACCCCAGCCTCCAGGAGACTGGAGGTTTATTTTCTGGAGAAAGTAAACTAGAGTAAATTGTCGTTTAGCAAGATGAACTGAACACATGCATTTTTACTCTGCTCCTATAGAAAATGAATTAAAAAGAAATGTACCTTCAAGACAGTAAAAAAAGAAACCTCTTGAAATTGAAAATACTCAAAATTTTACAAATTTGAAAGATGGGTTATAAGATGAAATGTTCAGGAAAATAAATTTTTTAATTAAGTAATTAAACACAACAAGACATATCATTCTGAAATAATAGAAGCCCAGGAATAAAGAGAAGCTCAAAAAACATCTTCCAGAAACATAAAGCAAATCACATACAAAGGAAAAGAATAAAAATTTCATTGCATATGTATAAAATAGATAACTAATGAGAACCTACTGTATAGCACAGGGAACTCTACTCAATGCTGTGTGGTGACCTAAATGAAAATGAAATCCAAAAAAGAGGGGATATATGTATACATATAGCTGATTCACTTTGCTGTACAGTATACACTAATGCAATATTGTAAAGCAACTATACTCCAATAATAAAAAAAAAAGTGACAGTGGCAAAAATAAAAATAAATAAAAAAATAAACCAAAAAAAAGAGCAATAATGCATCCAGAAGATTCTTTAAATGCCTTCATGATTTATAAATGAAATTATTTTGAAATGAGGATCGTGTACCCATACACAATGTCAGCCAAGTGTGATTAAAGATATTTTTAGACATATAAGGATTCAAAAATATATTTCCTTTACTGTTTCTAAGGAACGGTCCCCCCAACAAGCTTATAAATCAAGAAAGAGGGAGAGATGGAACCCAGGAAATGAAGGTCCAACACAGGAGACAGTGAAGTGAATTCTCCAGAACAACAGCACTAGAGAGAAGCAGAAGTCTGGATCACAGAGGGAAAGTCTCCAGGAAAGGAAAAGAAAAAAATTACTTAATGTACATGTACATTTGAAATTTTTTTTTTTTTTTTTTTTTTTTTTTTGGTACGCGGGCCTCTCACTGTTGTGGCCTCTCCCGTTGCGGAGCACAGGCTCCGGATGCGCAGGCTCAGCGGCCATGGCTCACGGGCCCAGCCGCTCCGCGGCATGTGGGATCCTCCCGGACCAGGGCACGAACCCATGTCCCCTGCATCGGCAGGCGGACTCTCAACCACTGCACCACCAGGGAAGCCCTGAAAAATTTTTGATAACGTCCATGTAGTGGAGACTGGAAGTGCTCATCCGATCCCAGGTTCTCTTTTTCCTGTGCACCCCACTTGATTTCAGTCCTTAGCCCTTTGCCAGTAAGGAGACATGTAACTGAGTTCCAACCAATGGTATGGGCACAGCAGTGACATACACCACTTCCAGGCCATTCCCATAAAATGACCTATGACATCCTCCATGCTTTCCTTCTTTCCTTATTAGTATCCAGACACAAAGACTAACTGAAGAGCTCTGAGGCACTAGAAGACACTAAAGTTCTGAGATGAAAGGTATTTGTGGCTCTGAATGATTGTGTGGCATAGAAACCCTAACTGTCACACATTGGGCTGTGACACGAGCAAGAAATAAACTTACACTGAGATAAGCCACTGAGAGTTTTAGGAGTTGTTTGTTAACGCAGTCAGACTATTCTTTTTTTTCTTTTTGGTTGTGCTGCGCGGCATGTGGGATCTTAGTTCCCAGACCATGGATGAAACCATGCCCCCTGCAGTGGAAGCATGGAGTCTTAACCACTGGACAACCAGAGAAGTCCCGCAGTTAGACCATTCTGATTGTTTCAGTTTGAAAGATCATTTGGGAGCATTTATGAATAATTTACAGTAGGTACAAAGTATACTAAACAAATTGAAAAAATGATATTAGTAACTCCAGGAAAAACAAAAGGTTATGAGAAAAGAAACAATAATAATATAGCACCCCATTCAAATGTGAATATAATCAGAATAATGGTAACACTGACAAGAGAGTAACCATAAACTACAATATAGCTGCATATGGAGGGTGGGCAATAGGGAAAGACGGTGCATGTATGTGCAAAACAACTAAATTCTCAACTATTATAACATAGTTAATAAACAATGTATGAAATTACTAAATAAAGAAATAGTAGGATAAGCAAACCATTTAGAAAAACACATGTAAGTATTACAATAAAAATCCACTGAAAGAGTCAAGTGTTTTCCTGTGGGGATTGAAACTGGGACGTAAGAGGAAATCTGTGCTAGTTTTTAAGAATTTGAACACCTATTTTTGAACACTATGAGATGTTTTTTACCTTAATAAAAATAAAAATAATATTAGTTTTAAAATATACATAGGAAAACAAAAGGTATGTGTTTAATAGAGAAAACATTACAATTTATTATTAAAGTATTTGCATATTTTTTGCATAATAACCTATGAGCAATGGAGAAAGTGAATTTAGGGTGCAGACTGAAGATAGATTTGAGAGGTTTGCACAGTCATTTATTCACTCAACAAACAGTTATTAAGTAACATGTGCCTGATACTTGGGGATATCAGGCACGGGGGGGATAAAGTGGAGAACATGAAGGAAAAACATAAGGTACTCTGAGAAAATGAGCATGTTAAAGCTTTAAAGAACAAATATATTTGGTTTCTTCTCTCTTGTCCTAGGTGACATGAGCCACTGACTTAACTTTTAGGGTAAGAGATTGCCTTTCCTCCTTCAAAATACTCTTAAAAATTTCCATCTTGTCTTTTGAGTTGAACCCCACGCTGATGAGATCAGAGGTTTCCTAACTCACCCCATTCTTGGGATTGCAGTGAAAGATTTGCCAGGTAGTCACACACGGGTTTGCCTCCACCCTCTGCTGATTTGCAGTTCATATGATGTCGTCTAATCACAAATAAAAATCAACCCCTCCCCATTTTGAGGAAACCCCACAGCATGGCTCAAAATCACAAGCCTGGACTCCCAGGTCATGCTAGTTTTCCTAACTACTTTTAAAGATATAACGTCAAGGAATATATATGCTTAAGTGAAGTTTTACTGGCAAATTACTTTAAATGTGTAGAACGTCAAGACCTATTTTAGGCATCGAAGTGGACCTGTTCACATAATTACATGTACAGCATCTATTCTATGGTGAGGTCTTAACTTCCCCACTTCTAATTTCATTTTGACTCAGTTTCTTAAAACGTGAAAGGGACATACGCTGGAACCTTATATGGAAATCATGTAACTTAATCTAATTCTCTCTTTTTATGTTAAAGGAACATTCTGTGGGAAAGGAACAAATGGTTTCATGAGTAATGCTTGCATATAGACAAAAAACAAAAACTGCCATAATTATGGACAAAATTACAATTATAAACTTAAATCAATTTATCAAATTAAGGAGAAATAAATTCATATTAATAAAATTAATAATTGTATTAATTATAAATAATGATTAATTCATATTAATAAATTCATATTCATAAAAACTAAGCATTCTTTTCTATATATGTAGAAAAGAATGTAATGACAATATATATACATACACAGTCATATGTATACATATATAATTGCATGTGTGAACATAAGTATAGTCCTTTACAAGCACATGTAAAGTATATACGTATATATGCTTAATGCTAGCTTTACAGTGAGCTACAAAATAAAATGTCACATAAGCCTACCGTATAAGTGTAAACAACTGTATGGTGATTCCTTCATTTTCCCAAAATATGTTATCAAAAGAAAGTGTTCTTCTTCACAACTTTTGCTACTTTTTAACTGCAAACACTTCAGATTGTAATGCCACACACTTAGGAATAATTAAATCTGTCTTAAATTCTTTTGCCTGCCTTTTAACAAATTATCAGGTAATTTGTCCACACATCCAAACTAACATTGATTGATGTAATTTCAGGCAAATATGTCTTTTTCCCAAAATACTTTTTTGATCAAATTAAAGTTTTTTCATGAATGTTCCATTATAAGAGATCTATAATGATATCAATATAAGATAAACATCTCTTTTTTAAGGTATAATTTGGGAAATGATGTTCCTTATGTTTGATCATATATGATATTAAAAGATAATTTGCGAAAATAACAATTAGCAAATAAAGATTTGGTGATAGCCAAGAATCCCATGCTAACTGATTACTTTTTTTTTTTTTTTTTTGCGGTACTCGGGCCTCTCACTGTTGTGGCCTCTCCCGTTGCGGAGCACAGGCTCCGGACGCGCAGGCCCAGCAGCCATGGCTCACGGGCCCAGCCGCTCCGCAGCATGTGGGATATTCCCAGACCGGGGCACGAACCCCTGTCCCCTGCATCGGCAGGCGGACTCTCAACCACTGCGCCACCAGGGAAGCCCTAACTGATTACTTTTTAAAACTGTATTTTTAAGAAATAGTAAGACTGTCTTTTAAACAATGTTACATTATAATTACATGAAATATCATCTAATTTATTTTTGTAATCAGTATGGTAAAAGTTTATATATCCATAATAATTTTTATTATATTTCTAAGATATATTTAAATGTCCTATCTCCAAAATAACATGAAAATTTTAAGTACCGTAGCCATACATTACTTCCTGAAAATGCATCGCTGCCATAACCACTAAGTAGGTTCCCACGCTGTGGAATTTTTAGCTACATATTTTATTAACTACTGTAGATTGAAGGAATGGAAGAAAATCTCTGTGTACTTCATATAAAATATATATTTCATTAGAACTATTCAACTTATTTTAAATAAATTATAAATAATTTATTTTTATAGTCATATATTTAGTGTGAGTGTCGGGAGAGAAGATGTTTTAAAAGAACTGGTAAAAGAACACATGATCAGAATGAAGATACAACAGCTAGTAAGAACTTCTCCCTTTCTTGCATTTCTCCACCTGTAAAATGTGGTAAATATTAGTCATCTTCTTGGTATATGGCATTCAAACCCCTGTTTTGTTTGTGAGGTCTTCTCCAATTCATGTCTTGGTGAGAGTCCCCTATAAAAGCCAAAGGGGTCAGATACTCATGACAGGGGTGGCAGTATGCAGGGTCTGGATGCAATAGCATTGAGTGGTTCCCATGGTGGTGTTCTAATTACATGATTGAATGCTTTTAGGCTTATAACTCTAGTTCTATGCCAGCATGCCCTGGAGCGGGGACAATAAAATATCAAACCTGGGAAAAGCAATCTTACTTTTAGAACAAGAATTCTAAATCAAAAAGCTTGACATTCACTCCATAGTTAGCCAAAAGACATTTGTGATGATTCTTCTTTGATCTTACATGTTAGAAACAGGGATTTAAAATAATTTGTTCTGTTCATAAAAATTTCATGTCTGACACCAGTATAGGTGTCCAAAGAATGAATGTTTGTTGAATGAGTCAATAAATAAATGAATCTGTTCACTACCTTGACATCCTTAGCTAGGAAGTTTTCAAAAAAAAAAAAAAGCCGGTGGAGGGGAGTGGGGCAGAGAAGAGTCTCTTGTCCATTCTGTCCTTTATATTTCATCAAATCTTACTTTTCATAACTGAAATATTAAGAGTTGGAAAAATAGATTTGTGAAAATGATTCAAGGAACTGTATATCGGTCTCTCAAAGTAAACGTGATTTGAAATAAAAGGGTTCATAGCAAATTAAGGAAACTCCTTGAGGCATCACGATACAAATGTGCATATTATTTTTCAATGAAAATTAGAAAGAGAGACTTTGACTCTCTCATTTCAGTTATTATGACCTTATGTCACGACTAAAGGTAAACATACTGGCAACCCCCTCTCCTACTATTTAACGTAAGACAAATAAATCACAGAAATGCCTTGGCTACTGCTGGGCACCCTCAGCCTTGACTCATCCCATCAGTGACAAAACTGGATCTGTAACAATCAGAAATGCACGGCCCAACTTGCATTTAATGATCTGAGATCTTTTAACATTGGTCATCACAATTTGGAATCTGCTTTCTCCAACTAATGGCAAGTGATTGCAAGTTTTCTAATCTCTTCTTCCTCCTTGAGACTCTCACTGTAAAGACAAAAATATTATCCTTCAAGCTTCTCTGTTTTAAAGTTAGGAATTAAATTAAAATGAAATGTTTGCTTAAATAATTCATTCAACTATTAATAACCACCCAATAAGTTAGAGAAAAAAGTTAGTATATAGCTCCACACATGGCCATTCCTCAGTTGTTTTGGGAGAACTGTATTTACAGATTGAAAAATAGCACAAATAAAGCCTTTTGATAACACTGGAAATTTGTAAAGTATCTCAAAGTTGAATACAGTTCCTGACCCCATAACTCCATGACCCCATGATTCACGTAGTTGCAACTATTATTGTATGTAAGTTATTTTTCATTTGACATTGGCTTTTTGCTGTCAATTTGGTCCTGGGGGACCATAAAGCATCTGTAGTCCCTTAACACCCTCTTAGGACTCTTGCTGGCACAAATGACGACTTTTAGCTACGATCTGTAACTACCAAATCTGTTTCCCCACAGTAACTCTAAAAGGGCTTGCTACTTACACCTCTGCATGTTATAATAGTGCTTTACACCATTAATAGAAACCATAAATAGTTTCCTTTATACTGCTGAATTTGTGTTTTCACAAAAACAATTAAATTATAGTCAATAAACCAGCTGAAGAAAGCAAAGGATTATATACTCAAATTTAATAAATACAAACGCTGAGACAAAAATTTGTTTATATTTAAAAAGACAAGATTTACTTAGCTGATAAATTAAAAATACTAAGTAGAATATCAAATTCCCTGATGATGTCCCGGAAGTCAAACATTTATGTGCTTTAACCTTGAAAATTGAAATTCATAATTTTGGATTCCATTGGCTAGAATAATTATCTCATCTATTTATTTACTGATCCTCAAAATAAAACCCTTTAGTCTTCATTTTGTCTTTTTAGGGGTCCCTGTTTAATGCATGTTTCTTCATTCAATTAATATCTACCTATAATGTTAAAATTACATTGTTTGACTGAATAGCTCTCATGATTATTGTGCTACTGGTAAGAGGGAAAGGTCTGAGTTGTAACAAATACTTTTGTTCAACAGTTCTTATTAAATTTCTTTCTTTGAAATGTTGTAACTTTTTAACAATTTGGTAGGTGGTATTAAATTAAGTATAATATGGTTTGTTCTAGGACCCATGTAATAATCATGACTATTTTCTTGAGTCCTCAGTGTTGTTTTTGACCATTAAAAAATGTTTTCATATTTCCTGAAAATATGAAGCATTCTATTGTATACCTTACCTTAATTGATTTATCCATTAAATTAAAACTATAATGTCCTTTTATAACTAAAGAGTTCCTAGTTCTAGGTTGATTAATTTTCCTAAAGCCATAGCTTAGCACAGATTTTATACATTGTGACTAATCTATAGTCGAAAATTTAGACTACATTTTTTAAAGTTATCATTTTAACCCCAAAAAGGTAACTGCTGCTGACTTATCCTTTAGCACATAAATATTTTTAAATGAACAGTAATTTACACAATGAAATTCTACAGTATACTGGGCATAAGAACGCTGTTACTAACTGTACCTCTCATATGTGACTGCCCAATTCCAATGGTTCTTAACTTATTCATAATAAGTTTCATGAAGTTCTTCAGTGACTAAACCTTGATCAGCACAAAGGATCACTGAGGATTGACAATAACATCAGACTTAGGATGGATATGCTATGTCCTTTCTGCATAAAAATGGTGCTATTAACCCTTCAAGCCTCCTCTACAGTTTATTAGAACTAAACTGTCAAGTCCTATGCCCCAAATGCTTTGCTTATTGTTAGTTTGGACTTGACATCTACTTTATTTTTTTCACTTATTTGTGTCTGTTTATACCCAAATTTGTTTTACAAAGATGATAGTTTTTTATAACTGCATTGAATCCAGTAAGAAAAATAAAATTGAAATCAATAACCTAATAGAAAAATGGGCAATAAAGTTGAATAGACACTTTACAAAAAGAGAAAATCCAAATATCCAGTAAGCATGAAAAGTTGCTCACCCTCATTAGTCATCAGAGAAATGCAAATTAAACCATAATGAGATACAACTATGCATCTACCAGGATGAATAAAACAAAATACCAGGTGTTGGTGAGGGCGTGAAGTAAATGAAATGTTTATTTACTGCTAGTGGGAGTGTAAATTGGTTTGACTATTTTGGAAAACTGAACTTGGGCAGAGATATGGCCCATTTTAAATATATGGTTTGTAGAACTTTGTAGTATGTTCACCAGAAGTCTTTCACAAGAGCTACTTGTAGTAGCTGCACACTGAAAACAACCTAAATGTCCATTAATAATAAGATAAAAATTAAACTTAGGTGTATTCATAAAATGGAATATTACACATCAATGGGGATAAAGTATTTCTACCTGTGACATTAGCGAATTGCACAGGCATAATACTGAATGAGAAAATCCAGACACTAAACCTTATGCTCTATAGGATTTCATATATATAAGCTTCAAAGTCAGGCAAAATTAATCAGTGGTGTTAGCAGTCAAGACAGTGATTATCTTGTCGGGTTTGGGGGCACTGACTGAGAAGAGACAGGAGAGGGATTCTGGTGATGTTCTATTTCTTCATTTGTGTGCTGGTTACATAGACGCATTTGTTCTGTGAAGTTTACTCAGGCTTATATGTACAATTTGTACACATTTCTGCATGCATTTTGCTCAGCCGTAAAATTATCTTAAAATACAAATTAACAACAAAATGAAAATTGAAATCAGATTAAGGTGAAAAAGAGAATATGGACAGATGAAGTCGGAAGTTAGACTAGGATGGAAAAATACCTTCTCTAACATTTGTTCTGTTTGTTAGAGACCATGAAGTTAATATCATTCGTTATGTCCATAAAAAAACAAACGTGTCGCTCAAGAGACACCCGTCCATTCATAGAATGAAGATCTCTGCTCCCATGTTTGTGAAGAGGAGTCATCCTATGTAATGAGCTACGACTTCTGGAACTTTCTGACAGTAAAATACCATAATGAATTGTGTGGGATGGTTTCTTAAAATGGCCATTAGTGTAGAAGCATGGTATTAATAGTAGATTTTAATTCAGTAAAAGTAAGTAAGTAGTTCTTTGGACAAATTAGGGGCTCACAAAATGGCATTCTTTATAGGTTTAATCTAATTGAAGAATTGATTTTGAGAGTACAGAATTGATAGACTGTATCCTCAGTACATAGATTTTGATAAGTCCTGAGGCAAGTGGATTTCAGACTATATCTCCTCAGGAGTACATAGACAGCGACCATTATATTGCTGGTTAAATGAGAATCCATGGGCTTTAGCCAATGAGGGAAAGAGTGACATCTTGTTATGAAAGCTGAGAAGCTTGGCATGGGTGTGTGTATGACAGAAAAAGTTCCCGATTTCTGCTCAAGGCTAAATCAAAGGAGGCTCCTCAGAAGCAGTTTGGGGTCTTCGCTACTAAACAGTCATCACATCCCTGAAGTTCTACTTCATGGAGTATCAGTGCAATTCTTGGAAAAGAATTGAAGTAGGTTTAATCCATGCATTTTCAAAGGGAACAATATTACCCGTAAGTGGATGAAATTCATTCTTGGAGAGTGAAATGGTTTTACTCTTTTTATGTATAAAACATAGATATACATACAGCACATAAACAGATACACAGTATAACAGTGGTATTAATATTTCATGGTGGGGGGGGCAATTAGGGGAAAAAATAACTGAAAATGCTCCCTGGGTGGGGGGATGTATGTGAAATAAAGGTTAATAAATACTGATGAAATCAAATGTAAACTCAAAATAATAACAGCTACATTTCTCCAGCCCCAACTCACAGACATTTAAACATTTAAACTGGATCACTATAACCTCGTTCAGTATCCTTCAATATAAATAATTTGTATTGTATGTCCTCAGGTAAAGGAATAAGTTAACTCAGTTAAATGTTGGAATATGTCTAGTAAAAAGATGAATTTGGTTTCAGAATATTACTATTTTGGCTTGGTTGTTGTTCTATTAATGTCAATCCTATGTTGGGAAAATAAGAAATTGCATTATATTGCTTAACAATCCCTGTCTTTTTATGGTATGCACTAGGAGGGAGTAGATGTAGCTCACCCAAGAAGTGTATCTTGTGATTGTTAAAAATAAAAAGTAGCCAGAGGCTAATATGCTCTGGATCACTGAAGTGAATCACTGTTTGAAATTTAATTTTTTTAAAAATGGAATTTCCTCATTGTAACTGGTGAAACAATGTAAAAACACATAAAGAAAAGCCATAAATTCCCTTATTCCATTTCGTCCTACGCCCTGGAGTTAACCAAAGGTACTTCCATGAGCTTCTTTTCTTCTACCTTTATTGAGATGTAATTGACATATAACGTTGTATAAGTTTAAGGTTACGATGTAATGATTTTATACATGCGTATGTTACAAACTGATTACAACAATAGGTTAGTTAATACAGCAATTACTTCACATAGTTACAATTTTGTGTGTGTTTGTGAGGAGAGAACTTTTAAAATCTCTCCTAGACAACTTTCAAATATGTAATACAGTATTGTTAACTATATTCACGTAAGTACATTACCTTACATTACATCCCCAGAAACTGATTCATCTTATAACTGGAAATTTGTACCCTTTGGCTACCTTTACCATTTTCTCCCCCTCCCCCTCCTGTCCCTGAAAATCTGCTCTGTTTCTATGAGTTCGGCTTTTATAGATTCCACATTTAAGTGGGATCATAAGTGTCTTTCTCTTATTTCACTAAGCATAATGCCCTCAAGTTTCATCCATGTTGTTGCAAATGGGAATTTCCTTCTTTTATGGCTGAATGACATTCCATTGTGTGTGTGTGTGTATCACATTTTCTTTATCCATGATGGATAGATACTTGGATAGTTTCCATGTCTTGGCTACTGTAAATGGTGCTGCGATGAACACGGAGGTGCAGATATCTCTTCACGATAGTGATTTCATTTCCTTTGGTTATATACCCAGAAGTGGAATTGCTGGATCATATGGTAGTTCTATTTTTAATTTATTGAGGAACTCTCTGTTTTCCATAGTGACTGCACCAGTTTGCATTCTCACCAACAGAGCACAAGGCTTCCCTTTTCTCCACATTCTCACCAACTCCTGCTATCTCTTGACTTTTTGATAATAGCCATTCTAATGGGTGTAAGATGATATCTCATGGTTTTGATTTGCATTTCCCTGAGGACTAGTGATATTGAGCACTTTTTCATGTACTTGTTGGCCATTTGAATATCTTCTTCGGAAAAATGTCTATTCAGGTCCTTTGCCCATTTATACATTGAATTATTTGGTTTTCTTGCTCTTGAGTTGTATAAGTTCTTTATATATTTTGGATATTAATCCCTTATCAGATATGTGGTTTGCAAATATTTCCTCCCATTCTGTAGGTTGCCTTTTCATTTTATCGATCACCTTCCTTTTAGTTTGATGTAGTCCTACCTGTTTATTTTGCTTTGGAGGCTTGTGCTTCGGATGTCATATCCATAAAATCATTGCCAAGACCAATGTCAAAGAGCTTTTTCCCTGTTTTCTTCTAGGAGTTCTACGGTTTCAGGTCTTACATTTAAGTCTTTAATCCATTTTGAGTAAATTTTTGTGAGTGGAGAAAGGTAGGAGTCCAGTTTCATTCTTTTGCATGTGACTATCCAGTTTTCCCAACACCATTTATTGAAAAGACTGTCTTTTCTCTATTGAGTGTTCTTGACTTTCTTTTCAAATATTAATTGACCACTATATGTATGCACAAGCTTCTTAATGTTCATATACAGGATTTTTTCAAGAAGAGTACTTATAGTAAATAAATCTGGATCATAAATCTGGGTTTATAACTGCTTTCCCGTTAAAACGTCAAAGTTGATTAGTTGCTGTGACAAAGTAGTTGCCAAGTAACCCATGAGCCTAAAACACTTAACATCTGACCCTTTACAAAGGAAGTCTGCTGTCCCCAACAGTAGACCATAATAAATTATTGTTTATCCATTTGATGAAAGACTGAATCCATTAAAATGTTACTGTAAAAGAATGTGTAATTAGATGAAAATAGATTCACAATGCATATGAATCAAGCAATTGAAAACAATATACACGGTAGAGGTCAATTTTTGTTAAAATCATGGGTGCACTATGTGGGGTGCTTAGAATTGAAGGAGCCCAACTGTCAGAGTCTGACAGGCCCAAATTCCATTTCTGACCCAACCAATCACCAATTGTGTTGAAACAGATGAGTTACCTTACCTTATTGTTCCATTTCTTTTTTTATACACTGGAGATATTCAAATATGGATATTTCTCCCCCCCTTCCAAAAACTGATTTGAGGTGAATTAACATAACAATATCTACCCTTTATGGTGATTTTAATTAAGAAATAAAATGTATAAAAGTTTTAATGTGATGTCCAGCACATAGCAAGGCATACTACATTTAAAATTTTTCCTCTTACCTCTGCTTCTAATAGACAAGAGAAGAGACAAGAAACTCCTATCTTATTCTTTTTCAATAAGCAGATGGAATAGAGAAAGGAGTAAAGAAAACCCTTTCAAGGGCTGGGTCATTCCTCACCACAGTGATGGACAAGGACCACAGAGCCCCCGAGAAAAAAGCCACCACTGACAGCAACATGAGAAAAGGGTAATAATATATTTCTATGCCATCCATGACATCCGGTTTCTTCTCTGAATTATGTCAACTAAGGCCATAATTGCAGAGGATGACAAAGGAACTATGCTTCTTTATTCTTTCTATTCCCCGTGCTGAGGCTTAGAATTATCATTTGCATCAAGAAGTGGTTAAAAAAAAGTCTTAAGTTATTAGTTTTATTTGCCATTATTTTGTATATTTATATATGTATGTATACATATACATATGTATATATGTGTGTCTACTTGTGTATATATACACACAAATTTGTATGTATTTTTTCCTTACGCAAAATCTTTCTTCATTTTATCTTTAAATCATTAGAAATAAGAAAGTTATTAACAAATGTAATTCCTAAAATGTTCTTGTTACTTAATTTGGAGTCACAGAAACTCAAAATTTGGAAGCAATCATCTAGGTCAGAATTTTCTAAACTCTCTTCCAAGGAACACTATGTAGGAGAGGTATTAATTGTGTGCATGTGTAAGAAGCGTTCCTTAGTCAGACTACTTTGGGAAACACTGCTTCTGCTACTGCCTCTTTAAATCCACGAGTGCAAACACATTGAAGTGTCTGCAGCAAAAAATTCTTCAATCTTATTAAGCCTGTCTTATCCTAAGTAATTTGGCAATAAACTTTCTTTACTCATAAACTCCTATTTCACATCTCCTGGAAGTATTCTTCCCAGAACATCTGTATTCTTCCCAGAACATCTGTAAGTCTTCACCTAGTTTAATTCACTCATTCTATAGATAATGAAATATCATCATGTATAGCAAAAAAGTGAACACTGCAACTCATGTCTTCAGTTCATGTCTGCCAACCATTAATCTAAATGTTTTCTAGATCCCGAAGTCCTGTTGAATACATGTTTATCTTCTCTCCATCCCAAAACTCCAAAAAATGGCAATGAAGGAATTAGAAAGGTATTAATGCATAAGGACAAGAACAAGAGAAAGGGGCAACAGATATTTTGACGTTAGCAAGCAGATGGAAGTGTGCTAACTGCCTTAGCAGAGTGGCGGGAACCCTCTAAGTCCCTGCATGGGGGACACAGGGGAGGGTGAAGGATTCATTGGAGACACGTGGTATGAAGCTGATCTGTAAGGACTGAATGAACATCACTATACAGAGAATCTCCTCTCCCACTCAAAGCTTAGGAAACAGCTATTTCTGAGTGATTCAGGTGGGTGATGAAACACAGGCTAACTGAAAAGTAATAAATCAATCTATGTTCTTATATGAATACTGAATAATTATATGAATTATTCTTATATGAATAATTATTCATTGTTTCATAGGAA
Organism: Stenella coeruleoalba; assembly: GCF_951394435.1. Lineage (NCBI taxonomy): Eukaryota > Metazoa > Chordata > Mammalia > Artiodactyla > Delphinidae > Stenella > Stenella coeruleoalba. The sequence continues at coordinate 19,641,568 of NC_137160.1, forward strand.
ATGCATTAGTTGCAGGTCACCATCGTTGAGCACTGACTATATAAAAACAATGGACTAGACGCTGGGGATACGAAGATTCCTTAACAGTAAAATTTATATGACAGGGCTTCCCTGGTGGCGCAGTGGTTGAGAGTCCGCCTGCTGATGCAGGGGACACGGATTCGTGCCCCGGTCTGGGAAGATCCCACATGCCGCGGGGCGGCTGGGCCCGTGAGCCATGGCCGCTGAGCCTGCGCGTCCGGAGCCTGTGCTCCGCAACGGGAGAGGCCGCAACAGTGAGAGGCCCGTATACAGCAAAAAAAAAAAAAAAAAATTATATGACAGCTATATTCCTGGTCTTAAGAAATTTACAACTGCAGGGGTTCAGGGGGCTCACAAAGTTTTGCAGACTTTTAAAGACATTTATTCAACAGGTGTTTAGTGAGCATCTACAAATTTTGTGAGGTTCTGAGTCTGAATTTCAAAACGATATTAGTTCGAATAAGTTGCATAACTTCTCTAATCCTTTGTTTCCCCTTTTATATAAAGGAATAAGAATAATAACAATAACTATTTCATAGAGTTGCATGCCTGAAAATACTTTGATAGATATTTCTGATAATAAAAATGAGAAAGCACAGTATTTCCTAGAATAAAGTTTTGTTCAACCAAATTTATTGGGAGCCTACTAAGTAAGAGGCCTTATAATGGAACCCCAAAGTTTAACCTTATCGAAAGTGAGTGGGGAATAAGGAAGGGATTACAGATGGGCAGGAGGACACATTAAACATGTTGGATCTATTCAGTGTCCTGACTGTGGTGATGGTTCATTAGTACATATGCTCATGTGTCAAATGATCAACTTGTATACTTTAATTATGTACAGTTTATTTTATGTCAGTGAAACATCAATAAAGCTGTCTAAAAAAAGGAACATAAACATAAAACTAGGCTTAAATAGCAACCCCTTAAAAGAGACACCATCGTCTTTTTATTTAACTCCTCTCCTCTTACTCTGAGTCCCTCAGTGTGGGGTGCCTTATAAGCACTGGTTCTTCTATTTTATATTTTGAAGATGTTTATTTGTTCTCACATGGTATATTTTCAATAATACTTTCAGATCAATATTCTTAAAACTTCAACTTACACAAATGTTGAAAACCTGGACACTGAGAAAAATAAAATTATGATTATTTAGATTCTTAATGAATAGGAAAATCTAACTTTTTAAGCTTTTTCAAAATCAGTGTCATCCAAAGTAGGATTATCTGTACATAAATGGGCATCAGTGTACTCTATAAAGCAATTAAAGAAAGCCCAATTTTCCAAAAAAATTAATCTTAATGTGGGATCTATTTAATAACATTTATACTTAATTTTTAGTAGTGTCTTATGTGGCATGTAGGTAGATGCTCAATGTGGTGTTGTACTGAAGTGAATAATTATTTTATATAACCAACTGCTGTCTATTTAACAAAAGTGTTTCTAAGCATGTTTGACTCCAAACACTTGGTTTTGACTTTCGTACTGGTTAAGCTTTTACTGCAATAATGCAATATAATAAATCACTCCAAACAGCAGTGCCTTAAACCAATGTTTATTGTCTAATTGGGAAAATTTCATTCAGAAGACTTGATCATGTATTAATTGCTCTAATAACTATCTTTCCTTAGGAAAAGTTTTTTCTGTGGACCCTGGGTCACATCTTTTCACAGTGGCCTCCTTTTGGCATCGTGGCCTTTCTTTTGATTTCTCTTAGCAATTTGTTATAGTTCCTGGTCTAGTAAATGCTCATTTCGTTTTTGAGCACAGCTAGATATTAAGTGATTACTTTTCATATTTTTTCTGTTATTTTAATTAATATTTCATATTAATTGTGTTACTTCAGTGAAGTGGGAGTATTTAACTGGGTATTCTAATTGAAAGTTGGAAGCTTTTTAAGTTATGTACATGTGTTTATGTACACATGATAATCATTTACATTTTTGACCACAGATTGGAAAAAATAAATTGGTTTGGTTTATTCAGTAAAGAACTGCATGATCAATCATAAATTAATACATTTTTAAAACACATTCCCTAGTATACTGGCTTTGCTTGAATAGGTTGATTTGTGGCATCTTTACTTGTTGATGACTGGTAGAAATTTCTGATGTTTCCCACTAGCTAGTTCTTCTCTACTTCAGTGTTGGTGAAGAGTTGCACTTTCTTGCCCTTTGAGGTCTGCTTTGGCTATGTGATTAGTTTTGGTCAGGGAAATATGGACAGAGGTGATGTGATGTGTGCCACTTCCAGGAGGAAACATTTCTGAGCTGGTGCCCACTCTTCCTCAGGGACCACAGAAGCATGGGTTGAGTTGGAGATGCCATGAGACCACAGCAGCCTGGGATGCTGGAAAAACACACGGAGGACAGCTGCCCAGAAGGGTCGCCGAGACCATATGTGAATAAGGAATAAACTGCTCAGAGATGGGGACTTGTTTGTTACCACAGCATTACTGAACTTATCCAGATGAGTACAAGGAATGTATAGTACCTTAAGTAGTAAATAAACAAATTTTAAATATTCATAATGGCATGATAGGTAGCCAATTTTGTTTATTCTTACAGGATACCTTACTTTCATTATAATGGAAGCTCCTCTGGCTTTTTACTAGTTTTATCAATGTTTAACATGTAGATAGTGCCAAATTAACTCCTATTTTTAAAGATACAAACAGACTGGGGACAAGAAAAAGATCTAAAAGACCAAGGCTTAGTACCATGTATGTCTATATTCAGAGAGAGATGATATCCCATGAGGTGATGAAATAATAAGACGAATTTTAAGTTCTCATTTATTTTCTGAACTCTTTTTTTCCCTTAGTTCAGACATGGGTGGTTTTCACAGTGTGTACCCTGCAGTGCAGCATGGAGTTATCCCATTTTCAGAACTCATCTGGGAATGCAAGTGTAGATGAAGGGCTTGGGAAACTTGGTCTGTTCCCCACTGAGTGTTCAAGAACAAAACCAGTACATCACTAACAAGACATTGCAGGTGGTACTTAAATCCCACAAAGGTATCATTACTGACACACATTCACCAGGAATAAGATGAGCTTGTTTCCATAGCTGGCTGTCAAATGGTATGAATATTGACAGAGTCAAGAAATTAGCTGGTTTTGTCAAAGGCTGGGGGTTAGTGGTATGAGTCAAGTTATTGTGGTCACCCCTGTAAAGCCACAAATTTCTGGGGAGGTTATGTTCTTAGGGCAAAAAGCTGAGGACTTATACAAAGCCTGCCCAACTCTTCTGTTGCCCACTCCTACATGATAAGTTTAACCCTCACACAAGAAGATTATCCTCAACGTCAGTGCCCATCAATGTTTGGAAACTTTTTTTTTTTTTCCTGAATACTGACACTGCACATGATGGACTATATCTCAAAGCAGGACAAGTACAGTTACTTGAAAACTAAATTCCAGTTAATTTAACTAAACCTCAGAAAGTGGTTCAGCATTTCAGAATTAACCATCTTCTAGTCAATTCAAATTTGCTCAGACCTACTCTTGTTTGCTTATAAGAGACCTAGAATGCTTATTTCTGATATTGAGCAGGTCAGTATTGATGTGATCCTTTAATTTTTTGAATGTTATTTTTTTCTAGTCCGTAACAGATTAAACATGGTGTTAGAGACTCATGTTTCCTATTCACTTAACCATCCCAGCTTGAAAGCAACTAACAAAACATCCTGAAAGCTAATCTAACTATGTCATACATCTGAAAGGTTTTATAAAATTACATGTATATAGTCCTCAGACATGTATTTATATTCCACGTATGTTATCTTCTTTCATAGGTTTGAAAATTTCAAAGTTTTTGATTAATATATTGTCATTAATTTTAACAATTCTTTCTTCTATTTGCTCCTGTCAACATTCATTATCATTTTCAACCCATATTTGTCCTTAAATAAGGACAACTATATTTGTCCTATATTTTAAGAGTATAATATAGAGACAGTAAGATTCACCATTTTGGGTGTGTAATTCTGCAAGCTTTGTTAAATGTATTTGGTAAACATCATTTAGTCACCACCACTGTCAGACAGAACAGTACCATCTTTTCAAAAAAACCCTCCACGTTACCTGACCTCAACATCAGAGCAATTACTGATTTGGTTTTTGTCCCTATAGTTCTGCCTTTTCAAGAATGTCAAATAAATGGAATCATAGAGTATATAACCTTTTTAGTATGGTTTCTTTCAGTTAGCTTAATGTGTAAGTGTGGGTTTTTTAATCATGTCCTGCCATTTCTCAAAATTTGGTTAATTCTTACAGCATTAAACATACATTTCTGCCTCACTTTCATAATCTGATATTTCTTATCTAGTAATTTCTCATGTAAATTCTTCACATAAATGGGATAAATTTCCTCACAGTTTGTTAGAGCAAATTCCTTTCCACTTCAATATCTTTGTTTAGGTCTCCTTCCCCTCATGGATACCAAACCCATCACCTTGACTAGTTCAAATCCTTCATGTATTATTCCTACAGCATCAGATCAGGTCCCACCTTCTCAAATTGTTTTCTCTGAAAAATACAGCTGATACCAAAACCTATGTTGAATTGATTGATCATGTAACACCCGAACTGTTTCATATTTATTTGTGTATTCTCCCCTACCAGATTGTAAGGTCCCTGAAAGCAAGATAAGCTTCTAGCATGAGAAGGATTACATGTCACATATTAAGACCTATTATAAAGACACTCAAGAGAATTTCCTGGCGGTCCAGTGGTTAGGACTCTGCACTGTCACTGCCGAGGGCCGAGGTTCAATCCCTAGTCGGGGGAACTAAGATCCCACAGACTGCATGGTGCAGCCAAAAAAAAGAAAAAAGGACTCAGAAGGGGAACTTGAGAATTCCTACAAAGAGGTGTTGAAGGAGAGTAGGGGACTAGTATGCCTTCATAAACTTGATCAATTTGTGTTCAGGGAGAGTGAGATATTATACAAATTCCCCAATGAGTGTGCAAAATGAGAAGGCTAGTTTTTTTTTTGTAGATGATAGGTTTAATTGGTATGGCTTTGAGGAACTGATGAAGATTGGATTTACCACCGCTCATTGATTCATTGATTGCAGAAACAATCCTGGCGACTTCTTGTTTTCCCTAGATTTAACAACTAGAAGGAGAATGGCAAGCTCCTAACAGGAGCAGATGACTGCAGAGAAGTTGTTAAATGAACACTATTTCTTGATGTAAGGGTTGCAAAATGGAACTTGAAATTTTCTATGAGATCCATGAGAGGCAATAACTTCAACTAATCAACCCAAAGAGAAGTCACAGGTCAGTATTAGCTGTCAATTGTTCCCTCAGATTCCAGGGAAATTCATATTTGCTTCATAGCACCTAACAGCTAAGGGTATCCAAAATGAAGTACGTAGATATGGCTATATGAAAGTCACATGCCTTTTATTGTAAGAATTTACAATCTGCAGATACTTTGTGTTGGTATTAGCAGTCATACGTCTAATGCCTTTATTACAGAAGAAAATGTATTTCCTACAAGTAGAGACAACCAGCAGCTCTTTACACTATTTTACGAAGCAAGCAACTTTAGAAACATTTAGGTCAACAAACTTTAACTATTTTTGAAAATACATAGACTAACCAGAGACTGCCTGGTAGTGATAAAAGCATGCCCCATCTGCCACTGCTTCAGTCCCTGGTAACTTCTCCCCTCTTTGATAGGAGTCTTAGAAATGTGTTTATTTTTCTGCAGATCCATGCAGGTAAATCCTAACACATTCTCCATGTGTAGGTCACCTTGGAAGTGAGAAACATTTCAAGCGACTGATGAGGAGAAAACATGCTTTTTTAACACCTAACAGACCTAACAGAAAAGCAACAGCCTGAACTAGAGAATCATTATTATGATAATTTTCATTGTGATAATTCCTGTAATAATAACTTTTGAATAGGCATACATTTAACCACTTAAAATATGAATGAGAAAGAAATAACAGTGCCCAAGAGTGTTAGGTAGGCTGTATTTTTTCATTTGTTATTTGGATCCTCAATGCTTGTATACACTTGAAATCAAAGTGGCTACCTAAACAAGGAGATAAGAAGAGAGATGGCTCCTCTAATCAAAGTCTTACATGCCCCCCACAAGGTAACACAATAGTTTCCGTGTCACAACTGGCTTCATCTCTTTAGTAAGAGGTGAGTTCTGAGTTAAGCAGATGACTCAGATACCAGCACGATTTCTGGTTCTCGACCTAAGGCTGAGTACATTGCTTATCTGTACTGGCTGTCAACACTGTCTCAAAAGACGTGACTCTCCTCTGAGCACAGGATGTGGGCATCGGAAACAAATAAGGAAGCAGCAGCAAAGTGTTTCATATCTCTGAAGGAAATCCCACAGCTTGCAAGAAAATCCAGTGGACTGAATACATCATTCACTTTTATCCTGAAGAAGCAGCTAAATCAGATGCTCTGCAACAGAGCCACAAAAACAAATGAGAACACAATTTCATATGTAGCTGCTTTGTCTCAACTTATGAGAAAGAAATGCATGCTTTCAATGGAGCAGTGTTTACTTATTCAATCCATGCATTTGGGGACCTAAATTTTATTTTCCAATGGAGTAAAAAATACATGGTTTCTGAAGCATTTTTATTACTCAACATGAAACCCAATCTCTTGAAACTGATCTTCAGTTTAGAAACTTATGTTGCAAACAACAACTAAAGGTGCCTGTTTAGTGAATGGTGAGTGAACCTTGAGATTACATTCAACTCTATTAATATTTTCTAAGAAATATCTGCCCTTCATTTTCAGGGCATGATACACATGATCTCTAAACTCACAATCTCATGCTAGGGTTTTCAAGGCATCACTACCGGATTGTAGTCTTTTCAGAGAGGGACATCTTCAACCACATTGGGTAAAGACAAACCTACTCATGGATTCTCCAAGTATATGGAGCAAATCATTACCATTTAAGGTTGAGAAAATTGTTTTGTGCTTTGGAGATATACCTAGGGTAGTACCTTGACAATTTTAAATAGAAAGACATAACTTTCTACAAGTGGAGAAAAAGGCAAATAGAACGTTTTACCATTATGCATTGATGGGGAAAAAAAATGAACCCGAAGGAAAAGGGATTCGGAATTAAAAATGTTTCTATGGTGCTTTCTTGTAGAGCCTTTTCTGGGAATGAATGCCATAGTTTCCCCCTTGTCTACCCAAGTTTTTCCTCTTGCTACCTCTCTGACACTTGATGAGAATTCCCCCTTCCTTCCTATAACACCACTCAAAATAACAGTCATATTTTAAGGTACATAGGAATCTCACAGAGCTCATGTTAAAATGCAGATCCTGACTAATAAGACTATGGTGAGATTCTTGGTTCTGCATTTATTTATTTTTTTTTATTTTTTATTGAAGTATAGTTGATGTACAATGTTATGTTAGTTTCAGGTATATAGCAAAGTGATTCTCATATATATATATATATATATATATATTCTTTTTCAGATTCTTTTCCATTATAAGTTATCACAAGACATTGAATATAGTTCCCTCTGCTATACAGTTATACAGTAGGCCCTCGTTGTTTATCTGGTTCTGCATTTCTAACAAGCCCCCAGGCCATTGATGGTGCTGACCACACTTTGATTAAAAAGAGCCCATAAGACACCCAGTCAAGAAGAGGAAGCTATAATGAGGGCTGATTACCCACATCCCCCCTCATCGGGACTAACCCCACCATTCTTCATGCTTGTTTAATGCTGTCATATCCAGAAGCTCAAACCTTCCAAAATTATTGGTTTCACCACCAGAAATCCCAGCCTTCTAGAGCCGTTGATTTCCTCCATCCCAAAATGAACTCCCAGGCTTGTCCTGACCATCATTTTAGTGAATAATTCCATCATCCACCCAGTTGTTTAAATTCAAAACCAAGAAGTCATCGTTAATTCTTCTCTCATGTTCTGCTCCCACAGCCAATCTGGCAACACTAATTCCAAAACACCCCAAATCTGTTCACTTCTATTTGTCTCTGCTGCTCTTAATGCATTGCATATCACCACTACCTCCTGCACGACTGAAATTATTTCCCATCTGGTCTCACTGCTCCCACTCTTGTCCCCCTCTCCACAGCCGCCAGAGAGATCTTTTTGAAAGAGCATACCAGGTTCTTGGCTACTTATTACATTTAGGCAAAAAAAAAAAATCCAAGCTCCTTCCTTTTTCACAAGGACGGGTGTGACTTCTCTCATCTCATCCTTGCCTGTACTGTAAACTGGCCAGTTTGTTTTTTCTCTGACCAGCCAAGCTTCAAGCTGCTTCTGCCTTGGATAAGCTTCCTCCTGAACTTTGCATAGCTTGCTACTCCATATTATTCAGACCTCTGCTCAAAAACCAACCCCTCCAAGGACCTCCTGATTGCCTTATCTGTAATGGTCCCGTCCCCCAATTTTTTTACTTCTCTACTCACTACCTTTATTTTCATGGTAAGCATCATCACTCTGTGAAACTAAGTTATTTATTTATTTGTAGGCGAAGAAACATTGTATTTTTTTCATTGATGTATTTACGTTCCAATGCCAGATATAACATAAGCACTCAATAAATATTAACTGGAAAAAAATGAATGAAAGAGGGAATAAATGAGTGCTAGCCTAAGTCAAAATGTTTTGGTAAGCAAAAGATTGCCAATGAGGAATTGGTAAGGTATGACTTCCCACATGATTGCTCACCACCAGCGTATCCTTTCCAATCTGTGCGTGCTCCATCAACATAGATTTTAGGCTGGAATGACATTGATGTGAGGCCCTTGGACCATTCCTCTTGCTATGTCCAGGAGGCTACTTAAAGTTCTGCAGAATGATACCAGTCCATTTAGACCTTATACTCTTTGGCAGCCCAATGTCCCTCATTTCTGCTGGCCATGAATCATTACGGCATCATGGGGATGGTGGTGAGCTGGGATACAGCAATATGGGCGCGGTGATGACAATTTACGAAGAGAGGAAAGGAATCTGGGTTTTTAATGGGTGATTTCTATTGTTGCGAACCAGTTTTATAATGGTTTTTATAAATTTTGGAAATCAATTTTATAATGTTGAAAACCAATCCAAATTAAAACACAGAAACAAAACATTAAAAAACATAAAGCCACACCATGAGCCAAAAAAAAAATATGTCAGTGGTCTGGATCTGGCCCATGGATTGCTGGTTTGCCATTGCAGATTTAGTACTTTATTTATTATACATGAGATGACTATAATCACACAATTAAGGCTGAGCACGTAGGAGGACAGACAGCAGTTTAAAAATGGGCATTAGTCTGAACAATAACTAGAGAAAATGCCTACCAGTAAAAAAAAAGGTTAATATAAACAAGAACTAAATTTAGAGGGGAAAGTGGGGAGGGGTGGTGGTGGGATGAATTGGGAGATTGGAATTGACATATATACACTAATATGTATAAAATATATAACTAATTAAAGAACCCACTGTATAAAAAATAAATAAAATTAAATTTAAAAAATATAAATTCTATTTAAAAAATAACAAAATTTAAACAATATCATGTACTTGATAAGATTACAGAAGACCCTAAGGAGGTAAGCAGGGGTGAGAGTCTTAAAATCTGTGATCTATAACACTGTTTCAGATAGATGATGCAAAGAATAAACAGTAGAAGAGTGGAAAAAAAATACAAACGGGTGAATCTCAAAACAAGAACTGTAAACAGTTGCAAAAGATGCTCAGTTTCCATGATAATCAAATCTATGCAAATTAAAATGAGACAGTTTTCCTTGTTGAAATTAAAAAGGAAGTACTGCCCAGTGTGGCCTGGCAATGAGGAGAGAGAGAGGCACACTAGTGCACTCTTGGCAAATATAAACTTTTTTTTTTGCTATCTAGAATCGCTCTCAAAAGAGACTTCCCTGGTAGCACAGTGGTTGGGAGTTTGCTGGCCAATGCAGGGGAGACTGGTTCGATCGATCTCTGGTCTGGGAGGATCCCACATGCCGCATAGCAACTAGGTCCGTGAGCCACAGCTGCTGAGCCTGCACTCTGGAGCCTGCGAGCCACAACTACTGAACTCGCATGCTGTAACTACTGAGGCCCGCGTTCCTGAAGCCCGTGCCCTGCTGCAAGAGAGGCGACCGCAATGAGAAGCCTGCGCACTGCTGTGAAGAGTGGCCCCCGCTCGCTGCAACGAGGACCCAACACAGCCAAAAATAAATGAATAAATAAATTTATATTTTAAAAAACCTATAAAAAATAAAACAAAATTGCTCTCAAATTGAAAATGTACACGTTCTTTCATGCACAAGTCCACATCTAGGAAATATCTTAAGGAAACAATTGAATCAGTGGATACAGATGTACATAGAATTCTGTTCTTTGTAACATGGTTTATAATAGCAAATAATTAGAAATAACTCACATGTCCATTCATAAAATAAATGATATTAACAATCACCCAGTGGAGTGTTAAACAGCAGTCAAAGAGAATGAGATGTCCATATGTATGGAGAAGATAGTTTATGACCTTTTTTAAGTAAAATAAATATTCAAAATACTATAAATGCACAAAATAGATGGGAGGGCATGAGAGAAAGTGAATGAAAGGAGGCACTGAAAGAAATGTTCTCAATAGTTCATGTTTCTGTTGACTGATGTTTTTACTGCTTGTTTCTGGGTGCTGAGATAGTAATTATTTATTCTGCTTAGAAATTATTGTCTATATTTTCTGGGGTTTTTTCCTATATATATTGCAAATATATCTTCCTCCTATAATAAGAAAAAAGGAATAAAATTTGCTATTAAAGCAAAAAATATTATTACTTTCATGCATAAATCAATCTGAAATATAATATATATTTAAAGGTAGAATATCCATACATTATACCCTCGGGGAAAATTTAGTGTAGCATTTTTTTATATGAAGTTGTATGTCATGACCTAAAAGATCACTAACACCAGACTTTACTTGTTCTGTTAGCAATCAAGAAAATTCCAGTAGATTTATTTGTGTCTCTAAAAGTTTGAGAAAGGCATAGTTAGAGAAAGCAAAAGTGCCATTAAGTTAGAAAAGGAGACATTTTGTGTCGTTAATGATGAATTAAGTGGGCCAAATAAAACATGTAAACATTATATTTTCTCCCAAATTCTAGCTTCATCAACTAACACCAATTTGGAAGTGAATCACAATTTTGGTTTTAAAAAATAAGTATTAGTCTACCATTATAGAACCTTTAAATTGTTATAACTAGTGCTGAACATAACCTTAAATAAGAAATCACTTGCAGGTAGAAACCAACTGGAGATGGCTATTTTATTTTACTTTTACGTGAAAACTGCCAGAGAAATTGAACAAAAGATGTTTCCTTATGCAACTAAGCCTAGAGGAAGTAAATGTAACTTTGAAAAAAAATGTACATTTTGGCCTGGAGATGGAAACAACCTAAGTGTCCATCATCGGATGAATGGATAAAGAAGATGTGGCACATATATACAATGGAATATGACTCAGCCATAAAAAGAAACAAAATTGAGCTATTTGTAATGAGGTGGATGGACCTAGAGTCTGTCACACAGAGTGAAGTAAGTCAGAAAGAGAGAGACAAATACCGTATGCTAACACATATATATGGAATTTAAGAAAAAAAAATGTCATGAAGAACCTAGGGGTAAGGCAGGAATAAAGACGCAGACCTCCTAGAGAATGGACTGGAGGATATGGGGAGGGGGAAGGGTAAGCTGTGACAAAGCGAGAGAGAGGCATGGACATATATACACTACCAAACGTAAGGTAGATAGCTAGTGGGAAGCAGCCGCATAGCACAGGAAGATCAGCTTGGTGCTTTGTGACCGCCTGGAGGGGTGGAATAGGGAGGGTGGGAGGGAGGGAGATGCAAGAGGGAAGAGATATGGGAACATATGTATATATATAACTGATTCATTTTGTTGTAAAGCAGAAACTAACACACCATTGTAAAGCAATTATACTCCAATAAAGATGTTAAAAAAAATGTACATTTTGATCTTCATCTTCATCTCCACTCCTCTTGATTTCAATGTTTTTGTAATCTCTTGAATGTCAATAATACACTTCAAAAAAGAATATTTAAAAAAATGTTTTTAATTTACAAGACTTGTGTGATATACTACATTAATATCTAATATCATGAGTGAAAACAAGAGCTTCATAAATAAATAAAAGTATTTGGTATTCAAACAACTAGGAACTCTTTGATATTAAAGTTTGGATCATAGAATATAATCTAACTTAGAATGTTAGCAACTTAGAAGTTCTAAAACTTACAAGATCTATCTCTTCATAGTAAGTAGTACTTTGAAATGTTGCCATGCTGACAATATTTTTCCTACTTTCTTTGAGGGCTTAACACACAGAGAAACTTCACAAGCGTAGTTTGGCTTGGACAGACGGGGACTTTTCTCTGCCTTGATACTTCTCTGAAGGGACTCATCTGCTCTTTTATAACAGGGGTGGCTTTGGGATGGAGTGGAGTCAGAGTAAGCCTGGTTGCCCCATGACCTTGGTTCTCATCTGGGCTCTGCCATCACTAGCTCTTTGATCTCTACATCTTCAAGCTTCTGTTTCATCATCTGCAAAATAAAAGACTTCTGCAACCTAATAGATAAGGTCCCTTCAAGCCCCAAACCTCTCTGATTCTATGACCAGATTGGGAAATACGCTTTAATCCTGGATTCCTTGGAGCTTTCTTTTAGCATCTCTCAGCCTTTGAGGAGGGTTGCCTGTATGTTCCACTTGCTCTGAGCTGGAAAGTTGTCTCGTGAGCTTCTAATGTTCTTAGGAAATAGGAAATGAATTGTTAAACAATAAGAGAGGGGAGATAAACTCTCAATCTGAAATATTAACGGGAAAGACAAGCAGAAAGAACAGAGAAATGGGAAGAGAATTCAGTTGTTAGATTACAGAATAGACCAGTGATTCACACATTAGAATTAGAGCCTCCTAGGGAGTTTTAAACAAAATGCTCAGCTTTATCTTAATCAATTAAATCAGAATCTTCCAGGATAGGGATGACATTGATATTGAAACAAGAATGAAAATAATGACTCTCAGGCACCTCTTTTGCACAGCCAGGACTGAGAATCACAAGACAAGATGATGGTGACAGAATTATTTGAAAAAGAGAGAAAATAAGTCAATGCAGAAATACTCTTATGCAAATGGAGATTTTTTTTTTTTTAATATCTACAAACCTAAAAATCTTAACTCTTCTTGGTTTACAAAGAAACTACAAGTCACTCCTTTAATGAGTCCTTTATTGAGCAGCCAGGGTTGAGACTCTCTAGAGCGTAAGGAAGTGAGCAGTAGTTTTAAATTTGCTTCCTATTAGATTCCAGTCTTCAGTCATTGGAAAATAGAGACAGATAGTTGTTTCTTTAGTCTGTTACCATAAATGAGGAAAGTAAGTTAGACTGGAATATTCTGAATAAAGAAGGAATGAATTAGTGTTTTGCATTTTTAAAAAGCTGTGGATGCTGACAAACAATTCCAAATTCTTAAAGGCCTGTACACACACTCGCACATTCAAGTGCCCACACGTGTTTATATAATTACTGTGCACATCCTTTTATAGGGCTAGAAATATATTTTCTTGTTGTTGACAGAGTTAGATATTAGTCACATCAGAAATGAATCAGATGGATAAAACTCTATATCCCTGTTTCTGAAATGGGGTAAGGATTGCAATGAGTCATCTTAGACTCTGATATCTTGGAAAATTCTCTGCCTCTACACCCTGCTCAGGACCAAGTACCACGTGATACAGCTGTTAATACAACTGTCACATGGCTACTGTCTTAATTTCAGATCTGCCAGAATGACTGTTTCCTGACTATAGTTTTCCCAACTGTAGATATAAACTGGGAAAGTATGAGGAGAACATATTTTCACAGAGCACTAGTCTCTGATTGTTTAAAACATCTGGGAAAGAAGATCATTCCTCAGACTTACTGTTTCATCTATCAATTGTTTGATCAGTCAATATCTATATTTTTCCCATTAGAAGTTGATATGACTAGATTTGGATGGTGACGATAAGAACAGTAATAACGGCAAAAATTTAATTAATAATCGAACTTAAAACCAGATTTTGACGGGCTTCCCTGGTGGCGCAGTGGTTGAGAGTCCGCCTGCCGATGCAGGGGACACGGGTTCGTGCCCCGGTCTGGGAAGATCCCACATGCCGCGGAGCGTCTGGGCCCGTGAGCCACGGCCGCTGAGCCTGCGAGTCCGGAGCCTGTGCTCCGCAACGGGAGAGCCACAACAGTGAGAGGCCCGCGTACCGAAAAAAAAAAACAAACAAAAAAAAAAACAGATTTTGAGATGTTAGTCCCAGAATGAGGGGTCTTGAGGCTATACGTCCAAGTTATCAACTAAGGCATGTGACAAGGGAGTGACATCATGGTAGCATCACAAATTCTGTAACATTAACCTGAAGTGGAAAATAAAAAACTTTAAAAATCACGCTGAAGCTCAACTTCTACTCTGATGTAAGGATGGGACATTTGCGAAACTGGTGGCAGAAGACAGGTCAGCCTGCTGTTGTGCTGCAGTGAGAAACGGAGGGCCTCATTTTGAAAAATATGGCTCGTAGTCTCTGCAATAAAGTGGAATAGCCAAGAAAGCAACAAACGTGCAGAGTAGCCAGCCATGTGATTCCAAGGAAATCATCATTTGTGTCTTATGTGACCGGATTGCGGGTCGTTTGTTTCTATTTATATGTTTCATTATTTTACACTAAAAGAAGGAAGCACGAACACAAACATATTTGGAGGGACAGTCTAGACACTGTATGAAAAACAAAGGGAATGAGGGAATGCTGGGGACCCGCATTCTGGAAACTGCTCCTCTACGCCAAAGGGGAGCTACATCTGCTCAACTCAGCTGGTAATTATCGTGGCACATATTGCCAGGTTTATGATTCTTTCAAAAGAAGTGGGAAATCAAGAAATTTATGTGAACTCTCATTAAAAAATAGTAAGCAATTCCAATATTTTTTCAACAGTGTATGGATCAAACACATTGATTTGTGACCTTTGTTGTAAAACGACTTTGGTATTTCCAGACTGAGGACTCTCCCACATATAAGGCTCAGATCTCATTTCCTAGAAAAGTGTAAAGATGTTTCACTCTATCAGAGCTCACGTCAGAGTTGAATGGCGTTTCACCATTCCAGTTTAACTAAGAGAAAAAAGCATGCCTTTTGATACAGCCACTGGAGCTCATTTTGATTATTCTCAACTTTTTATTTAATGAAAATTCAGTCCTATTTAAATGTCACTGATAAGGGCACTCAGAAAAATATGCCAAGTGTTCATCCGGCACTCAGAGTTTATAGAGAGTTCTTAGAAGGTTAGCGTGTGCGATGATGACAAACACTTATATAGTGTTTCCTGGGTCCCACGCTCTATGCTGAGTACTCTGTGTGTATTAATTCATTTAATTCGCATAACAGCTACCTGATGTAGGTATTATTTTTATCATCTCCCTACAGATAGAGAAACTGAAGCACAGAGATTTAAGTATCTTGTCTAATTTCTTACCCAGCTAGCAAGTGGTATAACCAGGGTTTGAACCCAAGCAGTTTGGCTCCAGAGTCCAACAGCAATCCCTCTGCCAGCTTTTCAAATCAAAAAGTTAATAGATATCAAAATGATTGTCCATCTTTATGTGAACCATGAAAACTACAGCAGAATCTCAGATTGGTGCATTCCTGTGATGCAGTATATAGGAGGTAACTATTCTGTAACTGAATGGACCACTCCAGTGCGCCATCTTCTGAATCCATTATGAACCACTGACAGTGTTTTCCGTCCAATATGCAACACAAGGAAGTCTTTATTACTTTATGGCAACATTTGATTTGCTCACTTGCTGTTGTCATTTCAAATATTTCACAAAATGCTAAGGAATAAAAATTAGAAGGAACAGACCATGGAGATCATCTGGTCCAAATTACCCTTAATTGAGAACTTGGGAAAACCAAATGAGAATTAGGACATCTATCTTTCCATTGACCACCAAAATTCAGTCAGAATATAGGGGAGTCCTTTTCCTCTATCACTAATTTATGTTCCTTTCTCTTTATGTTGCACACCACCTGAAAAAGGACGTCATTTCCTGATGGTGGAGAATTCTCCAGGGAGGAAAATGAGGAGGAATCAGGTCAAATGGCTTCTCTCAAAGTCTGTTAAGTAGTGGAGTTGAAATATTTTAAATCCAAAGTATTCTGCTATTTTTTCTGCTGTGTTTTTGCTCAAAGACCCAAGGATATTTCAATGTCCATTAATTTACCAAGTATTTACATCAGGGATTGAGACAGTCTTGATTTTCACATAATATCAGAAATTTACTGTTATGTTGCTATTAAAAAAGACAACTATTATGCTATTGACACTAGCATATCCAAATATTTTACCTTTTATGACTCTTACCAGAACCTAAGAAAACCTACTTTTTGTTAGAAATTTGTAGAGAAAATTTTCTTCTGGTAGTAATCTAGGAGAGGGTTTCAGGAAATCCTTATTATTAGAGAGTGTTATCTATTGGAGCATGGAAGGAAAAATTATTTCCTGCTTTGAATATAAATGAATATAGTAATATCTATTACAGTAATAACTAGAGGAAACGAATGAAGGATTATTTAGAAAACTAGGATATATTCCATTTATCCACTAGCTTACAAACATAAATATATTTTTTGCTCATTAACACAAGTGTTCATCTAGGTTCCTATCTCTTACCTTTGCTCAGTTTGCACAACTGAATCAAGGGGCTTCGATTGTTATTTATTGGCCTTACTTCTGCATCTTTGATGACATAAATAGCCATGTACAGGAATCAATTTGTAGGGAAAACAAGCAAAGTTAGTTTGTGAATCTGATGTTCTTTGGTCCATATAGAGTTGAGGTTTCTTTTTCTTTTTTTTTTTTTTGATGATTTAGATCCCCCTTTATTATGAGATAAGGCTATAAAATAATGAGGGATTAAAAAAAACTTATATAGAATTCTAAAATCCGAATGACAAATGATTAGTCACCTAAGACCATATTCTTATTGCAATGTCCCTGTTCAAAATGTTTTTCAAATCCCACTTTTTAAACTGTATTAAGTATCTTTGAAACAAATCTTAGCACTCAAAAATCTCGGTACTTTGATGCTGAATTTGATATTTATAAAGAGCCAGAAACCATTCTGAATCAAGTGTGGTAAAGAGAGGAGTTCAAGAAGTTGAGTCATGTCCTGCTCTGCACGGTTCAAAATTAAGCCTTGAAGATAATTCTACAAGTGCTAAAATGTTTTATTGAAATTTTGGCATTTTTAAAGTGTTGTAATTTTCTAGGACAATTTTTTAGGGACAACACTCATTTGAGTTTCTAAATTCTTATATGCTTCCTTCAAAAATAAAAAAAAAAAACTACAAATAGCCACTCTGCAATAATAAATGTTGGAGTCATCTCTAGATAATGTTTTAAGACTGTGGACATCTTACATAAAAAACATCTTCAAGAAAAATTGAAATTATTTTTCTTTGTTGAAAATTACACCTGTTAAGAATATATTCTAATTATCTGGCTCTTTGAAAACATCTAGGTGTTTACTGAATTTTTTATTTTTACCTCTGTATTTTAATATACAAGACAATCTTAACATGCTTGTCTTCTGGCACCATGCAAGATTAAATTACTGATGGTCTTTATGTAGTTAACATCCAAAATAAATTCAGGTATGGTCATGGCAGGGGCCCAGATCATTCAGAGTATTTGGAAGGAATAATTTTTCACAAATGTGAAAATTCACTCTTCTAAAAAATGTTATAAATGTTTCTTGGGTTCTGTTTTTTAAACACTGTAACTACGTTTCACTTTTACAACTGTCTGGTTTATATACCTAATGTCTTTTTTTTCTTTTTAAAATATGCCATACTTCATCCATTAATATAGTTCATCTATAGAAATAAGCACTTAGAGAATACTTTATAATATCAACAAATAGCATGTGTTCCTTTAACAAAGTTATTTTTAAATACTATTTTAACTTTTCTGACAAACACAGAATGTCAATAGTTCACTCCTCTACTTCATTAATTTTCCATCAGTAAGTTTGCCTCATGTTAAGCTATGTCAAAAAAGACCTAAGAAATCTGCCACTTTGAATGATCTGATGGTCAATTAAAACTAGACAATTTAATTTTAAGAACTTATAGCAACTGAGCTCAAATTTAATCAAAATAGTCCATGGTTCAAATGTAAAAGCAAAATCTTTGTAAATGTAGAATAGACCAGGGTGGGATTGGAGTGTTAATATAAAAATATCCTAGTAACAGATTGTTTCATTGTGTTTCATTTTAATTCTGCTAATGAAATAGGAAGCAAGCAGAAGTTAATTTCAATTTGAACATGGCCAGTTCTTCTGATATGATAATTACATCACAGAGATGTTTGATCTAAAAATCCATCTGAAAGATACGAAAGGCCCCTTGTAGTGTGTTTTTTCTAACACTACTCATTTACAACAACTTATTTAGTTCACATGTAAAACATTATTGCTACAGCTACTTAGTTCAAACATGAAACATTACTTGCTGTTGGAAAACAGGAAAAAAATTTCAAGATAGGACATCTGAAAACTATATTTGGGTAATAAGATGATCAAATGAATATGTATACATACATATTTATGAAGCACCATGGAATTTTTATTACTTTTCAAACATCTATCATTTATAAACTATTGGGGCAATAATAACTAGACAGTGTTCCAGTAGTTTGTTTGCTTATAATTTAAAAAGAATTAATTGTTATTTAAACAGTATTTATATACTGATTTAGAAAAATATTGGTTTGAATGAAAGCATCCCATAATATACCTAAATTTATAATTTTGATACTTAAAAAATTAACAGGGTAAATTAATGCCCTTGGTATGAATATAAAAATAAAACATTTCAATGTTGATGTGCTCTTTTAGTTCATAATAGTATTTTAAGGATGTTATGGATATCACAATAAGAATTGAAAAATTTCTTATAGCTCTGACCCAGATGATCTACTTTTCTTCAACCTCAAATATGGAATTAAAATTAACCTTTTGTGCTAAGTGGCTAAGATCTCCATTATTGGAAAGTCAATCAGACCCAATATCTAGAATAAATAATGCTAGGAAAAATGTCATAATTACTTAGAACCATGAGTTAAACAGAGTTTGTGGAATTCATAATTTCAGTGACCTCTCTTATGCACTGTGAAAAATCAGCACACGCTCTATTCAAAGGATCTTTCAGTTACTGAGTTCCTTGGGATGTAAGTCTCTGGCAAAGGGACTAGATGCTGGCCAACTCTATATGTTTTATTTCCTGATGCATAGTTGGGGGATAGAACAAACATTCCGACTCAAAAGTAGCTCCTTTGCAGATGCCACCATTGGGAGAGCTCATTGAGTTAACTGAACTCTGAAATGCAAATTCTCTTGTGAAGTTTATTCCTTTTGCTTATTTCCCATTTGATGTTGATTCTAAGGAAATAAGAAACTAGTTGGGATAGGGTTTTGCTTTTATTGACAAGGATACTAAAGGGCAAAACTGGAAGAAGAAGAAACTGGGGACAGCCTCAGAGTGGTAAGAAACAGCTGGGAATTAGGGTAAGAGGTCAGAAGAAGAGATCATTTGCTTTTTCTTTCCTTTTTTTTTCCTTCCTAATTTTGTTTTAAGGCTGAGGAAGACTGCCAACTGTAGAATTATCAGATTTCCAAGAGCCATGGCTGTAGTCTCAGTGCTTTTAATAATCAACGGAATCACCACACTTCAGCACCATGTGCAATCAGCCATGATGCGTACAAATACTGAAATATTTGGAGAGTTTAGAAGTCTCTAAATCTGTACTTCTTCCAATCAAATCTCTCTATTAGAGCTTGTTTAGTTTAACCATTTTATTTCTGTCTGGGCTAATTCTTGCCACTCTAGTATTTTTCTAGCCTCACTGAGAAAATGGGAGGAACACAGGAAGAAATATACCAAAAATACAGATATGCACAACTGGTGCTAGCAATATACTCAAAGTCGATCTCATGAATCCCAGAAGAGTGACTTCTGAGTGACAACTGGGACTCTGTAGGTTCAATATTTCTGGTTTAATATTGCTTGAATGGAATCTTTTACTGAAATTTTAGACCACTTAAATTGACTTTTAAAGAATTCATGTGAAAAAATTATATAGTGCAAGTTATGAACATTTAACCTGGGCATATACATATAAAGCTAAGTCATTATTTAGGCATAAATCTAACTTTAATCATCTCACTAGGGATTCGCAAGTTTTTAGCAGTTTTCTAGCCAGTTAATACATTCTTTTGGAATCTTGCACCGATCTTTACAAATTTTCTCCACATTTTATTATATTTCTTGAAGTTTGATGCCATTACTATTTCTTAGATTTTAGTTTCTTTTTTTTTTTATCCTCTCTCTACCTCTGTGTGTGTGTAGGTGAGTGTGCTGAGAAGTCAAAATTTCTGTCTGCTTAGCAAGAGATAAGGCCTTCTCTCAGAGCAGGAAGCAAGGTGATCCTCTCCATCTCTCCCCATCATAGAGTTACAGGTAGTAAGGCAGAGGTCTATTGTTTTTGTTGACTCAGAGCTCCTTCCCCTTTTGAAGATAACAACACTGCAGTTATACTCTGCTCACTCTCAGACCACGTGGTTCTTGTGGGAAAGAGAACCTTCCCACGTTTCAAGAGTGGGCACATGACCTAACGCAAAAGGCTCAAAGGCAATGAGACACAATTCTAGAATACTTTTGTGTTAGTAGGTGATAAACTTGGAACAGCTGGCCACTATCTTGCCCCTACAGATGAGAACTGCCTATCAACAGAGTCAACCCAGGACAACTGAGCCTAGATATGGGGGGAGATGGAATGACCCTAATGACAGTTTCAGATGGTGACTCTATCCCTATTTGCAGCTCACTCTGCTCCTAAACCTTTCAGGACTCCTGCTTTTGTGAGAAACACTAAACATTCAAAACAATATTTGATGCCATCTAAAGAAGGCGACTCTTGTTTTCACTTTCACAGTGTGAAACGAAAGGGAAGACTTTTCTGAACTGGACTAACACAGGGGACTAGAGGAAAGCTTTAACTCTTTTCTGTTCACTCTTCTATTAAATATTTCTTTTACATAGCTACTACTCTGTCTTCAAGAGTGGGACCGAGTTTTTGAGCTGCACCAGTCAGCATCTTTACTGCATCCTGAAATATGAAATTGCTCTGGGCATGATGAATTAAGCAACGCAAATAAACCTGAGTCAATTTCTAATTAATCGGTGCATATGAGCACAACAGAACTTTATTGATCTCTGCTGATGCAAAGAGACGTGTTAAAATACTTATTCAATATATAACACCTTAATGATATAAATCGTTAAGACCACTTTATCATAGCTGAAGTGCTTTAATTTAATTTACTTATGAACATAACTCCTCCAGTTGTAGTTGTCAAACCTCAAATACATCATTTTCAAATAAATATGTTTCAGGAATGTTAAAAAATAATTAACTGAAAATCAGGTTCTATAGTGGTTTTTAAACTCTCAAATTTTTATTAACACTTCAAATGGCATCAGTCTGTCAAATAATTTAAAGACTATTCTCTTATACTTCCACTGCATGTGTTATAGATGCAATATGTATGTCTAGATGTGTTTCTAAATGTTATTACTCAGCCATAAAAAGAATGAAATTTTGCCATCTGCAGCAACAAATGGAGGGTATTATGTAAGTGAAATAACTTAGATAGAGAAAGATAAATACCAGATAATATCAGTTATAAGTGGAGTTTAAATTACAACAAACTAGTGAATATAACAGAAAAGAAGCAGACTCACAGATTAGAGAACAAACGAGTGGTTACCAATGGGGAGAAGGAAGGGGGGAGGGACAATATAGGGGTAAGGGATTAAGAGGTACAAACTATTAGGTATAAAATAAGCTACAAGGATATATTGTACAACATAGGGAATATAGCCAATCTTTTGTAATAACTCTAAATGGAATATATATATTAAAAATTGTGAATAACTATGTCATAAACCTGCAACTTATATAATACTGTACATCAACTATAAACTTTTTTTTTAAGTTTTAGAAAAAAGAAAGATATTATCTAATCTAACCTGGTATTTCAGATGGTACATTCTTCCTTCAGACAGCTTTATTATCTTGCTGATTTGTGTATGAAACAAAGTAATGAGTTAGTGTGTCACCAGGGAATTAGGCAGAAAGGAAGGTTGGGTTCTGGTTGCTCCCAGTGAATTTCCACTTCAACTAGACTAAGATTTGCACATAGAGAGACAAGTGAGAACAGGTCTGGGGAGGCAGGAAATGTCAAAGGCACGTTTCTGTTGATGTTACTTTTTCCCAACAACTTAGAATTAGTTGGAGTAATTCTGAAAAGAAGCAAGGGAAGGAACTTTGGCTTTTTCATAAAGTTGAAAGCAAACACCACATTGTCTGAGGGAGGAGGAAGTATTTTGCAGAAGACAAAAATGATGGAAAAGTAGAGGAAAAAGAGGAGCAGAAAATATAAAGGAAGAAGAGAAAGCAGAGGAAGAGGAGAAGGAAGAGGCAGATTAGCCACAAAAAGTATGGAAAGAAAACGTGTTTTTGCAAAATGCCAGTCAAACTGGCGTAGGTTTACACCCCATTTCTGACACCTCGCTTGGATGTGCTACTTCATGTTAGGGGCCTCTATAGTCACAACTGTAGGGTGGGAAAAATCCCTTATTCATTGATTTGATCTTAGACTTCTCTTAAGGCATTAGAAGCCTGTGCTATAGTAGCTGGCCCACAGCTGTTCAAAAACATGCATTCTCTTTTTTGTCCTTATTATTAGACAGTGTCTATAAAATATGCACTAATGCATTTGAACAACAAATATGTACTGAATACCTCCCATGCTCCTGTAGCTGAGCAGACAGCAGGGAAGAAAGCAAAACCGAAAACCCTCGTGGAGCTTATATCCTGATGGGAGAAGATAACCATAAACAAAATAAATAAGTAGACTATAAACTTCATTATCTAAGATGGTGTTACCAAGGGAAATACAGGAAGGTTAGTCCTGGGAATCAGTTTTTGAAAGAATGGTCAGGCAAGGTCTCACTGATAGAGTGGCATTTTACGAAATGATCTGAGAAAGTTGAGGGTAAAGAACATTCCAGTCAAATGCAAAAGCCAGGGCAAAGGTCCTGGGATAGAGGTGTGTCTGTTGATTGATCAGGCAGGCACTTGTTTTAATTTTAAACTTGGAAATGGCTGGAGGGATGAACCAAGGGGATGGGGAAAGGTATACGGTCGGGAAGGGGGTTGTGAGCAAGACCATAGAGGCTTCCACTCTGAGTGAGAGGAGAAACCATTTGAGCATTTTAAGTGGAGTGACATGATTTGACATATGTTTTAAGAGAATCAATCACTCTGGCTGCTGTATTGAAAATGAGATGCAAAGAGGTAAGGCCAACATCGATAGAAATGTGAAATTTGGAAATTATTTGATTCCTTGGCTGTCTGGCAGAACCAGATGAGACGTCTCTCCCTTAATCCCCCTCACTCCAACTCCTGCCTTGTTGTCTCAATTAATCATATCACTCTTCAGACACAGCTTAGCAATTATTTTCTGGAATATGACCAGATGGGCATACCATGGTAGACTCGTTATGGATAACTCTGCCGGTCCACTTGTTTCTGTGAACTGTCCCCCCTCCTTTCTTTCTGATATTTTCATGGGGGCAAATACATTTGGATAATGTGACTCTGCCTTTGTTGCACTGATTGGTTCACGGTCGGGCGCAAGACCCACGCTAGCCCAGTGGGCTGCTTCCCAAGGGTATCTGTAGTTCTGAGAGCCCAGAGTCTGGCTGTTTTCCTGAGGAGTGGAGGTGTAAGCTTGGAACATGTGGTTGGCATCAGTTTCCACCATGCAGACTTTCCACCATGAAAAGGAAGAATTTGGTTTCGAGAGGAAGGAAAGAATAAAGCCCATACCTAAAGAGTAGCAAAGAGACAAGAGAGGGAGAGAGCAGCTTCCAGGACATCTGTGTGGTGCCTTCCTTGGTTTCCATTAGAAACCTTTGTATCCTCACAATCAATTGCCTAGAATTAGTTACAACTGTATGTACTCAGAAAACTTTAACATAAGACCCTGGTGTGACAACTAAAGATCTAAAAGTATGATGATTACTGTGCATACGTGCATACATATACATAAATATAAAAATATGTATCTCCACAGGCTCCATGATTAACATTCTAAAGCTGGAAGCAAATTATTTACTAATTCAGCTACCACATTCGAAATGCTTTTTAGAAATGGATATCAGAGTTGCAAAATCACAGTAGGGGAGGTGATAAAACACTCTTCAAACTCTGAAAGAACTGTGCTAATGATAAGCATCAGTTTGGTGTGTTCCCAAAAGGATCTTAAAATATTATTGCAAAATCTTACCATTATTATCCTGAGAAATCCATAATGACCCTGTCATTGTGTCAGCTGCACATTTAGTTCTGGTTTTCACACAGGATTCTGATACTGTATACTTAGCTCATCAATGGAACTGAGGGGAGTACTGCAAGGTGTATTTCCAGTTTAAAAAACATGATGCCCTAGCTATTATTGACTGATTTGTTACTATGGTTTTCTGAAGTTACAGAAGAGTCAACATCACTACTGCTCAGAAAATGGAACATGTATGAACTGTATGTTTTACAATCAAATTTAAAGGATCACTGGATTTAATGACAATTTTGAAAATCACTGTAGAGGTTTTCTTGGAATTTATGTGACAATCAATGACGAAAATATATAAGAATAGCCATAAGGTTGTATCTTAGTGTTGTTTAACACAAGAAGAGAAATAGAAAGGGAAGAGGGTAGGAAGAAAAGTTTCCTAGATTATTTAAAACACACTACATTGTTGTTGAAAAAAGCGTCTTCTTACATCTTTTAGTATGGAGGGCAAAGAAAGGCTGTACATGGTTGCTTGAGTTGCTTGAGAGTCATTTAGACCAAATTTATGTTTGCATTGTATAGAAAATGAGTGAAAAGTGTTAATACACGATTGGATTTTTCATTTCTTTTTTTGATTCTGCTTGTACCAGGGCTAAAAACCTCAATTTATGATCATGACAGTGGAGGTTTTAAAACTGTCTATATTCTTTCTAAGACACTGTTGGAAGACTTTAAAAAAAAAGAAAAAGAAAGAAAAGAAACACAGGGAGATGGTGACCATCTGCAGGCTAAGGAGAAAGGCTTCAGAAGAAACAAACCCTGCTGACACCTTGATCTGGACTTCTAGCCTCCAGCACTGTTAGAAAATAAATTTGTTATTTAAGTTACCCAGGCTGTGATATGTTCTATGGCAGCCCTCGCAAACTAATAGAGTAGGTCTGAGATAGGACTCAATAATGTGCATTTCTAACAAATTCCTAGTGATGCTGCTGCTGCTGACCTGAAGAACCACACCTTGATGGTCACTGATTAGGTCCTTTCAGCTGATGGAATGGCTTCCCAGTTCTGGACCCTTGTACTTTGCCATGTATACTCTTCCCTGGCTGTGCTGAACTTGATTTTGACTGCACCCTCATAACATGAGACCTCAATCTTGGGATTCTATCTGTGTTGTGCCCCACTGAGCAGTCCTGGTTGATGGGACCAGCTTCCCTCAAGTCCCAGAACCTGGAATTCTTAATAGGAAAATAGAAAAATGTTTTGTCATGGATGTTACTTTGTATGTTTCCAAAGCCTATACTTTCTATTTCAATACTATGCAGTGTGGAGTATAACACAGTGTGTAAGAACTGCATTGTTAACAACATCTTTGGGTGTTTTGTATCTTACTCAATGGTGACAACCAATGCTACAAAATTTTAGAGGAGGAAGAAAGAACTGCTATCTAAAATAACCTAGAATGACTTCAAAAGAGCCAGCTAATCCTTGAAGGGTGAAAAAGGTTTATATGTATAGAAAGTAATGAGAAAGACCTTAGAGGTTAGTAGAAGCCATGGTGAATAAAGCAGAGAGGAAAGAAAGCACAAGTTGTATCCAGGGACCATACACAAATCATCTTTATTCGAAGGAGAATGGAGAGGAGAGAAATAAGGGCCGAAAGCTGAGTTAACCCAGAATGAGATAGCCTTGAATATAAGATAATGATCATTTATGGCTAATAGCTTCTATATATTGAACATTTACTAAAAGCCAGACTATAAACTCTAGGAGGACAGAGTCTTTTATCCCTAGAACCAAGCACACTGCAAAGTAAGTGCTCAGTAAAAATAGGTTGAATGAAGGAATGTAAAGCTCTATGTTACTTAGTTGGTTTACATCAATGGTGTGCTCAAGTGTTTCATCTTCTTTTATAGATTCACAGAGGTTAATCAGTTTGTCCAAGTGTCACAGGCAGATTTGTAACCAGGATTTGTGAGTAAAAGACCAGTTGCTTTCATACATGCAGTGCTCTCTGAGTTCAGGAGTTACATTCTGATGCTGTAGGAAAAGGGGAAGCAGGGGAGGATTTTGAGCAGGAGTAATTGTGGGGTCATCCTAAGTAGTGATTTTAGGGGAAAAAAAAGATGAATATGGCTTTAAGTGTGTTCAGATGGAGGTGATAGCAGGATGCTCAAATGCAAATTCTGGAAGTACCCAGGGTAAGGAATGGCAATTACGGCATTTGTGAGATATTCAGAGAAAGAGCATATGGACTATTGGCCAGAGGTAACTTGCCAGGCCTTGCAACATGAGAAGAAGATTTTTGAGATAAAAACTACACGTAAATGTGTAATTCTAAAAAGTTGTAGAGGGCAGACAGCAGAAGCAAGAAGAACTACAACCCTGCAGCCTGTGGAACAAAAACCACATTCACAAAAAGATAGACAAGATGAAAAGGCAGAAGGCTATGTACCAGATGAAGGAACAAGATAAAACCCCAGAAAAACAACTAAATGAAGTGGAGATAGGAAACCTTCCAGAAAAAGAATTCAGAATAATGATAGTGAAGATGATCCAGGATCTCAGAAAAAGAATGGAGGCAAAGATCGAGAAGATGCAAGAAATGTTTAACAAACATCTAGAAGAATTAAAGAACAAACAAAGAGAGATGAACAATACAATAACTGAGATGAAAAATATACTAGAAGGAAACAATAGCAGAATAACTGAGGCAGAAGAACAGATAAGTGACCTGGAAGACAGAATGGTGGAATTCACTGCTGCAGAACAGAATAAAGAAAAAGGAATGAAAATAAATGAAGACAGCCTAAGAGACCTCTGGGACCACATTAAACACAACAACATTCGCATTATAGGGGTCTCAGAAGGAGCACAGAGAGAAAAAGGACCCAAGAAAATATTTGAAGAGATTACAGTCGAAAACTTCCCTAACATGGGAAGGGAAATAGCCACCCAAGTCCAGGAAGTGCAGAGAGTCCCGTACAGGATATGCCCAAGGAGAAACACGCCAAGACACATAGTAATCAAATTGGCAAACATTAAAGACAAAGAAAAATTACTGAAAGCAGCAAGGGAAAAATGACAAATAACATACAAGGGAACTCCCATAAGGTTAACAGCTGATTTCTCAGCAGAAACTCTACAAGCCAGAAGGGAGTGGCATGATTTACTTAAGTGATGAAAGGGAAGAACCTACAACCAAGATTACTCTACCCGGCAAGGATCTCATTCAGATTTGATGGAGAAATCAAAAGCTTTACAGAAAAGCAAAAGCTAAGAGAATTCAGCACCACCAAACCAGCTCTACAACAAATGCGAAAGGAACGTCTTTAAGTGGGAAACAGAAGAGGAGAAAAGGACCTACAAAACCAAAGCCAAAACAATTAGGAAAATGGTAATAGGAACATACATATCGATAATTACTTTAAACATGAATGGATTAAATGCTCCAAACAAAAGACACAGGCTTGCTGAATGGATACAAAAACAAGATCCATTGGGGCTTCCCTGGTGGCGCAGTGGTTGGGAATCTGCCTGCCAATGCAGCAGACACGGGTTCGAGCCGTGGTCGGGGAGGTACCCACATGCCGCGGAGCGGCTGGGTCCATGTGCCACAACGGCAGAGCCTGTGCTCTAGAGTCTGTGAGCCGCGACGCTGAGCCCGCATGCCACAACTGCTGAAGCCCGCATGCCTGAAGCCCATGCTCTGCAGTGGGGAGGCCACCACAGTGGGAGGCCCGCGCACCGTGGCGGGGAGAGGCCCCCGCTCGTCACAACTGGAGAGAGCTGGCACACAGCAACGAAGACCCAACACAGCCAAAAATAAAATTAATTAATTAATTAATTTAAAAAAAAAACAAGACCCATATATATGCTGTCTACAAGAGACGCACTTCAGACCTAGGGACACATACAGACTGAAAGTGAGGGGACGGAAAAAGATATTCCATGCAAATGGAAATCAAAAGAAAGCTGGAGTAGCAATACTCATATCAGAAAAAATAGACTTTAAAATAAAGAATGTGACAAGAGACAAGGAAGGACACTACATAATGATCAAGGGATCAATCCAAGAAGAAGATATAAAAATTGTAAATATATATGCACCTGACATACGAGCACCTCAATACATAAGGCAACTGCTAACAGCTATAAAAGAGGAAATCAACAGTAACAAAATAATAGTGTGGGACTTTAACACCTCACTTACACCAATGGACAGATCATCCAAATTGAAAATAAAGAAGAAATAGACACAATAGACCAGATAGATTTAATTGATATTTATAGGACATTCTACCCAAAAAGATCAGATTACACTTTCTTCTCAAGTGCACACAGAACATTCTCCAGGATAGATCACATCTTGGGTCATAAATCAAGCCTCAGTAAATTTAAGAAAATTGAAATCATATCAAGCATCTTTTCTGACCACAACACTATGAGGTTAGAAATCAATTACAGGGGAAAAAAACGTAAAAAACAGAAACACATGGAGGCTAAACAATACATTACTAATTAACCAAGATATCATTGAAGAAATCAAAGAGGAAATCAAAAAATACCTAGACACAAATGACAATGAAAACACGACAATCCAAAACCTATGGGATGCAGCAAAAGCAGTTCTAAGAGGGAAGTTTATAGCTATACAAGCCTACCTCAAGAAATAAGAAAAAAAGCTCAAAGAAACAATCTAACCTTACACCTAAAGGAACTAGAGAAAGAAGAACAAACAAAACCCAAATTTAGCAGAAGGAGAGAAATAATAAACATCACAGCAGAAATAAATAAAAAAGAAATAAAGAAAACAATAGCAAAGATCAATAAAACTAAAAGCTGGTTCTTTGAGAAGATAAACAAAATTGATAAACCATTAGCCAGACTCATCAAGAAAAAGAGGAAGAGGACTCAAATCAATAAAATTAGAAATGAAAAAGGAGAAGTTACAACAGACACCGCAGAAATACAAAGCATCCTAAGAGACTACTACAAGCATCTCTATGCCAATAAAATGGACAACCTGGAAGAAAAATGGACAAATTCTTAGAGACGTATAACCTTCCAAGACTGAAGCAGGAAGAAATAGAAAATATGAACAGACCAATCACAAGTAATGAAATTGAAACTGTGACTAAAAATCTCCAAACAAACGAAAGTCCAGGACCAGATGGCTTCACAGGTGAATTCTATCAAACATTTAGAGAAGCGCTAACACCCATCCTTCTCAAACTCTTCCAAAAAATTGAAGAGGAAGGAACACTCCCAAACTCATTCTATGAGGCCACCATCACCCTGATACCAGAACCAGACAAAGATACTACAAAAAAAGAAAATTACAGACCAATATCTCTGATGAATATAGATGCAAAAATCCTCAACAAAATACTAGCAAACAGAATCCAACAGCACATTAAAAGGATCATACACCATGATCAAGTGGGATTTATCCCAGGGATGCAAGGATTCTTCAATATACACAAATCAATCAATGTGATACACCATATTAACAAACTGAAGAATTAAAACCACATGACCATCTCAATATACGCAGAAAAAGCTTTTGACAAAATGCAACACCTATTTATGATAAAAACTCTCCAGAAAGTGGGCACAGAGGGAACCTACCTCAACATAATAAAGACCATATATGACAAACCCACAGGAAACATCATTCTCAATGGTCAAAAACTGAAAGTGTTTCCTCTAAGATCAGGCAGAAGGCAAGAATGTCCACTCTCACCACTATTATTCAACACAGTTTTGGAAGTCCTAACCAAAGCAATCAGAGAAGAAAAAGAAATAAAAGGAATACAGATTGGAAAAGAAGAAGTAAAACTGTCACTGTTTGCAGATGACATGATACTACATGTAGAGAATCCGAAAGATGTCACCAGAAAACTACTAGAGCTAATCAATGAATTTAGTAAAGTTGCAGGATAGAAAATTAATGCACAGAAATCTCTTGCATTCCTATACACTAATGATGAAAAATATGAAAGAGAAATTAAGGAAACACTCCCATTTACCACTGCAACAAAAAGAATAAAATACCTAGCAATAAACTTACCTAGGATAGACAAAAAACCTGTATGTAGAAAACTATAAGACACTGATGAAAGAAATTAAAGATGATACCAACAGATGGAGAGATATACCATGTTCTTGGATTGGATGAATCAATATTGTGAAAATGACTATAGTACCCAAAGCAATCTACAGATTCAATGCAATCCCTATCAAATTACCAATGGCATTTTTTGCAGAACTAGATAAAAAAAATCTTAAAATTTGTATGGAGACACAAAAGACCCCAAATAGCCAAAGCAATCTTGAGGGAAAAAAATAGAGCTGGAGGAATCAGACTCCCTGACTTCAGACTTCACTACAAAGCTACAGTAATCAAGACAGTATGGTATTGGCACAAGAACAGAAATACAGATCAATGGAACAAGATAGAAAGCCCAGAGATAAATCCATGCACCTATGGTCAACTAATCTATGACAAAGGAAGCAAGGATATACAATGGAGAAAAGACAGTCTCTTCAATAAGTGGTGCTGGGAAAACTGGACAGCTACATGTAAAAGAATAAAATTAGAACACTACCTAACACCATACACAAAAAGAAACTCAAACTGGATTAGAGACCTAAATTTAAGACCGGACACTATAAAACTCTTAGAGGAAAACATAGGAAGAACACTCTGACATAAATCACAGCAGGGTATTTTTTGATCCACCTCCTAGAGTAATGGAAATAAAAACAAAAATAAACAAATGGGACCTAATGAAACCTCAAAGTTTCTGCACAGCAAAGGATACCATAAACAAGACGAAAAGACAACCCCCAGAATGGGAGAAAATATTTGCAAACGAATCAATGGACAAAGGATTAATCTCCAAAGTATATAAACAGTTCATGCAGCTCAGTGTTAAAAAGACAAACAACCCAATCCAAAAATGGGCAGAAGACCTAAACAGACTTTTCTCCAAAGAAAATCCATCCATACAGATGGCCAAGAAGCACATGAAAAGCTGCTCAAC
Source organism: Stenella coeruleoalba (assembly GCF_951394435.1). Classification (NCBI taxonomy): domain Eukaryota; kingdom Metazoa; phylum Chordata; class Mammalia; order Artiodactyla; family Delphinidae; genus Stenella; species Stenella coeruleoalba. The sequence goes on from NC_137160.1 coordinate 19,673,144, forward strand.
ATCATTAATCATTAAAGAAATGCAAATCAAAACTACAATGAGGCATCACCTCACACCAGTCAGAATGAGCATCAGCAGAAAATCTACTAACACCAAATGCTGGAGAGGGTGTGGAGAAAAGGGAACCCTCTTGCACTGTTGGTGGGAATGTAAATTGATACAGCCACTATGGAGAATAGTATGGAGGTTCCTTAAAACTAAAAATAGAATTACCATATGACCCAGCAATCCCACTAGTGGGCAAATAACCAGAGAAAACCATAATTCAAAAAGACTCATGTACCCCAATGTTCACTGCAGCACTATTTACAATAGCCACATCATGGAAGTAACCTAAATGCCCATCGACATACGAATAGATAAAGATGAGGTACATATATACTATGGAATATTACGAAGCCATAAAAAAGAATGAAATTGGGTCATTTGTAGAGACGTAGATGGATCTAGAGACTGTCATACAGAGTGAAGTAAGTCAGAAAGGGAAAAACAAATATCGTATATTAATGCATATATGGTGGAACCTAGAAAAATGGTACAAATGAACCGGTTTGCAGGGCAGAAATTGAGACACAGATGTAGAGAACAAATGTATGGACACCAAGGGGAGAAAGTGGTGGTGGATGGTGGTGGTGGTGTGATGAATTGGGCGATTGGGATTGACATGTATACACTAATATGTATAAAATGGATGACTAATAAGAATCTGCTGTATAAAAAAATAAAAGAAAAAAAATTTTTTTAAAAGTTGTGAAGTGTTATAGCAAATTAGCAGGGGAGGGGCTTCTTCGTTTGCACACTGACCTCTATAGCAAGTTTTTCTTGTCTTGTTATTTTATGTTTTTACCAGAATCAGTAAGTGAAAGTGAAAGCTAGACTGAGAGAAAAAATGCCACTCATTATATCCAAAGAAGTACTTAAAAACCAATAGCCAATTCCTAATGAAATTTGTGAGGAACCTTGTTTTTGATTATATCATGAAGGAAATATGGAAATACAGTTTGCAATTTAAATTTATTTTTAAGGAGGTAAAAAGGAAAACTAAGACAAATATCAAAGTTAATACCTCATGTTAAATACAGACACCTTAAAGAACTACAGCCAAGAACACAGACAACATACTTCTTGAGCACACAAGCTAATTACTTAAACAAAAGGTATGTTATCTCCATGCTGCTTACTAAATTTCTCCTAAATCCTTCCAGTTTTTATTGGAGAACTTTCCACCAAATTTAAGTGCAGCCAGAGCACAGACCATGCAGTCTTGCTGGGCTGCAAAAATACTGACCTCGGGGCTTCCCTGGTGGTGCAGTGGTTGAGAGTCTGCCTGCCGATGCAGGGGACACGGGTTCGTGCCCCGGTCCGGGAAGATCCCACATGCCGCGGAGCAGCTGGGCCTGTGAGCCATGGCCGCTGGGCCTGCGTATCCGGAGCCTGTGCTCCGCAACGGGAGAGGCCACAACAGTGAGAGGCCCGCGTACCGCAAAAAAAAAAAAAAAAAAATACTGACCTTGTTTCCAACTCTGTAAAACTGTTTTCACATCAGTGCATTTCTAGTATCATTTTCTCATTCGCCCCCTGCTCCCATCTCCTGCCCTAAGAGATTGCAGTTCTGTGTTTTGAACGGTCTCTCTCTTCTCCTTTCACACCATTCACCACTTATCCTTTTTTTAAAAAAACTTTTAATTTATTTTTATTTATTTTTGGCTGTGTTGGGTCTTCGTTGCTGTGTGTGGGCTTTCTCTAGTTGCAGCAAGCGGGGACTACTCTTCGTTACGGTGCGCAGGTTTCTCCTTGCAGTGGCTTCTCTTGTTGCGGAGCACCAGCTCTAGAGCACAGGCTCAGTAGTTGTGGCACGTGGGCTCAGTAGTTGTGGCTCATGGGCTCTAGAGCACAGGCTCAGTAGTTGTGGCACATGGGTTTGGTTGCTCCGCGGCAAGTGGGATCTTCCTGGACCAGGGCTTGAACCCATGTCCCCTGCATCGGCTGGTGGATTCTTAACCATTGCGCCACCAGGGAAGTCCCCATTTATCCTTTTTGAGTACTTTAACAGGCCAGAGTTCATATTCTTCAAAGCTGTAACAATTAATTCACCTTATAAAAGTTATTGTACACTAAAGAATTCCTCTCACTTTTTCCGAAGTATATATGAGAGTACTTCTAAGCACCCTATTCTTATATATGCTTATGTTATTGTGATCAGATTCATTTATTCACCAAATGTTCCCCATGTGACTGATTAGGAGCTGGAGTTATTTTAGGCACTGTGGACATCAACATGAAAAGACTCCAAAAATTTCCACAGTCCAAGAGACAGGCACATAAACTGATGTAGAACAGTGTTGAAGGGGCCCACATACAAATCTGCAGAGGGCATCACGGCAACACCCTCTAGAATCTATCCTCCAGGAAGATAAGGAAGTCGTCTGTTTTGTTCACTGCTGGTTTTGCAATCTCCCCAAAGCAGCGATAGCACCTCTCTTCTGGGTTGTCCTTGCTATGAGTCATTCAACCACAGAAGGTGGAGATTTCAGGAAACCAAGGGATAGAGACCAGACACATGAGCTTTACTGGCCCCTGTTGCCTACAAAATGCAGGGCCCAGCAATGCTCACATACAACGGGCTGCTCCTTGAAGGTGATTTCATCAAGCCTGATTTCATGAGTGGTTGAGGCCTCAGCGAGGAATCAGGTCACTTGATTTTGGGGTGGAATGCAAAGGTGTGTGAAGAGTAGTGGGTGGGGTCTCTGCCTGCAGTCAGGCCTTGCGTGTCTGAGCAGGAAACCCTTCCTAGGAGGGGTGGTGCTCTAGCTCGTAGCTGCGATCACGGGCAACTTCCTTTCCTCACTGGAAACACTGAAGGACCAGTTTCTGTCTGTTTTCTAAAAACATTGCAGTCAAACAAATTCAATTTGCAAACAAATGGGATTTATACCAAGGGATTTGCAAATACTACATGTCTGCTCTTTGTGTCCCATCTGACATATTTTCTGAATAAGCAGCACATAAATCTTGGAGTAACATACTTAACAGCTATGATCACAGTATAGTAACTCCATATCTTTTCCATGAGAAATCATCTGTGGAAATGCCAGAGGGTCTCAGCATTTTCCTATGGTTGCCTTATAGCATCACTATGCTTCTCAGAATCTGGCACACACTGCAAGGCACCTGGATGCTCAATATGTATATGATGGTGAGTGATGGCACCAAGGCCGATCATACACTCATATGAGTGATGGAGATATCAGGGAGAAAGCTGGAGAAGACTAGAAATTGGCTGGGTCACAAAGAGGAGGGGTGATATTCAGGCATTCAAGAAGAGGCGACAGCACGAGGAAAATCTCTGAGTGCAGGCAGCATGGCTGACATGGGGGACATTACAAGTAGTTCTATCAGGGGGTGGTAGGAGATGAAGATGAAATAGACAAGGGCTAGATTTCAGAGGACTATTAGATTCAGTTCACTAGAACAGTTATTCTGGGGTCAGACTCCATGTGGTCCACATACACTAGTGTTATCCTAAAGGCTAAGATTCAAAGCTTGGCAGTTGCAAAAGATGGGAAAAGTTTATGGATGCTGCAAGGACCACATTATTGGCTGGGGCAGCAGGTTTGGGCGGACAAATCCCTAGATATGTTTTCCTTGGCAATATGATGCCAAGAGGATAAAAATTAGGCCAAGAAATTCAACCTGTTCTCTGGAAGTGTAATGGATAGAATTGTCAAATTGGCATCAGTTCCAGCCTCGAGAAAAAGGTCTAAAGTGCAACTGCTACATTCCATTATTTAGCTAATGGGAGCTTGAGAATGTACCAGACATCATTTCTGGGCTTTACGTGATTTCAAAGCTGCTTCATGTTGACACTGTGATCACGGCCTCCTCCAGGTGGGGGCCATCTAAAAGGAGAATGGCAGACACACTCCTAATTTGAGCCTGGGTGAAGCTGAACTGCCCACTACAGAGCCAGGCCCTCTGAAGACGCAGTGGAAAGGATAGAGTTCCTCCCAGGATGCAAGAGCAGTGACTGACAGCCCCCCAAAAGCACACAGACCCTTTTGTATTTATTCATTCAACCTCTCAGCAGATATTTGTTATGCGCATGGCGTTTCTAAGACACAGATCTAGCCTCTGGGGATGCAGCAGTGAACAAAACACAAGAAGCCTTTGATGGAGTGAGGGGAGACTGACAATATACAAATGAATACAAAACTGTCAGATGGAAGTAAGTTCTATGAAAATAAAATAATAAAGCAGGATATGAGGATAAAGAGTGGCAGGAAGAAGATGCTATTTTAGGATCTGGAGCAATTATTAAACAGTGTTTCTTCACTGTAAAATGAAAATGAAAATAGAAATGAATAGTCTTAATTTCTCCAAGTTGTAACAAGAAATGAATGCAACAGAGTTATGAAGGGCTTTGCCATCTCTCTGGAATATAGCAAGCAGTGAATAATGGGTAGTTTACATAATTATTGAGGATGAGACCATTGGAGTAGTTAAATTCTCTTAGAACTTAGAAGTCTGCCAAACTTCCTGCATTCAGTTTTGGTTCCATGCCTTAAAATCCACATAGCCTTAGTCAGTGAACCCAATTTACCCCTCTAGGTCTCTGCTTTCCTGTCTGTAAAATGAAGTAATAATGGTACCTTCCTTGTGGAGTTATTGGAAGGATTAATGAGATAATATTACAAACAAACTGCTTAGCTCTGAGCTGGTCACATAGAATAGATGCTCAATATAAGTTATCTATTAATACAGTAACCTTTTCAGGGAAATGTTCCCAGCATGAAAAGCAACCTTACAGTGTTATAATTATTTCTGAATGATAATCTATGACTTTCTTTCTGATAGCATTCACTTTTTTTTGAGGGGGGAGAGTATACAGTGTCAGTTGAGAGTATAATAGGCAGAGATATCTACTGTGTGTTTTAGTTATTCATTCATACAGTTTCTTTAAAGACTTTCCTGGCTACCATTTGAAGAAAATGAATATGTTAGAAAAAATAGAAGGTATATTTCCTACTAGTCAAAAGTTAAATAACTGACACTTTCTGGCCTTAGGAAGTAGCATATATCTTGCTTTATGTATCTGTATCCTCTGCTAGAGTGTGCATTCTTGTGTAAGAAAACTTCCGTATTCATGTGTATCTGCAATACCTAAGACAGTGTCTGGCAGAGTTAAGTGCTTAGACGATAAGGTCAATTTGACCTGATAGCCTGATGGAAAGGAATAATAAATAATAGCCAAGTAAGAGAGAAGAGGCCATCGTATTGAGCCACGCTTGTATAAAATGGAACTGGGGCTCACCACCACGGCAATACCCCTTTCCCTTTCCCCTGTAGAGCCCCACGGGCTGTTTCCTTTGGGGAGAATCAGGCCAGTGACGTTGGTGCTGAGCTTCTGTCTAGAAGATCCACCCAGGAGCATCCTTAAAGAGGATAAACATTAGTACATTGGATCCTGGCCTAAGGAGCAAGAAATATTGATCCCTCTAACTGTTTGCTTGACTCATTTTCTTTTGTGTTTTAGAAAATTAAATTTCAAAGCCAATAACTGCTCAGATCAATTAAATGCAGGACAAAATATGAGATGATCGTTGCCAAGTGAACCAAAAATGATTGGTGAAGAAAGAAGGATATACAGGCTTGACAACTGGTCTACCCGCTTTTTAAAAGATTCTGAAAACACATTGGATTTGAAATTGCATATGAATCATCAAGTACAAAATGCATGAAAAGATCATGGAATTAAATTATGAAAGAAACTGGTATTATTCTTCCAGATAGCAAAGGTAAGTTGTATGAAGAAATGAGCAAACAAATGAAAGCAGTAAGAATCACATGTAATAAAGCATATGGGATGGGACAACATGCAGCCTAGTGACTATACACAGTACATCTTTAATAAAAATTTGTTAAATAAGTGAATGAATAAGAAGCATTTCTTACTAAGTATGCAACAAATTGAGTATAAAATATAATATCTTAAGATACTTAATACCTTAAGTATTACTTTGCAGTGATTAATAAAGGAGAACTGGGTTTAGAGTAAGAATTTTAACTGTCCTAGTTCAGTGCAAAACATCTCTTATTTTCAGAGTATATGTCTATTTGAAGTTTGGACGCATACAACTTTTAATATGAAAGGTTTCACATTTTGATTCAAATTGCTGCATGGAAATGTGGGAACAATCAATAAGGACAAGCCTAGAGGCCAATGCAGACTTAAGGATGAGCCACCAAAGCATTCTCTTCTCTCCAGCAAAGGAAGGAGAGCTCTAATTCCCAGGCTTCATTTGCACATGCTGTTATTCACAGATGAATAAAGTGTGCCACTTTGTTAGTCACCCCCTGGGTCCATAGCACGTAAGCACGGAGAGGAAATGGTCCAAGAACCACTGGCATCCAACCCATGATACATTATGTTACTAAATATCTGGCATGGCAATTGGCTAAACCTCGTCAGCCAGCTGCCAAATGTCATCTAACAAAGCAGTCCCCATCCAGGACCTCTATGTGACTATACTGATAATATTATCACTGGAGGTAAAGAGACACATTCTCTAAAGAAACTCATCATTAGAAATAAACATGGCAGCTCATCCATAAGCAAACATAACATGAAGAAATCGAAGAGGAACATGTAAATAAATCAGTGCGTTTTTGTGGGTTTGCATGTGTGTCAATAAATGTACACAAATGAGAAAGTCTGTACTCCATCAAGTAATACGGATGATTTTTACTGACTAAATTAGTGACCAGACTTCCTCAACACCATAAATAAAGCAAATATTTATTCTTGCCAGAGTCCTCAGATCACAGTGTCCAAGGCTGCTTGGGTTTTAGTCCATCCTTCTAACTATTTTAGGAAAACTGAGTGAAGATTTATCCTCAGTCTGGCTTCTTTACAAGTAGAAATATCCTTTGTCACTTTGCCAAACATGAATCAGATGTGATGTTTTAAAGAGAGAGTGGAAGAGTTCCTTTAATGAACCTTTATCTTCTTATTTTGCATGGTCTTTTTGGGCAATCTCATCCTCTACACACACACACACACACACACACACACACACACACACACACACACACACACACACACACACACACACACACCCCACACGCACGCACCTCAACTATAACCTTCACCCTATGATAGTCCCTTTATAGTTCTAACCCAGATCTCTCACTTCAACTCCAAATTCTTATCTATTTCTAGGCACTTTAAAATGAAATACACCCAATATTGAGCTCACTGTCTCTCTACTCTTGGAAATGTTGATCTTATTCTGATGCCTTTTTATAAATGGCACACACGTGAATCCAATCACAATCCAGCCAAGATCCTAGGTCATTAAATACTCCTACATCTCCTTCAACTTCTGAATCGGTTCCATTAAAAATTTATGTTGATCTTTACCTGCAAAATAACTCTCTTTTCAGTCCCCTCTTGGCTCACCTGACTGTCACTGCCTTAGCCTGGACTCAGCATCTTTTGGATGGTGACAATATCCACATAATGATCTTCCTTGTGCTGTCTTACTGCAGTCTAATCCTTCCTCCATTCTGATGCTGCACTGAACCTTTAAAATACACATCTGGTCATGCCTAGCCATTTTAACAAAAAAGGGACAGAACGTAAATGAGGAAAACTATAACGCCTTTGCTCCCCAAATTAATGTATAAATTTAATTCGATTCTAATTAGAGCCCAAACAAGATTTTTTTGAATTGGATCAAATGATGCTAACATTTATATGGAATAATAAGAGCAGGAGAAAATTTTGAAAAAGAATGTTAAGGAAGGGATAAGCCTTGCCCTCTCTACAGATAATAGAAAGTACTATAAGGCTGCTCTTCAAACACACAGTATTGGTATAGGAATGGAGAAATAGATCAATGAAACAGAATTGAGAATCCGGAAATAGATTCCAGAATACAGAAGAATTTAACACATGATAAAGGTAGTACTTCAATGCAGTGGGGGAAAAGGTCGTTTACTTAATAAATAGTAGGGTACTTAATTAGAAGGAAAAGAAATTGGACCCCTGACATACATTATATACAAAAATAAATGTCACATGAATTAGGTAATTAATTGTAACAAATAAAACCACAAAATCATGAAAGAATATCTCAGCAAATACATGTGCAATGTAGGAGAAAGGAAGATCCTCTTAACCACAACCAGAAACCCCAATGTTAGAAATGAAAAGATACCATATAAAAATTAAACCTTTTGTATGGCAAAATATACTATTATTAAAACTCACGGGGCTTCCCTGGTGGCGCAGCAGTTGAGAGTCCGCCTGCCGACGCAGGGGACATGGGTTCGTGCCCCGGTCCGGGAAGATCCCACATGCCACGGAGCGGCTGGGCCCGTGAGCCATGGCCACTGAGCCTAAGTGTCCGGAGCCTGTGCTCCGCAACCGGATAGGCCACAACAGTGAGAGGCCCGCGTACCGCAAAAAAAAAAAAAAAAAAAACTCACTAGACAAAATAAATTTTGAATATGTATTACTATCTCAGAGCATAGATAAAGAGCCCTCAAAAACTTAACAAGAAAAAAAAAATAAAACAACAAAACTGGGCAAAGAATAGAAAGCTATTCCCCAAAGATCAAATCCTAGTGGTGAAGAAATATAAGAAAAGGTGCTCTAATGAGGTGGCATAATATAATAATTTCATACACAATGGACCATCCAAAACAAAAAAGAATTATATCATCCAGTGCTAACGAGGTTCTGTAATAAAAGGTATTCTCACATGCTGCTGGCAGAAATGTATGTCGTTATAGCCTCCTGAGAATATAATCTGGCAAGTTATTAAAATTAAGTGTTTACCCTAGAAACAGAAACACCAGTTTGTAAGAATATATGTGTAATGTGTATGTGTATATATAAACTGGAGGCAAAGAAAAAGCATATCAACAGCTGCATAGGTGGATTATTAAATAAACATGCAGAATATGATACATTCACATTTTACGAAGCCTCGAAAATGTAAGTTAACTTGGAGGAGTTCCAAAGAGGCATTAAGTGAGAAAACCAAGATGCAGAAAAGTATAGACCGTATGAGTAAATTCTTATTAAACAATGATAACTCCATCTGTGTGTGCTTTTACATATTTGTATATGATTAGACAGACCGTGAGAAAGCATGAAGGTTAAATCAGAGTGTTAACATCGATTATCCCAAGTGGGTAGTTTGCTGATGAGAATACAGAAGACAAGAGGCTAAGGTGAAATCCAATGTAGAAAGCCTGTATGTGTTCACTTTTAGTCTATATGAAAAGAATATATACTTTGAGTGAAGGAAAGAGAATTTAAAATTTCGCCATGGCTCTTTATTAGCTTTAGGCAATAACGTTTTTAATTTAAAGATTGTTTGCCCTTCAAGGCTCTTCACCATCTGACCATCGCCTGTTATTCCACCATCACAGCTCTCCATTTTCACAAACACCTTCGTGCTTTACCCATAGGGCACATTTTTCCATTCCTAGAACATGCTCCACTCTCTCATCCTACCTTTTCTTCGGATTTAGCATTATAACGATTTCCTCTTTAACTACCTGCTGAATTTCTACTCATCCCTCAATGGGAGTTCAAGTTTCACCTCCTCCAGCGTATCCATCCAGTTCCTACACACCTTCCTTGTCTTTACTCTGCAATGGCTCCTACCAGGCAGTGCTGTGATTGTTCCTTGCCTGTCTTTCTTCTCCATGCCTTTATTGGCCTGGAATTCTTGGAAGAAAGGATGGTCTCTTATCTATCATATGTCCCTGCTCATCTTTTATTCTTCTCACTAGCTTCCTCAATACAGGCATTCCCTGAAATGATTCCAGGTTACTTTTATGGAGCAAACCATTCCCTTACAACCTGATCACTTTAGTGGAGATAAGGCTGAGCTTGCTGTGTCCACACAGTAGGTAAAAGCTCAATCATACAACAGTAGCAACATTCAAGGTGCAGAGGGTGGCACTTGTGGGGACTTTGTGTGCTCTTTGGTGAATTGTGGGAAACAGGCAATAGAACCAACTGACTTCAGCTGGTTGAGGACTGACCAGATGGAATGAAATGAGTGTACGTTAAACAAGATAAAAATGGAAGATAAACAACATTCGCTGACTTCATAGTATTCAGTGTCATTATCTAAACTAATACGAAAATGATTGCCTCATTGTGTTTGTGAACACCTTGATACAAACTGTTCCTACCTAGGTTATTTTTAGCTGTATCTTGTTTTAAAGAAAGACCATTAATCAGTCACCATCTACTGGTGGTTCTCTCGAAAATACAGGGAGTTAAAATAGCTATTGCAGTCAAATGCCCTCACAGCCATTATCTCACCAGAGCACTGTCCTGTGACCTCTAACCACTTAGTTAGAACAGCTGGGCGACTCCTGAAAAGTCAGTACTGCCTACCGCACGTCAGTGTGAGCCACTGGGTAAAGCTTGGTTGTGTGTAGAGTTATTTGCCCTTCCAGATTATTTACCCATGTGAAAACCTGCTTGGGGAGTATTAGAGCAAACGGGAAAATGGAGAAAGTAGTTTAGTGCTTCATTTCCTTTAGGTAGTATGTTAAAGGTCTTAGATAAAAGAAAGGAAAACCTTTGCAAACGGGAAAATGGAGAAAGTAGTTTAGTGCTTCATTTCCTTTAGGTAGTATGTTAAAGGTCTTAGATAAAAGAAAGGAAAACCTTTGTGATAAAGTTTCCCACCTTCCCTGTTTGAGTCTACAGTCCAAATTTATATTCATTCACAAATTAAGTGAATTGGATAGTCATCAAAAGTTCCTCGTCAGCTGTGGCCAAATGCCTACATTCTTGTCATTTGGCACAATTAAAGGAAGAGCCAAAAGCAGACCAGCAGCAACCTTCTAAAGAAGCCATTAGCAAAGTCACATTACGATGCAGTAGTGATGATTTAGCTCCTTGATTCACATTAAAAACTCCCTAGGCAGGCATCGCTTCTTCACTTTAGAATGAGTAACTGAAATGACATTTCAGAACCAACAAGCTGAGTTTATTATCTCTGGGGAACCAGCACACAAACTACTGGAGGGGATATGAAACAAAAGCCAGTCACCTGCACATCCCTTATCAGAGATTTCTAGCATTTCATGCACTACGTCCATGTCCTGAGGCATATTTCATGGATTTGTATGGAGAGGTAAGACACAACTAAAATGAAAAGAACCTCAGTACACCCAAAATATATTTTAGCACTCATTTAACCTAACCCCTTCACTTTATAAATGGAAAAAGCTGACGACTGGACACATTAAATTACCTGGTCAAATCCTAGGGCAATTGAGGGCAAAGGCAAGAATGGAACCCAGTTCTCCTGAATCCTAGTCTGATGCTCACTGCATAAGTGTGCCCCGGCTTTTACTCTACCTGTCATGCAACCTCCATAAGCTAAATTTATAGGGTCCTCAGTGCCCTTTCGTTCTCCTATATTGACCCCATTTTTAATGTTCCAATGTTGCTTTGCTTTATATTTGTTTGTATTATTTGCTGCTTTTGCTAATCTCTGGAGGGTTTACCATGAAGATGATCAAATGGTGAAACGGAATAAAGCCATGTGTTACTGCCTGCAACAATTACAAATCTGGAACTAAACTCGAGGAACTAGTGGGTTTACCGAGTCTAAAACTGGCAATTCCAGAGGTGGGACTGTTGTGCACTAATACTAAAAATGTGCCACAACAAAAACATTTGTGTTTTGTAGTTAAATAAATTTGAGAAACTATAGTTCCTGCTGGAAGAAGTCAATGTTTATCTGCATATTAAAAGCTCTGAGGAGTCCTGCTATAAATAAACTAGTTTAGTTTTATTTAACCCATTATTTCTCAAACATATTTGAATATGGAAGTCTTTGTGTGTGTGTGTGTGTGTGTGTGCGCACCTAATACCATTTTCTGACAGAACTAACCTTCTACAGAACAAACATTAGTAAGTTGCTTTATCACAGTGAGCAGTGGGGTGTGGCCCAGTATCTCCTCCTTCAATACTTCATTTTATTAAAAAGTATTTGCAGAATGTTTTCTGTAGGCAGCTCATCGTATGGTGGGGGTGAGGAGAGGGAGAGGGGAGGGAGAAGGAAATGTAGGAAGTTAACAAGACTCTAGGCCTCTCGAGTTTATAATCTCGACAAACACACAAGTAAGCAAAATCATAAGGCAGTGAATAATTCAGTATCCAGTATCCCCATAAGGCACAGATGAAGCCATTAGAATTTTCGACTTGAGCTCAACTGGGACAAAGTACATTCTAAATTAGACCCACAAGTATATGCAGACAGGATTTTGCCTTGCACAAAGTGCCTTGATCGATACATATTTGCTTAACAAATGAAGGGCATTCTGGGTTGTACAGCAGCATGAACAGTATCTTGAAATCAGATTCACTGCAACGTTTTAGTCACGGAAAAGTGAAGAATCTAGGTTGCCTGGAGTGGGGTTAGGGTTGAGCATTGAGCTTGAGGGGAAAGGAAATTATGATTGGAGGGGCAGGGTACATGCAGAATTTAAATGTCTTTATTCTAATGAGAATTCAAGAGTCTTCCTGAAGTTGTGGGTCTTTTCTTCTCCATCCTTAGCACCTTCTACATAGCCTGGGCATGAAAAATAGGCATTGAAAAGAACCAATGAATGAATAAAAGACGTACAATGGAGAACAGCCGGAGGATTTCTGACTGGAAAGTAAGATGACCCAGCAGGGTTTTTTGAAAATAAATCTGGTTGGTGATGTTTGAGGTGGGCTGGGGTTGTGAGATATCACAAAGAGTAGCCATCAGTTAGAAGACAAAGCTAGGAGTTTAGGACAAACCTACCCTGGAGTGCACAAGTCTGAAATGCATTTTGAAGAAAGAATCAATACACCTGCAGAGCAACTCAGTAAAGAAAACAAAGAAAAGGTACGGTAAAAAAAGATAGGAATCAACTTTTAACCTAAGAGAGTGGTAGTGTCATTAACAGAGTGTTGAGGATATGATGGCAAATACCCACGGAGGGATGTTCCATCACCACAATGGTGACTGAGGAAAGCACAACGTTTTCCAAATGAGATATAGATATGATCACTATCACCTCTACTTTTCAGGTAAGAAATTTGTATAGCAGAAATATCGGGTTTTGCTCTAAACACACGTACTCAGCAGGGAGTATAGCCAAAACTTTAATCCCAATCTCATGATGTTATATTCAACGTTCTTTTACAATATTACATTTCAGGAGGTATAGGATTATAAGAAAATGCCCGGTCAGAGATACAGACTTGAAGTTTACCCACATAGATATGAAAGTTGGAGTAGGGACACTGTATTTATTCCAAGAGAACTGAGTTCAGTTAGATGAGCTTTAATGAGGTACCTGGTATGTGCTCAGTTCTGTGACCTCGATGATGAATGTAGATCAAGGACTTACATCTAGGGAAGGCTGAGAGGAAGAGAGAGCAATCAATAAACAAGCCAAGTTAAATATAAATCAAGGTTAACTACTGTTTCATGAGTACCTACTACATGCGAGACAGCGCATGATTGACTGAAGAAGAATGTTCAACATTTAAGATGTCAAGGCTGCCAAAGACGGATGGCTTGATTAGAGGTGACAAATGCCCAAACTAGGGAGTGAGAACTTTGAAACTTTTCCCTTCTCAATACTGGTCCTTTTCAGGCAAACCAAGAATGTAAAACAGGTTCAATTAATACCTCTCATTCATCCAATTTGCCAGTTCCTACTAGGACCAGACTCCTGCTGCAGTCCTGGATTGAGTATGGGACGTTAGTACTTAAAGGGGATGGGGCCAAGAGAAAAGAAACAAATGAGGCATAGGAGTTTCAGGGGGAAAGCCTGAGTCATAACTTTTTTTTCAAATGTATTTGAATGACAGAGACTCCTCCTATCCCTGCTTCTTTCTCTATCAAACAGAAGTAGAGGAATCAAATCATGTAGAGGATACTTCAGTCTATCACCTAACTTCCCGGGCATCTCTCCCACTAAAGCTGGAGACGCTGCACATTTGCCAGATGTATTAACATACAGTATACTGTAGTATTATTTGCTATCCTTGGAGTACATTCTGATAATCTCTACCAACCAAAATCATGCCAACCTTCATAGCTTTGCTCAAATACCTTCTCCCCCAGGATGCCTTCCCTGAATGCCTTTGCCTGAAATGAACTCTCCCTTCCTGGGCTCTTTAGCACTTTGTGCTTTTCAAAGGACTTTGTGTTTTTGTGTCACTCACTGGTCTGTATTGTGACTTTTCAAAAAGCATGATCTACAAAACTAGGAAGTTAATATTTTAAATGCTCAAAATCATGTCAGATGCAGTATATGAACCATGGTACTCTCACTTCAGAGACTTTCCATTACCCTGACTTACTTTTTTTGTATATATAACTTACCCTTTTAAGTTTTAAGTTTCCTGAGGGCAAGGACCAAGTCTTATGGATCAAAGTATTCATCAAATCATTGAGCTTAGAGACTCAACAAATATTTGATGGATGGATGAGTTAACTAATTAGAAAAATAAATGTGAAGTGTCGACTGACAACTGAAAAAAAAAATGCACAGTGTGAGAGCTGTGAGTTAATTTTTTATTGGGGGCAAAATGAGGACTATAGCCCGGGAGACAGCATTTCAGATAGCTCTGAGAAACTGCTCCGGAGAGGCAGGGGGAGGGGCAGTATATATGTGACTTTAGTGAAGGGGGGACGTGCAGTCAAGCACACATTTTGGCAGAGGCTGGCTGCTAGTCACGAGGAGCAGATGTCACTGTTAATGATTTTAGTGCTTTTCTAGATATAAGATGCAAGAATTGGGCTCATAAAATCTTATCTTGAAAATATCTATCTAAAGGCTTGTTCTGCCAGTTTTTCCCAGAGCACAGAGTGCTTCACCCCTGATCTCCACCCTGAACTCCTTTCAGGGTGTGTTGAGGGTCAGTGGCTGCAGTGGCTAGTGACCTCATCCTTGCAGAGGCAGACGGCAAGTGCCAATTTTCTGCTGGAAGAAGTAAAGTAACCTTCTTTAGTTTAAGCATTTCTTCCTCTCTGCCTGGGTACGCTATGACACATACTGTTACAGGTGTCGGGGACACGAGTGTGATAGAAACAGTAGAGATCCGCACCCACACAGCCTCCAGACTAGAGGAAGCAGCCACACAATATGCAAATAAAGGAGTAAAATATTCGCCACAGAGTGATACATGCTAGAAAGAGTAAGAAAGCAGGGAGAAGGAGTGGGTCGGGAGAGGAAGGAGGCGTGCAATTTTAAGTAAAATGATCAGGGAAGCCCTCAAGGAAGAAGTAATCTTTGCACAAAGCATCTAAGAAGTTGACTGGGCAAGTCAAGCACATATCTGGGTGAAGACTATTCCCAAGAGAGGGAATAGCAAGTGTAAAGGCTCAAAACAGGAGTATATTTTGGTGGTTTGAGTAGCAAAGAGGCCACTGTGGCTGAAACAGAGTGTGCAAGAGGAGAGTAGAAGGAAATAAAGTTAGACTGGAAGGGAGTGATTTGTTTTCTAGGGCAGCCATAATCAATTATCACCAACTGGGTGGCTTAGAACAACAGAAATTTATCACAAGTCCAAAATCAAGGTGTTGGCGTGGTAGGTTCCTTTTGGAGACTTTGAGGGAGAAACCGTCTTATGCCTCTCTCCTAGCTTCTGGTGGTGGCTGGCGATCCTTGGCACTCCTTGGCTTGTAAATGCATTGTTTCAATATCTACCTCCATCTTCACATTTCCTTCCTTTCTGTGTTTCTGCGTCTTCTTTTCCGTCGCTTACAAGAGCACTCTCATTGGATTTAGGACCCACCCTAATCCAGTAGGGTCTCATCTAGATCGCTACCTTAATTACATCTGCAAAGACCTTATTCCAAATAAGACCACATTCTAAGGTTCTGGGCGGGCATGAATCTCGGGCTGGTAGGGGTGGAAGCACTATTCAGTCCACCACAGGGAGCAAGGGTGAAGCATCCAGGGCAGTTAGGAAAGGATTCAGATGTCATTAATCCATCTGTGGGATCATGTGGCTTGAGCTGGTAACAGTAGACATGTGGTGAGAAGTGGTCCTATTAGATCTATTTTTAATTAAGCCAGTAGGATTTATTGACACATAGGGTTTTGGACTTATTGGGTTTTTCTTCTTCACTGCTTTGTAAATAAGAGAAGCATTGGTATTAGGAAAAGAAAAAGTTATGTGGCAGCCCAGTAGCTGTTATTGCCTGATTGAGTCTGCTGTGAATAAGGGATAAACCTGAATGATGGTTTACAAACAGTTGTATGTAGGCAGGGGACACTGGGTCCCTTTTCCAGTTTTAATATTCGGTGTTTCTTATTAAGTATGTCTATGATGTAATGCATTTTGTTGCAATTCAAACAGAGCAAAACTTTAAAGATAAATAAATTGTTCTGAGGGAGGAAAATACATTCACATGACAGGGATGGATAAATGTACTACATTTCTTATGCAAACCCTAGAACAAAAACAACTCTATATTCTGATTCACTGAATCTATTTGAATGGAAATATTGCTCTTTAGGGAAGGAAACTGATCTCATCCATCTGGGAAGAAAGTCAAGACCTGCATCTTAAAGAACCTCAGAAGTTCAGCTCAGCCGGAAAAATAATAATGAGAATCAATATGAACTTCTGAGTGCTTTGGTAACAGTTTCAGCTGAAATCTTGATTCACTTCCCAAGTTATAACCTCAGGGGGACAGGACATGCAGGGAGAATGAAGGAAATGAAATACTGTAAATTATCCCCATTGTCATGTCAGGTCCTCAAGCACATTTCTTGATATTCAGTACAAAATAGAGACCAAGTATGCTCCTTATTTAACAATTGCCTGTCCATGGGCCTTTCCCATTGATTCGACAATGGTCTCTTTGTTATGTATTATCTAAGGAACATTCTTCCATTTTCTACGATTGGTATTCAGTCTAACTCTCATACCTTCTCCTCCTTCCATAAGAGAGTCAGGGCTCCAGTTAAAGCCATCTCCTCTAAACGTGGGGTCCTCGTGATCGCCTTCAGGTTCTGCCTGTCCTGCCTGAAGAGGATACCATCTCTCTCACTCAGAATTCTCCAGGTTTTCTTTCTTTTTTTTTTTCTTAGTTAGAAACAGTTCTATTAAAATTATTGCTAAGCATTTCACTACATTCATTACAGTATGGGTATCACTTCCTTTCACTGAAAAAATACTGAGCTGAAAGCAATTTGCAAGTAACTAGTTAGAAACATCTTTAAGGCTTTTTTAAAATATATTGAGGTATAATTGACATATAAGGTCATATTAGTTTCAGGTGTACAACATAATGATTCAATACTTGTATACACTGTGAAATGACCACCACAATAAGTCTAGTTACCATCCAGTCACAATACAAAGTTACAATTTTATTTTTTTAACATGTGTGATGAGAATGTTTAACATTTATTCTCTTGGCAACTTTCACGCATTTTACCCATCCTGAAGCCCCCTCCCCTCTGGAAAAAACCACCATTCTGTCCTCTGTATCTGTGATTTTTGTTTTGTTTTGTTTTGCTTGTTCATTTGTTTTGGCTTTAGATTCCACATTCAAGCATACCTGTGTTATTGCTCTTCCCAGATACTGCGTTTTTCATAAACTGAAAGTTTGAGGCAACCCTGCAACAAGTTTAAGTCATCATCTCTTGCCTGGACTAATGCAATTGCCTCCTGACTAATTCATCTAGTCTATTTTCCACATTGCAGCCAAAATGATATTTTCAAAATGTAAGTTAACTTATGTGATTTATTGCTTAAAATCCTTTGGATAGCTTTCCATTTCACATAGAGTAAAATTCCAGGTTCTCTCTCTAAGCTACAGCCCCATCTTCACCTGCTACACAAGTTACTCACTCTTGGCCCGATCTTCTGTGTGCACGTTCCCACCTACCTCATCTGACCTGAAATAATAATTCTCTTTCCCAGCTTCACTCTCTTCATCCTTTAGATCTAAGCTCAAGCATCCCATCCTCGAAAATACTTTTCCAATCCATCATACGAGATCAGGTACCCTGCTTTTTTTGTGCTCATTGCATCTTACATTTTTTATAGCACTTATCATGCCTGAAATATATGCTTGGGTGATTATGAGTTCGGTTTATATCTGAGTTAGTCAAGATTGTCTCTAGGTGTCCTGGCGGTCACCCTGAACAGAGATGTAGCTAATTAAATGTTTATTTAATAAATGAATAACACATTTTCTCTACCACTTTTTTGATATGTATTCTGTTTTACCCAGGATTCCTAGTTATCTTTGTATTTACACCCCTCTGAACATACAGCATCTTGCAAAGCAGCACATCTACACTCGGCGCCACTTAGTGACTTGCCACATTTCCTGACGCTAGTGGTGATTCAGTATGTACTTATTGACCAACTGCTGTGTGCAAAAATCAGTGTTATAGATGGAATAGCATACTCACAATTTAAAAAAATGAAAAGGAAACATACTGTTACCTCTGGTAAGAATATGATAATAGAAGTTGGTGCTGGGTTTCTGTTTAATTGTATAATTCTCCAGAGAGAATTTTGAAGTCTCCTGACTCCCTCAAACTCATTTTAAAAGGAGGTATCAAGTCCTGAACAGGTTAGTTACACAAAGCTAATTAGTGACCACTCATTAACTCCTATTTGCCACACTGATGTCTGTTCCTACTTCTACGCACTACAGAGCACACTGGAATCAGGAGTCCA
This sequence comes from Stenella coeruleoalba, assembly GCF_951394435.1. Lineage (NCBI taxonomy): Eukaryota > Metazoa > Chordata > Mammalia > Artiodactyla > Delphinidae > Stenella > Stenella coeruleoalba. The sequence continues at coordinate 19,691,880 of NC_137160.1, forward strand.
ACATCTTCGTTCATCTAGAGGGACAGGGAGTGGACTGAGGGCAAAGATTAATGTTAGAATCCAGCAGGATCTCTTGGCTCCAACCTCTTCCTCTGTTTTTGTTTGTTTCTGGTCACTTGCAAGCTGGACAGAGGCACCTTGGTCTACTGATCACTCCATCCCCAACCTTTGAGACCCATCTCAGATGGTCCTCAATTCATGAAGTCTTTCCTAATTCCTCCCAAATCTGATATATCTTCCCCTCTCTAACCCTTAATACTTTGTTTATAACACATTTTAGGTATTTCTATTATTGAATTTTGTACTATATTTATTTGGATGCTTGTTTAATTTTCTTGATTGCATTGTCAGTTTCTCAAAGGTAAAACCTCTATCTGTTCTATTTTCATATCACCTGCAGTTACTAACACAGTACTGTACACATAATGGCTTTCATGAGTATTTGGTAAATTGAATAGAATCAATGAGAAATTACCACATATTGTACCTGTTCTGTAAATTACAGTGAAGGTAGTTTCTCAATCAAATAGCCAGGGAATTAACAATCTTAATTGTCATGCCTCCAACTAGAAACTGCTTTAAGAACACTTGGTTATTAACTAATAGAGGACAAAGAATTGCCTGGAAAACACAGGAAAAAACCTAGGCTACAAAACACAGCATTAATCTTACACCTAGCATTCATCAGATTCTTCAAAAATAGTTTTTTTTCCCCCAATGAAAGACCCTTCTAATTCCCCAGATAAAGAAAAGATACCACACTCACTGAATCACAACCCATTTCACAAAGGAATTCTCCCAGCTCTAAAGGAATGTCAAGATTAGTGACAGAAAACTACAATTCTTGATTATCTGGTCTCCTACAGTATGCTATCCTTTCTGAAGAAGACTGTGTTGGTATTTCTTTGTTTGGTGGTTGTGGGTGGTGGTGGTAGCAGAATCTGTTAAATAATACAAATGAACACTTTAAAAAGAGCTTTCAAGGAAGCCTACTTGGTAAGTTAGGGAAAGATACAAATCAAAAATAAAGAGAAGGGCTTTCCTGGTGGCGCAGTGGTTGAGAGTCCACCTGCCGATGCAGGGGACACGGGTTCGTGCCCCGGTCCGGGAAGATCCCGCATGCCGCGGAGAGGCTGGGCCCATGAGCCATGGTCGCTGTGCCTCCGCGTCCGGAGCCTGTGCTCCGCAACGGGAGAGGCCACAACAGTGAGAGGCCCGCGTACCGCAAAAAAAAAAAAAAAAAAGAGAAAAATTTTAAAGGATCATACATGTTTGACACATTAAACTAATTATTGGAGCTTTTAGAAACCAAATTATGTTTTGGATCCAATTATTCAAACAAGTGGGCTACATGTAAAAATTCAGAACCTTTGCATTTACTGGGGGAACAATCTGAGTTAACACAAAATCTGACTTTATTTCTGGCAGGTACAGTAAATACAGCTCTTAATTACTGAATATTATGAAAAAAATCAATTCTTGGTTCGGATGTGCTTTGCCTTTTACATGATATTAGTAACCACTGCTATTGATTTCACATAACGTGAAACAATGTTATTCAGTTAGAAGATGTGGAGAAAGAGCCAGGCCAGAACTCTTGAGAGTTTAGTGGTAGGGGTCAAGTTTATATATACAAGCTTTGGACAAACTAAGATTCTAAGAGTCAGATTCCTAAACAGTAAGACACTAGCTGCACTTAAAAATAGGTAATAGGGCTTCCCTGGTGGCGCAGTGGTTGAGAATCTGCCTGCTAATGCAGGGGACACGGGTTCGAGCCCTGGTCTGGAAGGATCCCACATGCTACGGATCAACTAGGCCCGTGAGCCACAACTACTGAGCCTGCGCGTCTGGAGCCTGTGCTCCGCAACAAGAGAGGCCGCGATAGTCAGAGGCCCGCGCACCGCGATGAAGAGTGGCCTCCGCTCGCCGCAACTAGAGAAAGCCCTCGCACAGAAACGAAGACCCAACACAGCAAAAATAAATAAATTACTAAACTCCTACCCCAACATCTTCTTAAAAAAAAAAAAAATAGGTAATAGCACCTGACTAAAGTAATAATTCACTTAAAATCAGCACGTTTATTGAGATTCTGCTCTGCTAAGGTATAATCTGGATCACTATTTACCAGCGACAGAGCTTAAGGAAGAATCATACGTTCTTTCTGACTCGTTATCTAAATTAGAGCGGACCTTCCTGGTATAATATGGCGAGCATGACTGGCAAGATTTAGGGAAATACTGAATTCGGGGTTTAGAGACATCAAATTATGGTTGGCTGGTGTTTCATCAGATCTCAAAGCAGGTCACACTGTTAGTATTTGCAAGCAGTCTGTGTCATTCTGTGAGTACATGTGTGTGGTGTATATAACTTTTATTTCACTCGTTTTCAAGTATGTTACTGTTTTCCCCCATTTCCTAGGTCGAGGAAATTTACAAATACTAATACAGATGTTGCTTGCAAAAAAACTTTTGGATCACATCTTTCTTAACTGAAAATTATGATCTTTTTGTGCAAGACCTAGTGTCATGCAGATTATATTGTGAATGATTGGGTCATATTTTATACTTTTATATGCAGACAAATTATACATGCATATGTTAGGGGTCATCCATAAATGTTAGGGGTCATCCATAAAAAGATTTGCCATAAAGCCAATGAAGCATAAATTTCAGATCCCCTTACTTGCATGGGGTAATCAAAAGGTCATATATTTTTTGCTAAATTTACAAAAATAAGGTATTTTAACTACCTTGGATAAGAACACTGTCCATTTCCATTCTGACTTTTCCTCTGTCACATTTCCTCTCACATCAGACATATATCAGTGGCCATGAGTATTTTGGGGACTTGGCTAAGGGAATGTTGAGTTGAAAATCTCCATTTTAACAATTTAGACAGTCTGAGTATTTACAAACTCCTGATTTAACATACATGAAAAGTAGCTGCTTTCATCTCTTTAACATCATTCATTAAAGATTTGAGAGAAAATTCAGATAAAAAATTAACTGAAAGTTAATGAAATCTATCTGGTATCTAGAGGATTATAACAAAAACATCAGATAAAAATTATCTTCCAAAAGCAACAATTTATTAAGAGGAGGAAATATATTTTAAAGAAAAGTAATGAATCAACACTCTTTCATAGTTTGATAATTTAATTAATGAAGAGGAGTGAATCTATGGACACTGGAAAAGGATTTAAATTTCTGGCTGGGCTTCCCTGGTGGCGCAGTGGTTGAGAGTCCGCCTGCCGATGCAGGGGACACAGGTTCATGCCCCGGTCTGGGAGGATCCCACATGCCACGGAGCGGCTGGGCCCGTGAGCCATGGCCGCTGAGCCTGCGTGTCCGGAGCCTGTGCTCCGCAATGGGAGAGACCACAAAAAAAAAAAAAAAAAAAATTTCTTGCTGATTTCCCACAAAATATGGAAGACAAGAATAACACAAAATGTAAAATACATCATTACAACAAGGACAGTGATGACAGGCTGGTAAATAAGCATCATCAACTTAAATAGCACTTAAGATTAGACACTGCATAAGAAAACCTGAAATGTTTTAAAAACCTACAGCTCATATATGAGAGAAACCTGACAGAGGTTTACCAAATTTGTCTACAATTCTATAAATGTATATGATGCTACCAAAAATGGTGTGAAACTGAAAAAAATCTTTTCTACATAATCAGTAAGTTAAACACGCATATATACACATGCAAGGCTGCAAACACATGTTCTGATCAATTATGCTAATAGAGAGACTGAATTATCTCTCCATTCTATGTACAAAAAATGATTCTACAACTCTTCAACATATGAAGAACACGTAACCAAAAAATCCATAGAAAAATAAGGTATTACAGAAGTACATCAGACAATTCATTAATACAAATATTTCTAGATTTTATGGTGTTTCTTATATTTTTCAGTTTGTACAGAATTTGTACTTTATTTTGTTTTTGTCACTTCAATTATTTGCTTCCATATGTAATTTTGTATTCATAATTAATTTATTTATGATCAAATCAAAGACGCTCCCCCCAAATACTACAAGCTTCAGGCCCCATAAAACCTATTATTTTCCATTTTCACTGTGATAATTTCAACTAGAATTATCTTGTCCTTAAATATTTACCAAAAAAATAAATAACCCTTTTCGGTCTCTATTCTGACAAAACACTCTTCCTTGGGATAAATTACATTGCCTCTGCAACAATTTACACTAATTTATTAATATTCAGTTATTGGCAAATACATATAGGGATTCATTTTATACATAACAAAATATATTTTAAATGATAAAATCAGATAATCAACAACTTTCTCAGGAAATAGTAGACTGAATTTCATATTCTCTGTTGACCACTATGCCATCCATCACTGTGTCTCAAATTAAGATGAAAAATTAAGGTCAAAAGTTATGACTAATTGCAAACGTTATAAGGAAATAGTTTTTTAATTGATATCCAACAGACATGTAATAGTGGTTAGAACCCCCTCAGATGCTGTTAGAGCCTTAGTTCCTTTCCTCCTCCCCCCAGAGTTCTAATTTTATCTCCCAATTTTGGATCTGACTTCCCCTGATAATGGCTTGGATATCCAAGGCTTTCCAGGATCCCTGTTCTGTTCTGTTCTGACTTTTGGTGTCCTTTTAATACTTTTGACCTGTCTGCTTCCTACTCTGCTCATGCTTCCTGTATTAATATTTGTGTATGGCTCCTAACTGAGATTTTGGCCACTCCTGCTCTAAAACCAGGACTGCTGGCTGGGCCTGGTCTTCCCATTAAGTTGGCCGCTTTGAGTGTAATGGCCCTCTGCCCATCTGGTTCCCAGCTCTATCCTGACCTCTAGCGACCATTGCAGGGACCACCCTATCTGAAGCCATTACCACTTGGGTGCCACGTGGGATAGATCTGGATGAACTGTCTCAATGAGGGTTACTCTAGAAGTTGTTTACTTATATGCAGCATGAAAGCTTAGTTGGAAATAAAGAACTTGCTGAAGATTAAGGTGGTAGGTATAGGAAATTCATTTTCTTGTAAGCAAAATACAGTTTCTCAACTGACCTTAGTAGTTCATTCCTTTATCTATCACCTTCATTCTTCATCCATTCATCTATGCATGCATCCATTCATTTAACATGAGTATCTGCCATAGTGCTAAGGTAAACTAGACAAATGTACATCACAGTTTGGCCTGGGACTAGCTTTGTCCAGACACATAAATACATCCAGCCCAGGACAGAGCAGAGAAGGTTTCCACTGAACAACACCAGTTCTAGAGTGAACAGTCCCTTACCTGCCACACTGAATAGGTAGTTCTGAGCAAAGTGTGTTGTTCCCAGGGGCAAGAAGAGGGGGCCGGGACAAAATCATGCTAGTAAAGCAGCATTTTATAATCTGGAAAAAGTGAACTAGGATTCGGGGTTCTCAGTGAATGTGTCAATGTGGAGAGACTTAAAACAACCTGGGAGAATGAATCAGTTAGACGCAATGTGTAACAGAAAGGAGGGGCTTCCGGTTGAAAGAGGAGCAAGTTGTAGACATCAAGAAAAGGCAGAAATGGTGGCAATGATTCCCGGGAAATGTAAAATGGTGCTTTCATATGGTCGTTCTGTTACTTAAGGAAAATATCACTGTGGGGGGGGGGGGATAGGCAAAGTTTTTGGTCATTCCTGGATCATTTCTATTGATTTTTGTGTACAGGCATACCTTGTTTTATTATGCTTCACTTTATCGTGCTTTTGTACAAATTGAAGGTTTCTGGCAACCCTGCATCAAGCAAGTCTATTGCCATTTTTCCAATAGCATTTGCTTGCTTCCTGTCTTTTTGTCACATTTTGGTAATTCTCACAATATTTCAAACTCTTTCACTATTACTATATTTGTTTTGGTGATCTGTGATCAGTGATCTTTGATGTTACGACTCCAACTCACTGAAGGCTCAGATGATGGTTAGCATTTTTTAGCAATGAGGTATTTTTTAATTAAGGTACTACATTGCTTTTCAGACGTAATGCTATTGCACACTTAATAGACTATAGTGTAAATATAACTTTTATACGCACTGGGAAACAAAAACTCCTGTGACTCACTTTATTGTGATATTCGCTTTGTTGCAGTGGTGTGGAACCAAACCCACAATATCTCTGAGGTACGCCTATAGTAGAGGTCAAGTTCAATAGAATTACCTGGCTGACAGATCAATGATCATTTCACACTTTTTTCAATAGTTTGATGACATTATTCAGTTATCATTCTTCATTACTCAGTGATAGATGTTTTCACTTTTGTACAGAGACATAAACTGCAAAAAGATAATATTACTCAGATCTCTATTGAAATAGCCAATCAAAGTGGAGTCACTATTAACAGACAGAGGTCTCCATGGGTTAACTGCTTTTGATTTCATGCAGGCCTCTGGACCAAAACCGCATTGTGGTAACACTGTTATATGCTCTCAGCGTAATATTCAGCATCGTCTTGTGCAATGTTTCTACATGATCATTGCTCACTGACATCTAGGTTACTTTCTGATAGATTCATTTGGCTGATGGAACTCTGATGGCTGTGATGGAACAGGGGCATTTGCTATCATCAACTTTTCCTATCAGGAATTCAAACTGAATGTTAATAATCATGGGGATCTGGGGTCAGACCAGGTGTTTGCACTATAAAACTACAGCTAAGTGACGATCCCACGCAGTCCATACTGTTGGCCCATGTTATTGGGGCTCTCTTTAGTTATGAGGAGGTTAAATGCCAAAGTGCCTTGAAAGGGACGCTGCCCACTTGTCATTTAATGTGATCTGCAGTTGTGAGAATTACATTGTCCCATAGGGGAGGAATCCTAGAAAATCTCTCAGGAACCAATCATAGTGTGTTACTATGGAGAAACTATTTCTGGATCCAAAAACTCTCCTTTAGGTGAAAGTTTTAAGTGATTTTTTTAAACTACAAGTAAACAAACATTTCCAAGTGTCAACAGAGCAATATGCCCTATAAAGGAAATGTCCCATTTCCAACATTTTTCTTTCCTTTCACAGGAAAGTCAATACTTTATAATAATTTCAGCAGTAACAATAACCTATATTTATATAGCTAACACAACTTACATAACAAAGGTGCACATCCAAAGAAAACAGTCTCAATCAGCTATCTCTCTGTAAACAGGTCTAACCTCTCTAAGTATTGGTAGAAAATCTACAAAAACTGTAGGATCTGCTAACATGAATATTTCTTCTAAACACCATTTGTATGAGTGTGTATGACACTGGGGGTCTGGGAATTAACTTAGTCCTTTATAAAATAGCAAAACTATTGGATGTGACTAAGTGAAATAAATTATGCAATGAAATAAACTATGTACAAATTACCAATTAACTTACACAGGTATATTATCTTTCTAAATCTTTTGTTGTTCATTACATTGAATGTATCTGTGAATGCTCATAGAAATATTTGTTTTAGGGGAACATCTGGGCTATGCGGAGGATAAATAAACAATAAAATAAAGTAAAACTAATGTATAGCACTGCAGAGCCCTGTGGTTTACCCATTTTGGGGAGCTTACAATCCATCTAGCACTGTGCTAAGCACTTTAGATGTATTACCTGATTTAACTTTCACAACAAACTTGAGTACAGATGAAGAAATGGATGGGAAAGGAATTCAAATAACTTGCCCAAGGCCAAACAATTATTAAGTGGCCAAGCCTACAAGACAGAATACAAGTCTTGGAATGTGTTGCCTGGAGACATGTACAGAAAGTGGAGAGGCAAGTGGATAGCTTAGAAAACAGGAAAGAGGCACAGAAATCCCAAGGTAAGCAATTATAAATATACAGCTAGCACAGCTATTCCATCGGAGTGGGTGGGGCTGTGTAAAATGCCCGCTCAGACAGGAGGGCTTTCATGGTCCTCCTGGCTGTTGGGAGGAACACAGAAACTTCTAAGACTGTCTACTGCCTGAGTCAATTGCTCGCCCTTGCACAGGTATCTTTTAAGGTTAAAAACCACAAACAAACAAAACAAAAACAAACACCTTTTAGTGTTTTTGCTATTTCATTCCTCAATACCCTCTTACAATAGGATTATAGTTTCACACACCTTAGTTATCTTATTGGATTTCTTCCCGCTGAGCTGATTTGGCAAGGCAGGTGTTCCCTTACTTGACAGCAGTGATTCTCAAGCTTGTCTGCACATGAGAATCACTTGGGGGTCTTTAAAACATATGAATGCCTGGGTCCCACCCCACAGCAATTAAATCATAATCTCTGGGGGCAGGGAGGTCAAGGCATCCTGTTTAATAAAAACTCCCAGATGATTCCAGTGGGCAGCCCGGGCTGAGAGTTGCCGTTAAGCCTGAATGAAAGGTTACAGAGTTAGTGTCAGAAGCAGACCAGCTACCCACTGTGTTCCCCTGCCTCATCTTACATGTGAATCAAGCACAGAAAAATATACAGTGGTGTGTTATGAAGTGCTAAATTGAATGGTTGCAATAATAACTTCTTTGACTGGAAGACCCATGTCCTCATCTTAACTCACAATTTGGGTCCTAGAATGTGAACCAGATGGGGCCACTGAAGATTAAAAAAACCCCAACTAGTATGAACTGTTACACTGCAGTCCCACAAAAGTGACAACCAGAGAAATTATAATTTCAGCAACTATTTTCCCAGCTCAGCATTTTCGCTAATGGCGGTCATTTCGCCAATTACTTTTCTCACAGCCTAATAGCTGGGATGCTCAATTTTTATGGATCTTCTTTATTCTGTGCTTCATTAATTTCCCTTCATCTTTTACGTCTTCCCTCCAGCATCTGGGTAGATTCAACCACCTAGTTTATCATATTTTGTGTGAGCTGAGAGAAATGCGGTCCACATATATGCTACTGGTTTCAAAATCCTTCTCCCTCAACCTCACTTCTGAGTTTGGGACGGGCATGGCCACATTCCAATGGCCCCTGGAATTCACTGTGCCCAAAGTTGAACTCAGAGTTTTTCAACTACCCCGATAGTCTTTGGAGCCCCAAATCTATACCCCCTGCCCAGATTCCCTTTCACGTTCAAATAATTATCTGTGAGGCTCCCCCAAGAGTGACACAGGCACTTCAAACCCAATGTGCCCAAAACCATATTGTTTATCTTCCTCTTCATGAATATTTCTCCCCCCCAGATTCTCAGTCGGTGGCATCACTCGATCCAAAATCGAACTCTGGGTGTCAGTCTTGATTTTTTCCTTCATTGTTACTTCTCATATCAATCAACTGCTATGTGCTGCTCATTTGACTTCCTCTGCAGTTCTCTGCTGCCATCCTCTTCCACGCTGGGCTGCCCTAGTTAAGACTATCATGTTTCACAAGCACTACCAATTCAATGCTCAAGCTTCTAGTATTGTATGTCTTAAACCCATCAGCTATGCAGCTGCCGGAGTATAAAATTAAACCTGTTTCATTACCCTCTTAACTTTTAGTGTCTCTCGGGGACAGGATAAAGTCCCATCTCTTCAGCAGGCCAAGCGTCTCTACATCTCCTAGTCCCTGCCTTCTTCTTTACTCACAACTCCCATCAGCCTCTGTCTAGGACTCAGTTCTCCAAAAATAATAGATGTTTGCACTGCCCCTCCAACCTGCTTTGAAATCTGTGCCTCTGGCCCTCTGCCTTTTGTTTGGCTAACTCCTGCCCATCACCTAAGACTCATTTCTATTACGCCTCTTCCGGGAAACTGTACCTTGTCCGCCACTGCCTCCCAGGTTCTACTTTCTTTCATAATATTCCGTGCAATTCTCTTATCATTAAAATTAATCACTATACTTCTCTATAATGTGAATTTCTTGAATTCAGTGAAGATATTCTGTACCCTCAACAACTAGACAGAGTCTGGTACTCAGTGAAACATTGTGAATGATAGACACCTCCATGGCACTCTGTATATGCTTCCTCTACAGTACTCATTATCTTCTATAGCATTTACTGTGTCTTTCCTCTCTCTAACCACACTGCTAACTCCAGGACTACTCTCAAAGACTGTATTGTATTCATCTTTGTTTCTTCAGTGTTAACTATATTGCCTGACCATAAGCAGGTGCTCTACCAGTGACAACTAAAAAAAGGAAGTAAGTAAGGTCCAATCTCCATATAATGGTTCACACAATTTGAAAATGGTAAACGTTAAAAATTCAAGTAAAATTGTAATATTATCCTTCACTTCTCTATACAAACAAATGAAACAAAGATTCCTAGAGCTTTAAGAGATAGTTACTAAAAAAAAAAAAGAGATAGTTACTACCTTCAAGAATATACAATGGAGAAAAAACAGTCTCTTCAATAAGTGGTGCTGGGAAAACTGGACAACTACATGTAAAAGAATGAAATTAGAACATTCTCTAATACCATATACAAAAATAAACTCAAAATGGATTAAATCCTAAATATAAGGCCAGATACTATAAAACTCCTAGAGGAAAACATAGACAAAACTCTGACATAAATCGCAGCAATATTTCTTTGGATCTGTCCCCTAAAGTAAAGGAAATAAAAGCAAAACTAAATAAATGGGACCTAATTAAACTTAAAAGCTTTTGCACAGCAAAGGAAACCACTGACAAAATGAGGAAACAACCTACTTAATGGTGAAAATATTTGCAAATGATATTACGGATAAGGAATTAATCTCCAACATATATAAACAGCTCATAGAACTCAACATCAAAAACACAAACAACTCGATTAAAAACTAGGCAGAAGAGAGCTTCCCTGGTGGCGCAGTGGTTGAGAGTCCGCCTGCCGATGCAGGGGACACGGGTTCGTGCCCCGGTCTGGGAAGATCCCACATGCCATGGAGCGGCTGGGCCCGTGAGCCATGGCCACTGGGTCTGTGCGTCTGGAGCCTGTGCTCTGCAATGGGAGAGGCCACAACAGTGAGATGCCCACATACCGCAAAAAAAAAAAAAAAAGTAGAAGAACTGAATAGACACTTCTCCAAAGAGGAAATGCAGATGGTCAACAGGCACACAGAAAAATGTTCAACATTGCTAATCATCAGGGAAATGCAAATCAAAACTATAATGTGATATCACCTCACCTGTCAGAATGGCTATCATCAAAAAGAACACAAATAAAAAATATTGGTGAGGATGTGGTGCAAAAGGGAACCCTCCTACACTGTTGGTGGGAATGTAAATTGATGCAGCCACTATGGAAAAGAGTATAGAAGTTTCTCAAAACACTAAAAGTAGAACTATCATATGACCCAGCAATTCCACCCCGGATACGTAACCGAAAAAACCAAAAACACTAATTTGAAAAGGTACATGCACCCCAAAGTTCATAGCAGCATTATTTACAATTGCCAAGATATGGAAGAAACCCAAGTCTCCATCAACAGATGATTGGATAAAGAAGATGTGGTATACACATACAATGGAATACTACTCAGCCATAAAAAAGAATGAAATTGTGCCATTTGCAGCAACATGGATGGACTTGGAGGGCATTATGCTAAGTGAAATAAGTCAAACAGAGAAAGACAAATACTGTATGATATCACTTATATGTGGAATCTAAAAAATACAACAAACTAGTGAATATAACAAAAAAGAAGCAGACTCACAGATATAGAGTACAAACTAGTGGTTACAAGTGGGGAGAGGGAAGGGTGGAGGGGCAATATAGGAGTAGGGGTGTAAGAGGTACAAGCAATTAGGTACAAAATAAGCTACAAGGATATATTGTACAACACGGGGAATACAGCTAATATTTCACAATAACTAAATGAAGTATAACCTTTAAAAATTGTGAATCACTATATTGTACTCCTGTAAGTAATACTGTACATCAACTATACTTCAATATTTTTTAAAAAAGGAGCTACTTACTGCCTTTACATATCTGACTGTAAGTAGAATATTTGCCTTATTCCAGAATTGAATAATTATAAGATTCTGAAAGAGATCATCAATTGCATTGATAGAAAGTCAAAAGAAATAGTTTCCTTACAAGTGTGAATGGACAGAGACATGAAAGAATGGCTAGTAAGGAAAGATGGACCTTCCACTGTATACAAACGAAGCATGAGTCATCTATCTTTTTGGCTCTGGTACAATGTTGTTGAAAGCATGACACTAATTGATGCAAAAATCTCAAACATCAATGATTAGGGATTCAAGAACAGTCAGTATTTTAAAAAAACCTTGTCTGTAGGTATTTTAAAACAGTAGAAAAAATTTAAAAGCCCAAAGCAAAGAGCATAATTAATAAGAAGTATTAGTTTATAATAAAATATAGCTCACATTGTTATAGCTTGCAGACAAAAAACAAAACCAAAAGCACTGTAATATTGTCTGTAGCATTGCTGGGAAAAGCTATGAGTATTTAGAAAAGTTTTGCTCCTTTTCTCCCTTCCTATCATCTCTCCTCATGCTAGATAAGTCACTCATAATGTTAGCCTTTTTGGACTCTCTTATCCCACCCATTTAGTAGGTTTTTTCATGTAATATGTTCTTTTTAGACATGAAAAAAAATTGTTTTTCCATTTTCTGTGCTGTTATTTGTAGGTGGCAGTGACATCTGATTTAGAAAAGTCCTCTACAATCTCTGCTAGTGCAAGTGAGGAGGAGAGTGACTCACGTTAGGAACTGACAGCTGTCAGCACCTGCCGTAAGAAATTAAGGTCTGTGAGCCAACCCGCTTTTGACTGAGAACATACCAGCAAGTCTTAGACTGGGAGCTAGGACAAGGCAGTCAGGCTGGAAGGAAGTCGTGAGGTCTGTTAGAGACCGGTTGCCTTTTGTGAAGTCCAGTGGCTGTTTGTGAAAATATGATCTCTACCCACCTGGGTCAGAGTCACCTGGGTTGCTTGTTAAAGATGCACATTTGCACCTCAACCCAGATGTACAAGATCAGACTTCTTGGAGGTAGGGCCCAGGAATCTGAATGTTATCAATCTCCCCAGAGGATTCAGAGGTAGGCTAGAGTTTGGGGACATCTGTTTTAAGCCATATACAAAATGTCTGTGACTACAGCTCCTTTCTCTCCCACCCCAGAGAACCACGTAATTTTAGGGACAGCCTTCAATCCACTTGCATTTAGGTATTTCATTTAGAAACATTTGCATTTTACTTACAAGAAAAATACTTGTGACATACCTTACAGTGAATCCCCATATGTGTAAGGCTCAGAGGTGAGAATGGCTGCGAGGTTCTGAAATAATCTAGCTCATTGAACTCCCACACCGGTCATTCTGGCTTTTCTCTAGAAAAGGCTTCCTAAAGGCTTATCCTCCAGAGCGATCCTCACAGGAAGTATGTTAATCCTTACGAGAACTCAGATGATCTTGTGAATGTAATACAACATTATAATTGTGAACAGGATAGGATCAACCACTGAGAAAGTCTTAATAAAGAGAATATAAAATACCCAAGCTAGAAATTCTAATTTCACAATCTAATAACTAACATTGGCTCAGAAATCCATGCCTCTTTTGGAATGTCATAATTATATGCAGGCCAAGAATGGGAAGCAAAAAGAGAATTTAAATGTGTGCACGTGAGCACACATTAACACACACCTGGAAATGCCAAGAACTAGCGTTCAGATTTTAAAAATCCTCCCACATTCTACAGACTGAATCACCCACTGTGGTCATTTGTACACCACCACTAGCTCATAATTCATATCCATGGCAAATTTGTCTTATCAGGTTTTTTAAAATCTATATTTAAAATTAAAACAAAAATCTATGTATTAAAAGTTCTGTTAGTTTTAACCTTGTCACCAGGAAGGAGTAACCCATAGATATTAACAACCACTATTATATTATTAATCTGTATTTATTTATAAGGTAATGTGAAGAGAGAAAGTGAGACATTAGGCTGGCAAATTTTGATTATCACAAGAGGGAGAAAAAATTCTACAGGATAGAGTCCCTTGTTATAAGTAAAAGTAGAGGCAATTCAGGAGTAGCTTGAAGCTAGAGAGGATTTAAGATTGTAGGGAGGAGAGCGCTATTAGACAGAGAGTAGGTTGGGGAACACTGAAGCCGAACATGAAAGTCTATCTTGGCCTGGCCCTGTGGAATGTTATGAGATAATTTGCAGCAGATGTACATTTCCTCTCGGCTACACAGAGATCTGAGAAGTAGGCAGGTCAAGAGGAGACTGATTTTATTTCACTTGTAGGTAAACGTTAAATCTCTGTACTGTTTCTCTTTGTTATTAGGAAGCTTTCCTTCTCAGGTTCCCCAAGCCAAGATTCTTTGATAAAGCTTGATTTATAAAATTTTGAATAAGTTACTTGAAGCAAAACCATTGTGGAAATGCAAGTGTACAAAAAGTGAATCGGGGTTTGAGTATAATAACTATTAAGCACTTAATCTGTGCCAGCCATTTTGCTACGTGTTTTATCTATACTAATTTCACTTTCAACTATGGTGAAAGGTACTATTATTCTCCCAGTTTTTCAGATGATGAAACAAAGACTAATTAAACAAGGATAGCAGGTAGCAGATAAAGCCAAGGTTTACACTCGAGTCTGATTTATTCTAGTCCCCTTTGTCTTAACTGCAAGCTTGAATGCCTTCAAAAACTGAAAGAGTGTTAACTACATAAAAAGCCTTAAATTTAAGATTCCTATACCTACAATCTCCTTTGACATGTATAAAAGAAATACAACTTTATTTTTAAACCTCCTTGCAAAATTTCAGGGATGTTTTCACAGGTTAAAATTATGACCCAGGTGGAAATACTTCAAAATAGGTCTTTAAAAATTAACATCACTGAGGGTTCAGGTCTTACTATAGATCCTCCCAATAGCACCTATATCTAATAATATCCTTGCCATCCAGAAACCAAAGTCAACCTCCTGGTTTTTATACCATCTGGTTGGCAATTAGGAGTCTTATCTCATACCCGGGACCGAAGCAAAGGATAGCCTTGCCGTGTAATAACACTGGCATAATCTTTATTCAGTTTTTCCCCAGCTGGGGACTTCTTTTTTTAGAATAAGCACCTACTAATTTCATTCTTCTCAGACAAGTTCAAAAACTAGTCAATGCATTTCCTTGTCCACCTAGCAACCTCCTAGCTTCATCTCATCCATCAACATCTTCTGACAGTCCTCTCCCACTTACAATGAGATACCTCCCTCCCTATACTCTCACAGCATTCTGAACATATGTCTCCTGTGGTCTGTGCATCATGCTTCTATATAACTGTAGATTATGTGCTATTTCACCAACCAGACTTTGTATCTATCTTGGCCAACATGGTGGCCAACTCACTGCCATGGTTCAATAAATATTTGTAAACTGACTGACTGGATGAATGTTTCCAATAACTTCTTTTGAAGTATTATTCTTCCCCAGATGGCATCGCTCCTGAGATCTCTATGCACCCTCCTATAAAAAGAAACAAGCTAGGGCTTCCCTGGTGGCGCAGTGGTTGAGAGTCCGCCTGCTGATGCAGGGGACATGGGTTCGTGCCCTGGTCCAGGAAGATCCCACATGCTGCCGCGGAGCGGCTAGGCCCGTGAGCCATGGCCGCTGAGCCTGCGCATCCGGAGCCTGTGCTCCGCAATGGGAGAGGCCACAACAGTGAGAGGCCCGCATAACGCAAAAAAAAAAAAAAGAAACAAGCTAATAGGTCTAGATCGTGGGTGATGAGATACAGGGTCACATATGATCTGGGCCTCACAGCTCTAGTATTATCAATTTAGCCCAAATCTTAAAGGAAAGAAATTGCTTTCATCTTCTCTTAAGAGATTTGTTTATCACATTTTGGAATACAAACAGATAACTAAAAATCTTGTCCTGAAAACGAGTTAGGAATATTAAAAGGAATATTAAAAATCTGTATCCGGTAATCTTCCTGTAGGAGTCCAATGAGAGCTGCCTAAGAGATGTAGCCATGGCTTGAAAACCTTCAAATGAATGAAATCAATCTATTTTATTAATATAATACTCATTATTAACTGTTTTATTTTACAAGAAGCACTGCAGTGGTTAAGAGCACAGAGTCAGGCACACTGCTTGGCCCAAATTCTCTGGAGAGATTTCACTGGATAACAATTATGTCTGAATTAGTCCTCTAGCCACCGGTTGTAAGCACCATTATTCTTGTCTAGAGTATTGTGACAGCCTTGGAAATGGTTTCCCTGCTTCTATCCCTGCTCCCTTGCCCTCAGAGTGAGACATTCACTCGACAGCTCCTGTCTCTCCTTTGCTCAGCCTCCTCCAATGACTTCCCATCTCACTCACCATAAAGCCCCCAGTTCCATAAAATTATTCACGCTACCCACTAAGCCTCTCCCTTGTGTATCTGGTCTCCTCTCCTATTACTCTCCTCTCTTTCACATTTTTCTATCCATAGGTACCCCCTTGCTCTTTCTTGAACATGGCAAACACACGCCCAATGCAAAGCCCAAGATATCTGCCATATGCCATTCCCTCTGTCATAGGTGCTCTTCCTGCATTTGTTATCTGTGTGGCTCCTTCACTCACTGAACTTAGGTCACTGCCTAAGGACCGCATGGTCAGAGTTTCCTTCCCTTACCATTCAATCTAAATCAGTCACACTCTCTCAACTCTTTCTCTCCTTTAATTATCCCCATCTAACAAACTATAGATGTATTAGTATATTTAGTATACTATCCAGAGGTCCAGGATAGAGGGGATTCTATCACTGGATCTGGTACATAGTAGGCACTCAATATTTACTGAATGAATAATGGAATACTTGTGCTAAAACAAACTCATAATTCAGTTATAGTAAGAGGATGTAAAATGTTGAAAACTACAGCATACAAAAGCTAAATAGCATTATACTTGAATGATATTCTACAATCTAGTACAGAATTAAGGGCCAGATATGACATACTTGGTATAGACCGTACGTTTGATGTCCTTGCATGCTTGAATGCTGTTATACAGGACCAGGAAGGAAAACGATTCTCTCTGTTTCTAAATATCCTGTCCCAAAATGAAAGACACACTTTTGAGGATAGCCAGTTTCTGCAGGCTTCCAAAAGTAGAACAGGGTCTGATTACTATAAATAGTTGTCCCTACAGTATGAGTTGACATGGATGCAAAATTTACAAGGTTTTCTTGCATGCTCGAGGAAGTGAGATCTCCCGTCGATGTCCTGGGATATGGCCACTATCTGCAGAGGGAACCAGAATGTTATACAGCCGAGAACACTTGGCCAGCAGTCACTACTTGTGGCTTGGCTGTGTTCACTCTCACAATCTGGAAACCCAGAAACTGTGGGCACCACACTGGTTTACACCTACCACTCAGCTGTCTTCAGGGCACCTGTGCTTTTTAAAAAAATTTTTATTTTATACTGGAGTATAGTTGATTAACAATGTTGTGTTAGTTTCAGGTGTACAGCAAAGTGCTTCAGTTATACATATACATGTATCTATTCTTTTTCTTTTGATGACTTGCTATGTACTCAGTAAATGCAAATAAACTTGATTATTGGCAGAAGGAAAACACAGAAATAAAGGTAAATCTATTGCAGAAATAGCAAATGAATTCTTTTTTAATTATTATTTTTTATTGAAGTATAGTTGATTTACAATATTCTATTAGTTTCAGATGTAGAGCAAAGTCATTCAGTTATACATACATGTATATATCTATTCTTTTTCAGATTCTTTTTCATTATAGGTTATTAAAAATATTGCATATAGTTCCCTGTGCTATACAGAAGGTCCTTGTTGTTTATCTATTTTATATACAATAGTCGTGTATCTGTTAATCCCAAACTCCTAATTTATCCCTTCCCCTCTTTCCCCTTTGGTAACCATAAGTTTGTTTTCTATGTCTGTTGAGTCTATTTCTGTTTTGTAAATAAGTTCATCTGTATCACTTTTTTAGACTCCACATATAAACGGTATTATATGATATATGCAAATTAATTCTTAGGAAATAAATTGTGAGTGACTTAAGCAGCCTTATACTTCTTAATATTTGTATATCTGACACTAACTTCTTCCTGCCTTCCATAATTATGAGTTAAAATAATTGTATACACGTGCTTTTAGGTTTTTAAAAACAAGCTGGGGGCTTCCCTGGTGGCGCAGTGGTTGAGAGTCCACCTGCCGATGCAGAGGACACGGGTTCATGCCCCGGTCTGGGAAGATCCCACGTGCCGCGGAGCGGCTGGGCCCGTGAGCCATGGCCGCTGAGCCTGCGCATCCGGAGCCTGTGCTCCGCAACGGGAGAGGCCACAACAGTGAGAGGCCCGCGTACCCGCAAAAAAAAACAAACAAAAAAAACAAGCTGGGATGCTTATAAGCTCAGAAAGATGAAACTGAATGCAGAAATTTTAGCTGCAAAATAAACTGCAGTTGTAACAGTGTCTCCAACACCACGTTGCACTGCACCCACCTTTATGACTCAGAGAAAAGCCTTTCTTGGGAGATAGTGCTCCAAGAAGCTTATAGCTTCCTCCAGGGTGACAATTAAGTCACCTCTACAAGCAATAGCCTTAGAAGGATTTCCTTCCAGTCATTTGTTCTAATCAGGAGATAAGACTACGTTAGACTCCTTTTCCCTTGCAAGTTTTACACATGAAAACCTTCACTCTTCAATGAAAAGCTGTATTAACTTCTATGCTGAAACATACATTAATTTGTAGCACAAGCCTTCAGGCTAAAACCAACCCCTCAAGACTGATTTTGCCAGAAGGAAGAATGTCAGAATTCCCAGAGCCTCTTTTCCTGAGTAGTTAAACTCTAGAATATGTCTTCAAAAATTACAGAGGTCTCAAGTTCTTACCTACTGCCACCTTCTGCCTCTAGGCAAGAGGAGAACCAATCCACCAAGGCTGAGAGGTAGGTCACTTTTTTATTTAGCAAAGGACTTGCAGGGTTTTTACTTCAGCAGCACATTCAATAATGTTGGAATGCTACACAGAAGCTTAGCATGGCCATTCTGTAGGGGTGACATGCTAATTTCTATACATATATTTTTTATTTGTTTTTGTTTTTTTTTTTTGCGGTACGCGGGCCTCTCACTGTTGTGGCCTCTCCCGTTGCGGAGCACAGGCTCCGGACGCGCAGGCTCAGCGGCCATGGCTCACGGGCCCAGCTGCTCCGTGGCATGTGGGATCTTCCCGGACCGGGGCACGAACCCGTGTCCCCTGCATCGGCAGGCGGACTCTCAACCACTGCGCCACCAGGGAAGCCCTATACATACATTTTTTTAAAGCTCGATGTACAACAGAGTATGTAGTGCATTAACTTTTGTATAACAAAAGGGGAGGAAAGACTATATATTCATATTTGTCTGTATTGGCATAAAAAAACACAGAGTAGGTAATAAAACTGATAGCTTAGGGAACAGAGGTTTGGAGAACTTGATGAGTGGGGAGAAGAATGGAGGTGAGTCTACTTGGTGTAGCCTTATTGCTTGGGTTTTGAATCAGGGCAATTTATTACTTATTCAAAACTTTAAAAGGTCCCATAGGAAGACATGGTCTTTCTTAATAATATTTAATTTTGTTTTACCTTTGAAAATAATTGTGATACCACTTCGTTCTCTGGTTGTGCATACCAAAGATATAATGCAATAGCCATCACTTCTAAGACATGCTTCTTGTGAAAATAGACCACAATTAGATTATGATCATGAATAAAAACCCAGGTAGGCCTTACTGAAAATAAAGACCAAATTTTTCATCTTGACATTTTTGTCCTGCTGAATTTCTTAGCTGTCTTTCTTCTAATAATAAAAATGCACCAGAAATAAAATAAAATTTCTCTCTATTTCATTATTTATATCACCAATCAGTAAAAAAAAAAAAAAAAAAAAGCTGTCTAGTGAGGTCCTACTGTATTTTGGTGTATATATCCTAACCTTTACATTTTACAGATGAGGGAAACTGTGGCTCAGGACATTTCAGTTACTTGGTCACTTTGCTAGCCCAGCATACATGCCCAGCTTTGTCTGATTAGAAAGCTCTCACTCTGCCCAGAGAACCACTGCAGCTTCTCCCAAGGCATGATTCTTCTTGAAAGCAAGTGATACGTTGACCAGAAATGTTCCGCTGCTAAGCTGTGGAAACTCAGGCAGGCATCTTATAAATGAAAAATCAGAGAGAAGTTTCTTATTTCTTTTCCTGCTCTAACATCCAGATGAATTATGCTACATTGCTGCCTACAATGAAAATAGGTTCTGGAAAGTGCATTAGAAAAATGATCTGACTGCTAAAATGTTTATCCAATGGATGGAAAGAATGTCTTATCGTTTCCTTCCTAACCCTGAGGCTCTATAACTCTTTCTATTTAGACCTCTGAGGAGTTAGGTAGACAGTGCCTATGAATTATTTCATTATCCAAAGCACTGGTTAATAAATGTATAAGATAAAACCACTCTTCTATGATGATCCTCAATACTACTGCCTTATGTAGAGTCAGTCAAATAACTGAACTTTAATAATATTAAGCATGGGATGAATTCTTCCTCTAGTCATGTGCAATTGCCACCAGACCGGGCACAAACCATAAACGACCAAACAAAAACAAAACGTAAATGGGACTATATCAAAATTAAAACCTACTGCTCTTAGGAAAAAAAAAACTGTTATGAAAATAAAAAAACAAACAAAACTAAACACATTTTCACCATACAACTGAGCAATCATGCTCCTTGGTATTCACTCAAATGAACTGAAAACTTATGTCCACACAAAATCTGCACATGGCTGTTTACAGCAGCTTTACTCATAACTGCCAAAACCTGGAGGCAACCAAGACACCCTCCAGTAGGTAAATGGATAAATAAACTGTGGTACATCTTGACAATGGAATATTATTCAGCACAAAAAAGAAACGAGCTATCAAGCTATGAAAAGACATGGAGGAGACAACTGCGTATGACTAAGTGAAAGAAGCCAATCTGATAAGGCTACATACTGTATGATTCCAACTATATGACATTCTGCAAAAGGCAAAACTATGGAGACAATAAAAAGATCAGTGGTTGCCAAGGGTTGGAAGGCATGGATGAATAGGCAGAGCACAGAGGATTTTTAGGGCAGTGAAAATACTATACACGATACTATAATGATGGATATAAGTCATTATACATTTTTTCAAACCCATAGAATGTACCCCAAGGGTGAACCCTAAGGTAAACTATGGACTTTGAATGATAATGGTGTGTCAATGCAGGTTCATCAGTTGTAACAAATGTACTACTTTGAATGGGGGATGTTGATAATGGAGGCGGTTACGCAGGTGGTTGAGGGGGAGGTGTATGGGAACTCTCTGTACCTTCCTCTCAATTTTGGTGTGAACCTAAAACTGCTCTAAAAAAAATAAAGTCTTGTTTAAAAAAAAAGCATAGAATGAGAGAAGATATTTGCAATACATATATCTTACAAAGGATTTGTAACCAGAAAATATAGAAATCTCTTACAACTCTGTTACAAACAGCTCAACACAAAAGTGGGCAAAAGATTTGAACAGATACTTCTCAAAAGAAGATAAATGTCTAATGAACCCAAGTAAAGATGCTCAACTCCATTCATCTATCAGAGACTGATTTAACTTGACATGCAAATTAAAATTACAGTGAGCTACCACTACACACCCACAGGGAAGGTTTACTTAAAGACGTTAATAATATCAGGTGCTGGTGAAGGTAAGGAGAAACTAGAACTCTCAACCATTTCTGCTGGGAAACCAAACTACAACAAACACAACGCTAAATGTAAACTTATCATACAGCAAAGCAATTCCACTCTTAGGTGCTCACCAGGAGAAATAAAAACACAATTCTACAAGAAGTCTTGAAAATCAAGGTTCATACCAATTTTATTCATGGCAGCCAAAAAATGAAAACTACCTAAATGTCCATCAATAGGAGAATGGATAAACAAATTGTAGTATATTCATAAGATGGAATACTAAGAAATTTTTAAAAAAATCTTGAAGTACTTAGATATGCAAGGACATGGGTGAAACTCAAAAACATTACATATGAAAGAAGCCATACACAAAAGGATACATACTGCATGATTTCATTTATATGTAATTCTTGCTAAGGCAAATGAATTTATAGTGATAAATAGCATATCAGAGGTAGCCTAAGGCCAAGACTGATTGCAAAAAGACATCAGGGAATTTTGGGGGGGTGACGATAATATTCTCTATCTTGAATGTGTATACAAGAGTACACATTTTTCAAGATGCATTAAGTTGTAAATTTAAAATAGGTGTCTATTTTATGTAAGTACACCACAACGAAGTTGTTTTATGGAAAAAAGTTCTTGTCAAGATCAGGTTCTGTCACAACAACTAAGCAAAAGATGAAGATAAAATTTTTCTTTAATTTTTAAAAAATATTGTGAACGTTTTTATGTTCTAAAAATGTTTAAGGTAGAGATACATTATGTAAAATTCTGACTACAATGTCTGAGATATGGTAGGTGATCAACAGATACTAATTTCATTCTTTTTTCCAGTTGTTTGTGTGTGGAAAATGTAGGTAAATACTGAGAGATACAGCAAAAGGACAAGATTATGAGTCAATGGTTAGTCATCTAAGAACAATGAGAGGAGTTTAGTATTTTATGAAAGGTCGTCCCTCTTGTGATTTTTAATATGACCTGGGTTTCAGAATGTCCTTGCTGTTTACATTCTTAACTCTGGCATCTCTCACTTTTTATTGGACTCATTTGGCGTTTAGTACACATTTCCTATATTAGACATTTCATTTTTAAGCAAACATCCTTGTTTTTCAACTTTGTCACCAATTCTTAGAAGGCAAGAATCATGCCTGATACCTTTTATTTTTGTACTGCTGATTTGTACAGAAGAAGCATTCAGTAAAATTTGAATATTGTTGATGAGATGGATAGTCTCATCTTTGAAAATATTGTTGATGAGACTGATAGCTTCATCAATATTATTTAATCAAATAAATTAAATATTATTAACTTCCAAATAAAATGAAAAACTTTGATTAAGTCAGATATTTTAAGGTCTTTTTCTTTCTCTTAATATATTTATAAACCTACAATCCTTCATTTATTCAGTTGCTTAGTCTCTTAATAAACACACATTGAACATCACTGGCCAAGCATTAAGTGCCAGAAATACAGAGATTATTATGTGCTCATATTCTAGAAAAAATGTCAAATACAGCAACAAATTTATAACGGTGGGTCAAATGCATCATGAGAAGTGTGTGGACAGGGAGAAAGATGGTGCTGAGATAAGGTTCCAGATAAAGTTCACAAAGAAAATTCTGATCCATCCATCCATTATCTAATCTAAAATTCTGCAATCAAATGTAATGCCACTTAGATATCTCAATGTAGATGGTCTATAATTGATACTATCAATAAAGACTGAGTTATTTGGGCATTAAGACTGTGGCTATTTTCCCAGGCAAGGACAGTAACTCCTCTTCTCTGGTTACTTAAACACCTGCAGTTATGCCTAAAGACAGTAAGCCCATCCAAGCCTTCACTTTTATTTATGAGAAAGAAACTTTGTTTGCATAAGACAGCCCAGAGAGTCAACAGTGAACCCATAAATTAGGATATGAAGTTGATGTCTTCCATTTTGGACCTCAGTGGAAGGTCAAGGCGACTACTATGGGCAGCTTTCTTCCACAGAGGGAAACATTTCTGGCAATTCTGAATGAGAAGCAGGTCACAAGGATTTTGTCTACTTATGTATTTCCTTGATTGCAATTTGATATAAGGAGGTAATCTGGGCCAATCTGCTCTCTCTCTCTCTTTTGGCCAAAAAAGGGGAAATAGCATTAGGAAAACAGTTCAAGTTATTACATCTTCATTCAGTTGAAAACTCAAATGCTCATGCTACCTCGTTGGTCAGGGACCTCCTATATGATGTTTCCTTTATGAAATTTTCCACCGCCTGCAACTTTCCTTTACCCAGAAAATCCCTCCTTATCCTCCAGATCCTAATTTACACGGCACTTTCTGAAAGATGGCTTTCTTGGCTGCATGCCTTCAAATACACAACCAGCTCCTATCCCAACAGATTAGTAAAGTTTCCCTCATATGCTCTCACACTGCTTCTTCATAAAGCTTACGACATTTGTAATTAATTAGTTATTTGTTTATTTTCTGCCTTCCTTACCAGTCTGCACCCTCTGTATGGGCAGACACTGTTTCTATCTTGTTTGTACTATAGGCACCTAACAGCTATTTGTTTAATAAATGAAATTTACACACAGTAGTGAAATTCAGGGAAATAATGCTTTCAGCTTGTTAACGAGAAATCCAAGATAAAGCATTTATCTATTACATAAGTAATTCTCACAATTTTTAAATAGCATCCTAGTTTGATAATGTTGTATTTCCCTTCTGCACTATTGAGCATTACTATAAAACCTAGGGTTCTATTTAACATAGAAGTTACTTTTATGGCAATATGTGTAATTCCATTTTATCATAATTAAACACAGAAAAATAAAATGCTATGTGAAGCAAAAGGCAAAACTTTCTTTAGATACTATGGTTGTCCTGACTCACATCTTTTCTGTTTTGACTCTACTCTTGTTTACCAGAACCATTCACAACATCCCAACTTCTATGGTTTCCTAAGAGGTTTGACTGAATCACATTGAATAATTCAAATGATACATATTTTGGTAGCATCGTATTTTTTCAAAGTGTGCACTGCTCTAAAGTCATTTTTATACTGCTACCAAAATACATCATGTATCATATAATCACCCTGTTTTGGCATGATTGTGCTACGTTTTAAGTCTATTCAGATAGTAGTCGTTTACTATTGAGTTTTACTTTTAGATGGTTATAAAGTCTACCACAATTAAGACTGTCAGAAAATTTTTCTGAAAGTTGGAAATAAGGCAAAAAGGTGGGGAACTTATCCTTATCCATAAAAGGTCGATGGCCACCTAAGGATTGTCTAGGCAGGAGCAGTGCTATCCCAAAGAAATTTCCATGAAGATAGAAATGCTGCCCAATATGGTAGCCCCTAAGCCAGTACAGCCATTGAGCATGTGAAAAGTGGATAGTGGGGCTAAGGATCTAAAAGCTTTATTACGTTTAATTTTAATTAATTTGAGTTTAAATTTTAATAGCCATATTTAAAGAATTAGTGGCTACTTTATTTATTTACAGGTCTAGAGGAATGTACTACTTGTCTCATTTATTATTATTTTTGAATTTTAGAATTTTATTTATTTTTTATACAGCAGGTTCTTATTAGTTATCCATTTTATACATATTAGTGTATATATGTCAATCCCAATCTCCCAATTTATTATTATTAAAACACCTAGACTTAGTAAAATTACTTGTTAATTTGTAGAATTTTATCCAATAGATATGCAAATAATTTTTGCCCAGTGGAGCAAATAACCCCAAAGATTTATGACCTGTTAGATATTAGCCAGTTTTCAAATCTGACATAGTAATTTTGCTTTAACATATCTTTGTTAATTTGCCTATGTATACATAATGCCTCACATTTTCTCCAAAGCGATCGTAACATCTGGTTTCTTTATTAATTAATATGTGCAACTGTTTATATTTGTTCATTTTATATTTTCCAGAGAGGCATGATTTGAAAATTAGACTTTAGCAGTTTTGGAGGTCACCCCCAAAAGCCCCTAAAATTCACTTATAAAATTATTTTTGAGATTTCTCAGAGAGCATCCAATAAATGACAAAGATTTGTTATTTTACTCTATAAAAGTGAAAAAAATTGCTAGAAATAATTAGGTTTGGCAGTTTCGTAGTTACTAATTAGTTCAATACTATTATATAAGAGCTGTAAAATCAGAATAGAGACTCAGACTTCCTTAGGCTAATTTGCATAGATAAAGTGTTAATATAAATATTTCGGAAACGAGATGCTTTGTGGGGAAGGCCCTGGAGATTCTTCAGTGCCTTCCGTAATATGTTGTTGTCTCAGAGAAAACATTGGTCAAACCATTATGAGAGCCCTATTAAAGAATTTTACTCTCCTCTCTTCTGACATCATTGGTTATTGTCAGAAATTAACAGCCAATCAGTCCCATCATCAAACAGTTCTCTGTTTTTGGACGCCTGCCTGAAGGCGCTGCTATAAGCTATAGGCTAGAATCGGTGTCTTCGACAAAGAAGGTCAGTCCAGGAGCCTCATACAAAGGACAGTACCAGTACTCTTCAAAGAATAGACTCTGCGGGATAGGCTTCTAAACTCACATGGCTTAGACAGCTTTCAGGCTGTACCAGTGAAATGAGTCAGGTATTGCTGGACTCCTTGTAATCTAGAAGCAGGCATACTGCATGAAAGGATTAACCACCAGGACTAAATGAGCTCATGGGGAAAAAGCAAGTGTGATTATTTGTCTGGAATATGTTTGGCATTATTTTAACATTCTATTTTTTAATGAGCATATAAGGAAATGCTTTCTCTTCCTTCTTAAGTTATCTCTAATCCTAACATTAGAAAGTTATGCTTTGGAAACTGAAATTAAATGTTCTAAATGGTATCTGAGTCTCACCAACCCACTTGGAATTTAGAAGTAAATATTTTTTACTGAGTCTCCTTCCTTTCCATGGCAATAAATATATATATATAATAAAATAATAAAAATTATAACATAAAAATAATAAAATAATTTAAAATCTCCATAGTATCAATAGGAATCTATCACCATATTTACCAGGATATAACTACACAAATCAGTGTTGCAACCAAGTCTATGCTTGGAGTGTCACATTTCAGATGGATTCTTACTTAAGTATGGCAGCTTATCATTATAGAACACATGCGGAGTGGGCGCCCACAAAGCCTTTCTAGGAAGCTGATCTAGTAGGTTAGGGAACTTAGCAAATTTGAGGGCTCTAAAAGAGAAGCTTTCACCTAAATGTATAGGTATTGCAGGTGAAATCTAGTGGAAAGAGTGTTTTGGGGTTGGTTTCCTAGCATTAAGATAGAAGAGGTATTAAAAGTGAATTTTAAAAGTCCAACTTAAGATTCCTTATGAAAATTTCCAGACAGAAGTAAATTTTGTGGGGGAAAATACTTAAGTCACTCATAGCAATTTTACACTTAAAAATTATATATATACTGTGGCTGTTTGTGTACAGGTATATATTTTAGGGCTGCATACTGATCAGATGGTAAAACTCCAAAAGTGTTTAGATGTGAGTCACTCCAAGTATCAATAAACTATCATCTTCACCAATGAACTCACTTCTTCAACTTGAGCCTGAACCCTGTGCTGTGCGCTGTGAAGTGCCACGTTCATCTCACTGAACTTCTCGAGAAGTTGTGTTTGACAGGCCAAGTCCAGGAAGCACAGTGCTGGCAAGGGACATGTATCTAACCTCCTTGGGTGTGGTCATCTCCGTCGGGCATTCCCTAGAAGGAACAGCACCTTAATTAATCCCCATCCAGCACTGTGCTGGTGAGTTCTGAGGAGGCGATCAAAAATATACCATAACTGCATCTGACAAAGCTCCTCATGGAAACTTGGTCTTTAGGAAATTCAGGAGCATTGTTCTCTTTTTCTGCTGTCTGTGGAAGGGGCTATCTTTTCTGCCTCAACTCTGTGATTATAGAATCACCTGAAGAATTTAAAGGGGGACAGGAGTGATAAAATAGTCCAATACTTGTTTATTTGACTAGGTATTCAAAGGAGTGAATTCATAAAGTTGCAACAATGCTTTATAAGTTATAATGGAAATTTAAATCTGCCCCAGATATGGTCATGGACACTCGATATGCTGTCTCATTTTTCTCAAAACTCTGTAAAGAAAATCTCATTCTTCTCAAAACTCTGTAAAGTTTTATCAAGGGGGTGGAATGCTCAAGATTTCAAGGTTTAAGAATGACACAGAATGGATTTAAATTGCAGTAGGTTTGCACAAAGTCTGCACTTATTCTATTAGAGCACATGCTGCCCTCTGCTTGGCTGCATCTTTTACTGGGATCCCTGATGATACGTCACTTTTTCAGGGAACCTTCTAGACAACCACATCTAAAAAAGCCACCAAGTCGTTCTTTATCTTAGCACTCTCTTCTAATTTTCAAGTTAGTACCTATCAGAGATATTCTGTAAGAAATTATAATAATAATTTTTAAGAAGTTTAATAATCATGTGTTTGGTTCATAATATTTGTTTGTTGCCTATTTCCCTTCACAAAATGATGGAATGATGGAGACCACGAATGTTCGACATACCTTGTTTACTGTCTAAATTCCATACCTGACATACATTAAGAAATTGATAAATATCTATTTTTAAAAAGATAATCCATTATTATTTTAAACAGAAATAATAATAAAAAGATAATCCAAAAATATTAAATGCTGTGTCCGTAAAATTTTACATTAACTCCAAAGTGCAAACTGCAATTATTACATTATATGTGGGGGAATAGCAAAGCTCATTTGCAACTTAACATCTATGAAATCATGATTAATATTTGTCAACAGTTTCCTTAGAGTTTTTAACTTCTTCCCTCTTCCATAAAAGACCTAAGGGAAGGGACTGAGCATATATTAGTCGTGTCCCATGTTTATATCAGTTACAGTTGTGAGAATCAGGAGGGACAATTAATGTTTGGGATGAATCAGCTTATCAACAATGCACGGCACACATTTCATATTGTTAATGGCTCTTTTCTACCCAAAGGCTGTGTCTCATCTATTTAAAAGCCTTCTGCTGTACCTACAAACTTATTTCTTTATACGTAAAATCAATTTCTGTAAACAACATCTTTGCTTTTGAGAAAAGCTTCTTCCGAAAAAATTTTCGGGATAAAAATGGATAATCGCTTACCCCTATTGCCAAACTCCAGCAAAATACAAAACTCATCCCTCCTGGTTTGCACAACTGTAACTGTTGCCACTAATACTCTTTCATTCCATTCCCTTTAGGTCTTTTATTTAATAAGGGAAAATCATAATTAGATTTCAAAGAAATTCTCAAGTGACATATAATTCCTATTTATTGTGGCTTGTATATGTGGCCAACAGAATCTGAAAAACTCATGTAATCACCTTGCAGGACAAATTGAGAAGGACTATTTGTCATTTCTTTACATTTGTTTCTTTACCCCTTCAACAAACACGAAGTGCTTCCCATTGGAAGACAACCCCCAGCTGCCTTTTCCACAGCTTCTACCAGGAGACATCTCTTCTTACTCAAAGCACAGGTGCTCAGAAAACCAAAATAAAAGTAAACTGGAATACCGGAACAAGTTTTGCTGATGTGTCTTTTCTCCCTTCACGCTAGTTTCTTCTAGGTGGTTTAGCCATGTAAAAGCTATTTTTTCCATCTTTCTTAAAGGTCTCACTAAGCACCAGTTTCAAATGGAATGTTATGTTCTTTAGAAGCCCCCCCCACCGAATGCTGCAGGCAAAATCGGTGCAACCAGATTTGCTATCTGCTGAACCTCTTTAAATAAAAATATGTATGTAAAATTAACCTCTTAGAAATACCAACCTTACTTAATCAGTAAATCTAGACAATACTGATATTCACCTGGATCTCCAGGGCAAGGAGACTTTTCAAGGTCTAAGGGGGTTATCCTACTTTCACACTTTAACAAATTAGCTTTCGCTTTTGCTTTTTTTTTTTTTTTTTTTTTTTTTTTTTTTTTTTTGCGGTACGCAGGCCTCTACTGTTGTGGCCTCTCCCGTTGCGGAGCACAGGCTCCGGACGCGCAGGCTCAGAGGCCATGGCTCACGGGCCTAGCCGCTCCACGGCATGTGGGATCTTCCCAGACCAGGGCACGAATCCGTATCTCCTGCATCCGCAGGCAGACTCTCAACCACTGCGCCACCAGGGAAGCCCTCGGTTTTGCATTTTATTCTTCAGCTTATACTCCACTTGTTTGCCAGCAATTCCAGATTTCTGCTGAGCACTCTTCCCACTGTCTTCAATTGACTCTAGCCAGTGGACTTAATTTCAGGGCTTAAATTCAGGAAGAAGTTTCAGGTTCTGAGAAAAGTATCAAATTCTGAATAAGATCTATGTTCTCAAGATTTTTTCCCCTAAGTCATCACTGAATTCAATGAATCTTTAGACTGAACATAAAATGAAGTTATTTAAAATTATTTATGATAAGACATGTATGGGTATGACATAAAACTGAAGATTAAGGCTGCAAATCATAGGCTGAGCAAGAATTTTCAAGCTAAGTATTAATTTGAAGAATTGAGTCAACATTCTAAACTTGGAATACAGAAAATATTTTTAAAAGAGAAAGAGAGAGACTTTATTAACAAAAGTTCATGGAGCTATCTAGTATATTGTTATACCAACTAAAAATAAACTTTAAAAATTACTTTTGGGGCTTCCCTGGTGGCACAGTGGTTGGGAGTCCGCCTGCTGATGCAGGGGACACGTGTTCGTGCCCCGGTCCGGGAGGATCCCACATGCCGCGGAGTGGCTGGGCCTGTGAGCCATGGCCGCGGAGCCTGCGTGTCCAGAGCCTGTGCTCCGCAATGGGAGAGGCCATAACAGTGAGAAGCCCGTGTACCGCAAAAAAACAAACAAAAAAATTACTTTCGCATCACAGAATATTGAAAGGCTGTTACTAACCCCAACCTGATTTCCCTCATTTCCACTAGAAGCAAGGCATTGTCTTCAAAAAAATTTTCCCTGCTTAAGAAATATTATATAGCAATATTAGCATGTTATTTTTATATATTTATATTCACCTGCATTTAAGGATTTACAAATTAATATAAGCTTTGTAAATTTTTGTTACATTTTGAAAAATATGGGTAGCATATTTGTATAGTAAATATTCAATCAGAATGTTCTAAATTTACCAAGTATGGAACAATAAAATAAGACTCAATTTCTCCCTCCCTCATATCCTCTGTCCCTCTTTCTTCTACAAAATTGAGTTTTAGAACTATAGGTGTCTTTTCCAAAGTTTGATACTTAATTTGAAATCTCACTTAGCGTATTCCAATATAGAAAATATAACGTACTTAATTTTTGAAACACTTAAAAGAATTTTAAAATTTATTTTAAAAATTGCTCTCATTGAAGTCACTTTTTCGATACTGATGAATTGCTTTGTGTCTTAGTTTGATATTTTCTTTCCTGAAATAAATTAAATGACACTGTTTATCTTAAAATTTTCTATGAACTGACCATTAATATGACTTAACATTTTATTGAATTATAAATATGTTTACCTAATACATTTTGGTATAAGTTTCCTAAATCTGATCTAACTTCTAAAGTAATAATCTAATCTGACAGTTTGACAAGACTTTAAAATTTTCAAAGAGATTTCAATTCAGGAAATTTGTACCAAGGCCCTAAAAAAATCAACTTCAATTGATTTGTAAAATACTTAAAGGGAATGTCCAATTTTCTCTGTAGAGTCATCTTTATTTAGGTTTTCTAATAGCAAACTACTCCCTTACCACACATAACCAGATTTATTGTTGAACAAGAAAGGGAATCTAAGGTTATTATTTTTTTTAAATATAATCTACTAATTGTAGTACTGAGTATAGTATGGTCAAGAGAAAGCAAACTAGATTTTTCTTCAGTGGCTTTACACTGAGAGGTACAGAATGGTCTAACAGCTTTCTGGCAGCCCACATTTATGATAAGAGTATTTGAAACCACAAATAAACGAAGCATAAAAAGACTCCTACACCGCACCACTGCAATGATTAGAAAGGACCTTCTTGAGCTTTGAAAACAGAAAGCAGCGAGCGAGCAAGCAGCCTGCAGCCCTGAGCAAAAGCTCTTTCCCATCAAAACTCTGTTGCAAATCCAGCTTCTCCTCTTGCAAACCCACAGGCTAGAAGAGGGAACCACAGCCACTCCAAAGTGGAGTCTCAGGCCCATCATTAGTGGTTTCTGTCACCTTCTTGGTGCTTTTCCTTCATGAATGAAATATGTAGATGGCATCTTACATTGGATCCTTCAATGAGGAAGAAGGTCAGAAGACGTAGTTAACACAGCCAGCACATTAGAAATCTGTGACCGATGTACTTACACCTCCAAATGCCTCCAGATTTCAGCCTCTGGAAATATCTAGCCCATTTCTTTATGGCACTGTTGCTTCCATCAGCTGTGGAAATTAACATAAAATAATATAGTAACCCAACAAGTGCTGGACAGTGTTCCAGAGCATCAGATTAAGTGAACACTAAAGGCACACTGACGGTGTACAAAATCTGAATGATAAACAGCAAGTAAATACCTTCCGATCCACCAGAAGGGGGAAGGATGCTGAGCTGCTACTGCTGCTGCCTGCTCTCTTGTGTAACAGCAAAGGCGGCTCAATCCCTCTGACAAGCAGTGAAGCTTGGCTGCCTATTGGCGTCTGGGCGGTCCTAGTGCCTGCCCCAGGTTAGCACACAAGGTAACTCTGAAGAGCCTATTTCTTGTGATTCTTCTAGTGGGTTTCATCAAGGGTTTTTCAGGTACGTCAGCTTGTTAAGCATTAGGGAAGTGGGGCTTGGGTTGGAAAAAAGTGATTAGTAAACAGGGTTTCTAATGTTCCAGATACTGTTGAAACAAACAAAAAGATTACAAATGATCTTGTCTGTTAAATAAACTGTACTATTGAAAATATTAGAGCCAGAGGGCTTATAGAAAGAAAACTAATTCCCACACATACTAAACTGACTGTAATCCATGTCTTTTGCTCCCCGCCTCCTATATTTAAAATGTAAAGGGAAAAAAAATGAAGAAGTAGGGGATCTTTAAAAGCTTGATAAATCTTTTATTTGCAAAAAGTATTTGTTAAAGACCTAAAAACTCCATGTTTAGTATATTCTGTTTAGAAGTCTCCAATAAAATAAATGCAAAGCAAACAAAATAGAGACCTATAGGAGCTTATTCTCTAAGAGAGGCAAAATGTACAAAACTCCAGATAAACACCACCCTCCATCTTTCTCTATTCGTTTGCCCCACTTATTTTTCCTTTGTAGCACCTTTTCCCATATAACATTTTTACTTTTTTATTTAGCTACTGTCTAACTCCCCACTGCAACATAAGTTCTATGAGGGAATCTGTTCTATTTATTTTGATGGAATAATACTTTGAGCGCCTGAAAAGTTACTTAGCACATCGTAGGCCCTCAGTAAATAAATATTTGTGGAAAGAATGAACAAGACACCAAGCTAAGAAATTACACTAAAGAAAACAAGTACAAAGTTAATCTCTTAACTGATTAAATTCAATTGGCAGATCTCTCTTAAGCAGCTGTTTTATTTAAGGGATTGTGTTGAGTTTATATTTGCCTTTAAGAAGCTTATAATTTAAATGTAGAGAAGAGATATTAATATATGTCTGCAATCAGACAATTATGTGCACATATAACATTTGCCATAAGGGAGTAAACAATATGTCAGGATGTACAATACTTGCTAGAGGTTTTGTTTTGACATTATGAATATGGTGTTCAGCCAGGGGATTGGGTTTGAGAATTCAACACTGATTTCTCCCCCCAAGTACTTAGTTAGAGTTTGGTTGCCAGTAGGCTGTTTGGTTCAGAAGGGATCAGAATCTGGAAAGTCAACTCCACTAAGATTTATTAAAAGAGTAAATATAAGTACTAACACAGGTGAAGAGAAGGAAGGCAGGTAGGTGGGTGCTCCAGGCCCCAGCTCAAAGCCTCAGGAAATCACCAGGAGTGTCTAGCATCCTCCAAGAGGTAGCTGCCTTCGAACAGTGCGGGGCCCCTCATACCTAGTGGTCCAGGAGGTCAGACCTTGTAGGTGAGAAATGGCAGCCAGTAGCAAGAGTTTTGGCCCATAACAAGGTTTGCTGGTAAGGCTGAGGCTCAGAATTTCAGAGACCAAGAGGGGAGAGAGAGAAGATGGAATATCAAAGTAAGACTCTCCCCATGGAGAACACAGGTGGAATGTTCTTATAGGAAAAGTACACACCCAAAACTCACAGGGTCGGACTGAGCCCCAAACTCACAGGGTCAGACTGAGCCCAACAGTAAGTGGCAGTCATGCTTTTTAAGATCTAAGGATCTGGGGCTTCCCTGGTGGCACAGTGGTTGAGAGTCTGCCTGCCAATGCAGGGGACACGGGTTCGTGCCCTGGTCCGGGAAGATCCCACATGCCGTGGAGCGGCTGGGCCTGTGAGCCATGGCCGCTGAGCCTGTGCGTCCGGCTCCGCAACGGGAGAGGCCACGACAGTGAGAGGCCTGCGTACCGCAAAAAAAAAAAAAAAAAAAAAAAAAAAAAGATCTAAGGATCTGGAAGTCAATCAGTTGGATTGATCTCAAGTCACATGCAGGTCAAGCAGCTGTGGCTGTGTTTGGGGAAGAGTTGCCTGAAGAGAGAGTCAGGCTAGTCATTAGAGAGTCAAGTTAAGCCAGAGTAATTTTGCCTCATGAAAGAAAATTGTTTTGTTGAGCCCACAGATTATGATTAGTTTATCCATTGCGTTTCTTTCCACTCTTCTCAATTTAGCATGTTTTCTGAAATGAGATCCTGTTTTAAAGAAAAAGTTGACTGCCAGCAAAAGGTGCTAACGTACGCTCCAGAGATGCTGATAAGTACATAAGGTGTGTGCACAAGACTGTAGCAGAGGAATGGCTGTGGCTGGCATAAGAGGGAGGCAATACCCCTCCATCAAGCCTCTCTTTGTAGCCACTCATTTTTATGAGTTGGAGAGCATCCTGGGGAAACGATGCACTATGTCCATGGTTGGCCCTCAGAAAAATACTGACATGTCGTCTTTGCATGATACCAAGTGGAGTAGGGCTGCTGAGAGACATGTCACTACATACATAGAAATTTATAAAAATCAAAAAGATTCAATCAACATAAAATAAAACAATCTTGATCTAGTGAATATAGGGGAAAAACAGAGAATGTACCTTCTTTTCATATAAATATGGAACATATATCAAAACTGACCATGCCTTAGGTCATAAAACAAGTTGCAAAAACTTCTAAAGAATCAATATCACACAGACGATGTTCTCTGGCCAGAGTGTAATTGCATATGTCAGCAATGAAATGATAAACCAAACATTCCTATACAGTTGATAAATAAAACCACATGCCTAATAATTCACGAGTCAAAGAAAAAATGAATACACAAAGTTAAAAGTAATTAGAAATGTACAATCATAAAAATACTACATATGGGAGGCTACAAAAGCATACTTAAAGATAAATTTATAGTCTTCAGTTAGAAAATTAACAAATAAAACGGCAAAAAATTATGGAAGACGATACTGAATAATAAATATCAGAGAAGAAATCAATGAAATAGAAAACAAATCTACACTATAGAAGTAAAGAATACAAAGAACCAACAAAGCCAACAGTATTTTTTTAAGTTAATGAAAGAAGTAAATATTTGGCTAGAATTTTTAATTATTAAAGAAAGAAGGCACAAAACCCATTTTAGAACACCACAGAAGACAGCTTTTCAGTTTCTTAAAAAGTTTAATGCACATCTGACATATAACCCATTCCACTCCTAGGTCGTTGTCCAAGAGAGATGAAAACTATACAAAAATTTGGATGTGAGTTTTCATAGCTTTAGTTGTAATAATTGAAAATGGAAAATAATCTATATGTTGATCAAGAGATGAATGAATAAACATATTGTATATTTGTATAGTGGGATAAAACTCAACAATAAAAAAGGAATTAAGTGTTGATATACGTAACAACATAGATGAATCTCAAAATCCTTATGCTGAATGTAAAAAGCCAGACAAGGAAGGGTACATATTGTATGCTTTCATTTATATAAAATACTAGAAGATGCAGATTTATCTATAGGTACAGAAATGAAACCAGAGTTTGCATGGGGACAAGGGGCAAGAAGAGACTATTGGGAATGACCAATGATGAATATGTTCATTATCTTGATTATGGTGATGGTTTTATAGTGTTTACAGAAGTCAAAATTCACTGTGTTCGGCTGAGTCCTCAAGAGGCAGATACCACAATAGGATCAGATTTTAAAAGAGCAGTTGGGGGGAAAACCTGAGAGGAAAACAGGTGAGGGAGATAGAGGAGCCTGGGAGAACCATGGGACTACAGTACAGAACAGACCAGCTATGGGAGAAAGGAAAGTAGGATGGAAAACGGGAAGGTCCTGGACAAGAGTATAGTTCTAAGAAATGTTGGCAAGGTTGAAACGGAGTTCTCTGGGCCCATCAGTGGAGTCCTGCATCTCACAGGAAAGGGTCTGTCTTAGTTCTCTGCTGTACTTGGTCACTGGGTAAGAGCATCCTGTGGGAAGTGTGGCCTTGGGCCAAATGCAGTGATGGATTTCAGAGCATAGCAGTCAGCACTGTTAGCCAATTACTCTCCTAGCAGGAGGAGATCTGAGAAGGACAGTCCCATGGCTACCCCCTCACCAAATTAGACACATTAAAAAGGTGCTGTTGATTGTATGTCAATTATGACTCAATAAAATTATTAAAATGAGAGACCCAATAGTGGATAAAGCAGAAGTTAAACATAAAAAGAGAACACTATGGACAACTTTATGCAAACAGACTTGGAAACTTGGAAATGGACAAATTCCTAGAAAAATATAAATTACCAAAACTGATTTAAAAAAAACAGAAAGTCTGATTAATTCTAGCATTATGAAAGAAATTAAAACAAGTACTCTACAATCCAGTAATCTTATTCATGAGATGCTATCTATGAGACATATACAGGAATGGTCATGGCAGCAATGTCTGAGTGATAAAAACTTGAAACATTCAAACTGCCATGAAAAGAAGATTAGATAAACCAGTTGTGCTCTAGTTACACAACTAATAATACACAGCACTACAAATGTATAATCTTATACACAACCAAATTTTGAAACATATATTTAACTAAAAGCATAAATCCCAGAAGAATAAACATGATACAGTTATAGAGATAAAAATGTAGAATTAAACAGTATGCTGTGATAAACTACATATTTAAAAAGCCAGGAATTCACACTTAGGCTAGTGATCACTTCTGACATGTGGTGAAGAAGTATGATACGCAATCTATTAGTAATGATCTAATTCTTGAGTTTGTGGGCATTCACTATATGCTTATGCTTTTTATCTTACATGTGCCTTATATTAATCCTTTGTACATAACAACTAATATATATAATATATATATATCTTCTTAAAAGAGACATAAAAGAGAGAAAAATCCTACTCCTGCAGAGGAAATAGCATGTGCAAAGATACTGGAGCAGCAAGTTGGAAAAATAATATGGAACAAACGAGAAATAGCAGGTGAGGTGAAGTTGGTAGTGGGGAAGGAGAGGCACAGTTCATGGGAGTCTACGTAGTACCGATACCAGTCCTATTATAGTTAACATCTCACCTTGTTGGGAAGATGGTCTTTGCAAACTTGACCTTGCTTCTCTTAAGTGCTGGTTAGTCATGCCATGACTGCAGGCACAGCTCACAGAGAAGCCTGGATCAAGCATCATTGATCCAGAATTCATGTATCAGTGGAACTTTCCAGTTCCTCATGAGGACCTGCTAGGTTTTCAGTTTGAAATCATGCTTAAGTGTACCATTTCAATTTGTAATCTCATCTTACTTCTCTCACTACAAAAGTTCATATAAAAATAACATTTTTTTCTGCTTACAAAGATAAGTAATATATAGTTATTATGGAAAATGTGAAAATACAGATAAGCACGAAGTAGATATTAAACTTCACCATGATGCCAATACTCAAAATACATCCTGTCTGGGACTTCCCTGGTGATCCAGTGGTTAAGAATCTGCCTTCCAGTGCAGGAGACATGAGTTCAATCCCTGGTAGGGGAACTAAGATCCGGCATGCTGTGGAGCAACTAAGCTCACAAGCCGCAACTACTGAGCCTGCGCGAGCCACAACTAGAGAGAAGCCCACACACCTCAACGAATAGCCCACGAGCTGCAACGAAAATCCTGGGTGCTGCAACTAAGACCCAACACAGCCAAAACTAAATAAATACCTAAATAAATTTTTTTGAAAAAAGATACATCCTGTTTAAAGATTGGTGTACGAACACATACATAAACATCGCATTGTATTTCACAAAATTGGAAATAGATGTCATTTTAAAGCATGTTATCTCTCAAACTGTTGTTATTGTTAATATTGTCATGTTGTCTCTAATTCATTACAAATTCTTCAAATATAGGAGTTGACAAACCAAAATGTAGGCCAAATCCAGCTTGCCACATATTTTTGTAAATGAAGTTTTATTAGAACACAGCCATGCTCATTGGTTTGTATATTGTCTATGGCTATAACAGCAGAGTTGAGTAGCTGTGACAGAGATCCTACAACTATTTGGCCTTTTCTAGAAAAGAGTGTAAACCCTTGCCAAAGACATCGTTTTTAATAGCTACATAATATTCCATTTTATGAATGTATCATAAATTAATGAATTTCTGACCATTAGATGTTTTGACTACTTCCAATTTTTTTCCTCTTCTGATCTCTTTGGCTCACAAATCTTTGCAGCCATCGTAAAAATGAAATCATTGGATCAAAGCAAATGCCTTCCATAAGGCTTCTGAATCGTGTGGCCAAATGTTCCTCCAGAAGATGGCGCCAACTGACATCACCACCACAAAACTTCTGAAACGAGTATCTATATCCACGGCACACACATTCTCACGGCCTGTTCTGCTCGTTTACTCTAGGTGCTTATTAATGATCCTTTAGTCACAATATTAAGGACCTGTTTCGGCCTGTCTTCCCTGACCTTTCTCAGGCCTTTGACATATTGACCCTCTTTTCCCTTGTTTCCGAGGCTCTCCAGTTTCCTGCTTTGTCGCTATTCACTGTGTCTGTACCTTCTTCCTCTTAGCTATTCTTCTTCCTCCAGCATCTTCCTGGTGGACATTTCTCAAGAACAGACCTCGGCTCTTGCCTAAGCTCTCTTTTCTCTCAGCTTTTACATTTGATCTCTTTTCTCATATCCAGCTTTATAATATCTTGCCACTACTGCCTACCTACCTTCATTTTGGCATATTTTAGCCCTGTTCTAAAATGCTGAAATGGTCTCCTGACTGGTCTACTTTCTATTGTTACACCTTCCTGGATTCTTTTATTCATAGGCACTCCTGCTAGATTGTTTCCTTTTTAAAAGTTCTAATGACATTAATTTCCTGCTCATAAATCTTCAATGAATTTACATTGCTTACAGAATAAAGATAAAATTCCTTTCATTAGTATTTAACACTCTTCAAATTGGCCCCAACTTGCCTGTCAGAACTTCATTTCCTTAACTAGTCTGTTTGCCAAGCTTTAAAAATTAAACTATTCTCTAGTCTCCAATCATGGATTTTAAAATCCTTATGTATTTTTGGTGAGTTCTATATGCATAAGATGCCTCTTTACCATTTGCCCTAATGTCCTCTGCCCAAGCCATCAAATCACACCCATTCTTCAAGGCCAAGGTCTAATGTAGCTTCTTTTACAAAGTTTTTGCCTTATCCTATCAGCCAGGAAGTGTATCTCCTCCTGTGAACTCGCCGAAGTAGTTATATTTTTTATCCATACCTGTCATATAGTACTTTCTACATAATGATGTAGAATATTTTGCTATTTGTTTTACACTAATCTACTGCATGCTTTGTGCCTTCTTTTTCTTTGAATTTTCACTGTGCTGTGGCTTCCACAAAATAGAGATATAATTGAGTGAATGAGCTGATTATTAGCCCAACAGAGGACAGACTCGAAGTAGTTCAATATCTTTTGATTCATCCAGCAATGGAATAAAAACCAGAGCATTAGAGTTTCAGGCCTTCTTTTTTTGTATTTTATTTTATTTATTTTTTTAGTGGAAGTATAGTTGATTTACAATATCATGTTAGCTTCAGGTGTACAGCATAGCACAGCGATTCAGTTCTA
Source organism: Stenella coeruleoalba (assembly GCF_951394435.1). Classification (NCBI taxonomy): domain Eukaryota; kingdom Metazoa; phylum Chordata; class Mammalia; order Artiodactyla; family Delphinidae; genus Stenella; species Stenella coeruleoalba. The sequence continues at coordinate 19,731,708 of NC_137160.1, forward strand.
TATATATATATATTTTCTTCTCCATATTCTCTTACCATATAGGTTGTTACAAAATATTGAGTAGAGTTCCTTGTGCTCTACAGTAGGTCCTTGTTGATTATTTTATATATAGTAGTGTGTATTTTTTTAATTAATTGTATTATTGGAGTATAGTGGATTTACAATGTTGTGTTAGTTTCTGCTGTCAGGCCTTCTGATAGCATTACACGACCTATCATATCAATGCTACTACTATTTACTCACCTGAAAGGCAGTACTTATTAGGCACAATACATATGTCTCATCAAGATACAATATTAATACACAAAGCCAACCAGGGATGAATCTGTTTTTGATTAAATTTACAGGAGTAGGGTAATTACTGCTGATCCATTGCACTGAATAGGTGGTGCGTGGTGTGGTACTTCTCAACTTGAGAAGCAGAGGAAGCAGTACTTAAGCATGAGGACACTTCCCCGACTGACCAGTAAGGACTTCTCAGTCTGTTCTGTTTCATTCCATTAGACACAAACTAGTTGGTGGGTTGGGTTTTCTTAACTTTCTATGGGGCTTAAGATTTGTTTACTCAAAAAATTCCAGATGACAGAGGGACAAGAGCAGTATATTATACATAATTAATATTATCTATAGAATGTAAGTACATCAGATGACAAAGAAGCCTTTATTATTGTAGGAGGTGCAAAAGTATCCCCAGCACGGTACATTAGCATGTTTGTGCATTTTTTGCTGAACATTAGCTTTATCTAGATTCTTTACTAAGATGTGGAGAATAAAAGATTTGTGTTGCAAGACAGTTTTTGTCTAGGGGCCTTCACTGTCCAGTTGTATAACGCTGGGTAAGTTATTTCACTTCTCTGGACTTGTGTTTCCCTACCAATAAAGTAAAGGGGCTCAACGAGGTGATATCTCACACGCTTTTCACTTCTGAATGTCTGGATTCTGTGTCACCAGGTGTAGAGAATGAGAGGACCATCTCAAATAGACATACTGTGATTGCCACTCAAAAGCCTGTGCTGGATTGTGTGACTGCCCCTAGAAGCTTCTGTGTTAGAAAATCTCCCTGGGCATCTCTCCTTACCCAAAACTGAACTCACATTGTTCAGGGGCTTAAACAGAGCATGTGGGCTGGAAAGGACCTATCTTGGGAATTAAGTCTTCTTAGAAGCAAAAGTAGCCCCAGTACGGTATATTAGCTTGGGAATTAAATCTTCTTAGAAGCCACTGAGCTGAGAAGGAATTCTTTAATGTGAAAAAATATGCTATTTCCTCTTTAGAAATGGCTACGAGTTCTGTTCTTCAGCAATGAAGTAGGTACAGTGTCATGGTCAAGGGCACAAATTAATGGATTTATGAAGCTCTCCTTGTTTCAATAACTCTGTCGGCAAAAGTTACGTATTTTGCTTGGGTTTTTACTTAATCTTTCCTTTTACATGTATGTTTACAATAGTGCAATTTCAGCAACTTTTCTGAGAATCATGATTAAATCACCTTCTCTTTAGTAGTTATCAGACCAGGACAGCACTTTTTATAAATATCTGTTCTCCCCAGATGGCTCTTTATTTTCCTTACACTTCTAGAAGTCCTGGCTGTGCTACCAGGGTCAGCTTTCTACCATACTTCCTTGCTCAAAAATTTAAGGGATTAAATTATAATAATGCTATATTAAAGCTTAAAAGAATCATAAAAATAATTTAGTTCAATTTTCTCATTTTGCAGTTATTAAAATTAAATAACATGCAGATTTAATAATTTAAGCTCACTGTATTAGCCTGTGTTTCCTAGAAAACAGGGTCTGAAGCAAAATATTAATGCTTTATCGGAAGGGAAAATCTAAGCTGGTGAATATAAGAGTAAAGGAAAGGGAGATAGGCAAGGATGGAAAGCAAGTGTACAATGATGTATTATCATGCTGACCACTGATTCCCAAGGTCAAAGAGACAAAGCTGGTTACTCTGCAGATACACATGCTCAGTCTAGCAAGACAGACGTCTGTAGCATACCACCCCAAAACAAGTCTGTCAGAGAGAGGAGGAGGAAAGAGTTTACCTGTTGGATCCACCTTGTTTCTCTTTCTATTACTCCATAAAGTTTACACCATGGGAGTTAACTCCCTCTCACTTCCAGGTTGTGTTACCTGGCCATCTGGCATCTTCTGGGAAAATCAAATTCCATGCCCTGTGGTTTTTTTGAACAGAAGTGCTCATTGGAGCCAGAGACTTGGGTGAGGAACTGGGGCAGAAACATGAGAACCCAAATGGACTTGATTGCTGCTCTGTCAAGCAGGACAAGTGACTGAGTGTTTTGGAGATGAGTAAGCTCAAGAGAAAGCAAGATGGGGCCAATATTGTCCCATAGCCTCACAGTAGCAAATCAAGACTATGAGTGAATATCCTTATACTAAATTTAACACTCAGATGATAGCCAAATTTCTCAACCTGTCCTTCAAGATTTTATTATCTAAATTTACCTTATGTATTCAGCTTATTGCCAACTAAATTACTTTTTGAGAATTAACATCATCTTCTTCTAAACAACTCAACTATTGGGATCAAGAACTAACTCTTGTGTCAACATGACTTGATTGTTTGTTCCAAGAAATTCTTGCCCAGATAGATAAGAACATAAAATAAAAAGTCAGTGTTTGTTTTAGAAAATTCTTGCAAACCCATGTGTCCAGGAAAACAGTTTGCTCATCTGGGAAAACAGCTTTCTTTCAAACAACAGTTAGCTTCTCAACTTCTCATCTTAAGATAATTCTTAAGATCCTCTCTTATTGCGCCCATGAACCTTCAACTGTTATTTCACAAAATTTGTCCAATTTCAAAATCATCCGCTCTGAAGATCCTGCTTTAAATTCCTGAGCCTAGGTCTCCGCCTTTTGAGATAAGTATTTGATTGACCTGGTTACTTCCCACCCCTCTACACACAAAATCCCACCAAGAGATGGGCAATTCACTTATTTAATGAAGTTTAGGTACAAATGACCAACTAATTCATACAAATAAGGTAATCATTGCCTGAATCCCCAAAATAAAGTCAGAGAAGACCCCACACAGAAAGAATAGTATCAACTACCTTTTCAACTCTAAAAATTAAAAAATGCACAATAAAAGAAAATGAAAACTTATCTATTTAGAATCATATATCACCCAATTTTATCGTCACAGTGCCCATTTTATAGTATAAATTCATGTATTTTACGCTACCCTCCTCTCTGTTTGTAAAATAGTATGAAATTTTCCCTTAAAAGTGGATTGAAATGAATGCCAGCCAATTCAGTGAAAGCTTTAGGCTTGGAATTATCCTACCATATCTGCAGGTAAATTTAGCACAGATCTTGCCATGGGTGATTTGATGATCGCAGAAGTTGTAGAAGCATCGTCTCTGACAGGTCTTCAGCCACGCCTGTTAAAACATTAAGAAATACCTATTTTCTAGGAATACTTCTCTGGCCATGAGGAGACACATGTATTAATATGACATCAAAACATCCTTAGAGAACCTGATTTTAAAATACTAGCCAAGGTGGGGATAATGGTGGGTGAATAGGGAGAAACAGGGAGAAGCATGCTAAGTGCACCAGGTGGCAGTTGGTTCCTTAGTTAGATGCCTCTGTTTTTAGGTCCCATTCCCTGTTATTCTAAGAAAAACAATCATTTTGCAACAATAACAACAGAAGATTTATGAAAGCTGTTTTTTCCCTTATTTATATTTTTAAAACCTTGCAACTTAGTAACAGGCTAAATATAAAGCAAACGGCTCTGGTAAAAATGCAAATTTGGGGACTTCCCTGGCGGTCCAGTGGTTAAGACTCCCCCTTCCAATGCAGGGGGTGCGGGTTCGATCCCTGGTTGGGGAGCTAAGATCCCACATGCCTCGTGGCCAAAAAACCAAAACACATAAAACAGAAGCGATAGTGTAACAAATTCTGTAAGGACTTTAAAAATGGTCCGCATCAAAAACATCTTTAAAAAAATAAATAAATGCAAATTTGACTTGGACATGGAAGCAAACGGCAGGCTGAAGTAGTCTCAGAGGGATGTATGGGAGAAGTGGAGCTGAAGTGGAACTTGGCTTGAACAATGGCTATAGTCGGGCACGTGGAAAGTATGGGAAAGTCCAAGTCAGAGTCACGTGGAAGGGCCAAGTAAAGGGAGGAACGTGGGTCTGATTTTTCTGCATCAGAAGCTACCTAAGTAAGCCTATAAATCTTCTATCACCAGAGAGATAAAAACGTTACTTAAGATGGATATTCCTAATAGTAACAATGCCATATAAAATGCTATAAGCCCAACTAGAAATGAGCAAAAACTATAGAACTGCATGAAGAGAACTGCAGATCTTTACAGACGGACGTAAGAGAAGACTTGATTAAGACACAAAGAGACAGCCTAAGTTTTGGTATTGAAAAAACTGAATGTTGTACAGATAATGTCTCATTAAATTAATCTATCATTTTAATGCCAACAAAGATCACCAAAATTTTTTATAAGAATTAACAAACTGATTTGGAAAAGAATACTTAGCTTTCTATTGAACACCATATTTTCTATCAAACCACACCATAAAACTAGAATAACTTTGAAAATTGTGGCATTTGTGCAGAAATGTACAAAATTTACTGAGTGTGAAACAGAGAGATGTATATATGAGCGTAATTTATGACAAAGGTAGAATTTAAAATCAGTAGGGAAATGACAGACTATTCAACAAATAGTAGCAGCACAATTGGTCATCCATATGGAGAAAAGATGTCAGATATCTAGATCATTCCACACACAAAAATAAATTCAAATAGATTAAGCAATTAAAAATCTAAAAATGAATTTAAAATAAACTATAATGGAATATTTTTATAAAGAGTTTTTCTAAGCAGTACAGTAAACCTAGAAGCCGTAAAGTGATACATTAAAAATTTTTACATATACAGGGCTTCTTCCCTGGTGGCGCAGTGGTTGGGAGTCCGCCTGCCGATGCAGGGAACACGGGTTCGTGCCCCGGTCCGGGAGGATCCCACATGCCGCGGAGCGGCTGGGCCCGTGAGCCATGGCTGCTGAGCCTGCGCGTCCAGAGCCTGTGCTCTGCAACGGGAGAGGCCACAGCAGTGAGAGGCCCGCGTACCACAAAAAAAAAAAAAAAAAAAAAAAAATTTACATATATAAAAATTGCAATATGACCTAAATATCAGAGTAAAGATTAACATTTCTAATTAAGAGAACAATATCAAATTAACGAAAATAACAATAAGCCACCTAATCGAAAAATGGTCAAATTAGCTGAGCAGCAAATTTCCAAGAGAAAATATACAAATACGATAAATGAAAGATGCTCAACCTTATTACAAAGCTCATTCCAACTGAAATGAGTTTTCATGTTTTGTCCGTCACATTGTCTAAAGTTAAAAAGATTGATCCTATAAATAAGTGACAAGAAGATAGGGAAAGTCACTCACTGTCATACTTTATTAGTGGCATTTTGTATTGCTAATTTTTTTAAAGAGCAACTGGATGTTATTGATCAAGGAACAGTGCATAAAATATAATTCAGTTTACATTTTCAAACTATTATTTGTAAATGTTTATGTGTGTAAGTGCCACGGGTAGGGATGGAAGGATGTGCAACCATTTATGTGATTATTTCTGGAGAAAGAATAAAATTGAGGGAGGACTGATGAAAGGGAAATGACATGCCTCATTTTGTCTATTTTGTGAATCTTTTGCTGAAATTTAGTCACATCCTACTTGTCTAAGATATTTTTAACTTTTTACTGAGCATAAGGTGTATTTTACACACACAGGCACAGGCAAACTTAGGTACACAGGAGGAAGTACAACTAAGGGTACATAGCTTGATGAATTTCCACAAGATGAGCAAGTAATAGCAGTCAGATCACGAAACAGAATGTTCCCCACACCTCAGAAGCTTTCTGGTTTCCTTCCAGAAACGCCCTCTCCCGTCAAAAGGTAACCATTATCCTGACATCTGACAACTAATACTATTTTTACCTATTGTGTTATTTTATATAAAAAGAATTGTATGCTTGGTAATTTTTTAGTATCTGGCTCTTTTGCTCAATGTTATGATTTTAAGTCATCTTTATTATAGTTTCAGATTTTTAACTTCTCAATACTGTCCACTGAGTGAATATTCCAGAATGTATTTATCCAATCTACAGCCGATGGTTATTTGGGGAACGACCTAGTCTAGCAGTAACAAACAGTACTGCACTGAACATTATTCTACATGTCTCTTGGAGAATTAACATATGTACACATTTCTGCTAGTATACACCCAGAAGTAGAACTGCTGGCTATAGATTTTGTGTATGTTATTCTTGAGAAGATGTTGCCAGTTTTAAAAGTGGTTTTATCAATTTACACTCCTATCTGTGGTGCAGAGTTCAGTTTACATTCTTGCTGACACTTGGTATTATCAGTCTTTTACCCTTGATTCTGGGGGTTGTTTAGTGATATCCAGCTATGATTTAACTTGCATTTAAAAAAAATAACTAATACAGTTGAGCACCTTCTCATAGATTTAATGGTCATTTAAATATCCTCTTGTGAAGTGTCTCCACAAGTCATTTGCACATTTTTCTATTGAGTTGTTTAGTTCTTATTTATATTTATACATATATATATATATATATTATAATTATCTGTTCCCATTCTGTGGGTTGCTTTTTAACTTCCTAAAGATATCTTTTGAAGAATATTTACTTTTATTTTAATATAATCCAATTTATAATTTTTTTATTTTATAGTTAATCCTTTGGTGTCCTAATTAAGAAATCTGCTTCCTCTAAGGTGTCAAAGATGTTCTGCGATAGTTTATCTAACTTTTCTGATTTTTGAAAAACAAAACAAATATAAGAAATTAGTAAAATCTTTCTTAATAATAACACCTAAAAAATAGAGAACTGACCGTCAACAGAATTTCACAGTGAGGGTCAGAACGTTAATTGGCATGACCTTGCTAGGAGGGAATATACCAGTCCCATGTAGCATTATAAAGTTTAATTCTACTTCAGTATTTGTAAATAAAATGTATTGCCACTTGACTATAAAACTGATGACTATAGTGAATAGGCATATGTAGAAAACATAGGTGAATTCATTGAAAAAAATAATACTTGAGCTTATCTTCAGATCAATATTTATCACCCCAACAGCTAGAAGACAGACTAAAATTCCAAAAAAATTAGAATTCAAAAAAAAACTTAAAAGATACAACATACCTTTGTGTTAAATTGAAAATGGTTATTGGATTTAGCCAACATAAACTGAAAAACTCATTCTCTGTCTTATTTAAGCACTCTTTAAATTTTCTTTTTATAAGTTTCTTCTTCCTCATTTTCCTGGGTTAGCAATAGAAATCTAATTTAAGATAAACTCTACTGAAAGAAATCAACTTTTTCTTTTGTTCTTCTGTTCCTTTTCTTCCTAATTCTTGGTGATATTTTTGGTTAGAGTTTCACAGATTTTACAGAGCTCAAGAAGATTTTCAAGTCTTATATGATCCATCCTTCAAAAATATCCAAGCAATATGAGAACCAATCCTGATTTGTGACAATTTGCCAAGCCTTCAGCCATAGGGAATATAATCATCTGGTTCTATTTTTTTATTCTGACTAAATAAAATATGAAAACTATGAACAGTACTTAAAAATCACAGAAATAAATTAGAAGATTTGTTTCATTCAATGTCAGTTTTTAAATCATTCCTTTTACTACTCCAAATTATTAAATGATGATTGTAAAGTTATACAACTAAATATGTTTAGCGTCTTAATCGGGAAGATGGGTTCCGTTATTCTCCTAAAGATTTGATATTTATGAAATGATATTGATTTGCTTGATTTCCCATGTATGCTATTTCTTGTATGTTTCTTGTATGTATTCTCCTTTAAAATTTTTTTAACTTTTCATCATTTAAATCTGAAACTTACCACTTGAGTGTTTGTCACTAAAATAGCTCCCAACTGCTTTTCTCTTTAGTCTCCATATCTCCAATACATCCTATTTATTTTCAGCTTCATCTTCTTAATTTACCCTTTTGTCTTATGTTGTTTCCCTTTGCTCACTGACCTTCAGTGACTCCCCATTATTGAGGGAATAAAACTCCAAATATCTCAATCGAGCATCAGAGGACTTTTTTTTAACATCTTTATTGGAGTATAATTGCTTTACAATGGTGTGTTAGTTTCTGCTTTATAACAAAGTGAATCAGTTATACACATACAGACGTTCCCATATCTCTTCCCCCTTGCGCCTCCCTCCCATCCTCCCTATCCCACCCCTATAGGTGGTCACAAAGCACCTGGCCTGAACCTACCTTTCCAACCAATATTCATAACGTTCCCTTACACAAACCCTGATGGCGACTTCTGGTTTTCAAGCATCACATACACATGTATCCCCACTCTGCATCTATAATTAAACAATTTTTTCTCTTTCTGGAATGCTGCGCTATCCTTTTCTTTGATTGTCTACTTCTTTCAAAGCTAACATCAGGTCCTCTGTCTTCTACAATATTTTACTAATCACTTTTCCCCAGGGGTAAGAACTTCTACAGAATACATTGGGTTTGTCATGCATTTGAGGACTACCAAATACGCCCTGTCTATCCATCCATCCTGCATCCACGTATTTAATGAACATGCGTTAAGAACCTACCATTACTAAACATTAATCTAGGCAATAAATGTGCAAAATCCCTGCTCTTATGAGGTTTATTTCTATTCTGGAGAGACAGAAAATTAACAAATATATATATACACACATGTATATATGCACACTGTTCAGATGATAGTAAGCACCATGAAAAATAAAGCAGAGTAAGGGAACAAGCAAAAGTGATAGTTCAGGTATGATAGCTACTTTATAAATGATGACCAGGGAGGACTTCTCCATTGAAGAAATATTTGAGAAATGAATATATTCCAGGCAAAGTTGCTTAGACCTGCAATAAAACTCATCTACAGTACGTATCTTCACTGAGGGAGAATATCATCTACAAATCTCCAGCAAGATATTCTATTGACTAGAAATTCTACAGAATTATTTCTTTAACATATGTATCTATCAGATTTCTAGAGGGGAGACATGTCCCTTTTTCTCCAAATAAAGTAATAGATCGAGTGGAATTTCATCTGAGTGGAGGTCACAGCCCTGGGATGTTACCACACTGGATCAGAGGGGCTCCTGGGATTGCTGTAAATGTCGTCTGAACCTATAGGGATTTAGTTATGGGAAAATGGGCAAACTCTTGGTCTTCTTCTGAACCCACTGATGATAAATCTATGTCACTTCTGGAGCCCAAAATGATCCAAATGTATGAAGTTTCCCACCTTCAGATAAAGGTCAGATAACAATGAGGGAAAGACCTAAATACACTTTGGCCATTACTCTTAAAAGAGAATAAAGGGAGGATGACACACTTTGAAGATTGTCTCCTGTTGTCTGAAACTTCCTTCTCATTGTGGTGAAAAGAACCAAGATGCTCTCTGGCCAGAGAATGGAGGAATCCCTAATTTGGCAGATACTAAACACCAATAAATTAATATATAATTGAATTGAGTGAATGAGTGAGACATCCCATCATCCTCACAGTGATTAAATATTGGAAAGGAATTAATACCATGTGCAAAGGTGTTCAACTCAATTTATAATTAAGAAAGTAAGCAAGGAAACTAAGGTATGGAATTAATGCTAAGGTTTTAACCTAATTTCTTAGTTTGTTCTTATTCTAAAATCAGTTCTTTTAATTTGGCTACAGTACAAATGTGCTAAAATGGAAAGCATTTTTTTTATATTTAAAATACGTTTTTTATTTTCTAGTATAAGATGTTTTGCTATTAGCAGGCAAATGCAAAATAATTTAATCTTCAAAAGTAATTCTCCGTATGATCCTTGATGAAACTTGAGACTACTTTCTATTGGATCAAGATGTTTGAAAGCTAACAGTTTCTGAAATTACATCATTAGAAGTCATTGAAATGAGAGTCTGAGGCAATCTGTCTCTCAGAGACAATCTGAGAGAATTTTGAAAAATCAGAGGCATTTTTTAGTGTGTGTCTCTGATACTTCTTCTTGTTTCTTTCGTGTTAATATTGAGTCACCACGCTTGCTCACATCCTGAATTAATTTCTTTTCATCTCTCTTCTATGTGGAAGCTATCTGTATAATTGTTAGTATACCATTACTCCATATTCATTTTCAGATGACTAAACTGAGGGTGAATGGCTCGGTTTGGGACCAAGCTGTTAGCCTGGGTATACTTTGAGTTCTCAGCTGGAAAAGCAATAACCGATGTAAGGTGTTTAATTATAATTTACAGCCATGATTCTGCAGCATGTTGCTTAGCTACTATCTCACCCTCTTTGCACTCTGATCTATACTTTCCTTTTGGGGCTATTTCTCACAACACTATCATCTGGATACTCCTCACTGTGACTCTTGTCTTCTCTATATATGAAAATGCATAATTTTGATCACAACTTTATTTCCTAGGAAGGTGAAAAGAGTCCACAGGGAAAAGTGTCAAATCATTTTCAGAACTCCATTTTCAAAACTCTACTACATCTTTAATATTTGTGCAGTGCTACAAAATGTTCCCCATAAAATGATGCATGTACAGGTTTGGGCTCATTCTTGTAAATAAAGCTTTAGATTAAATGATTATAAATGCTTTTAGAATATACCCATAGTGCATTGACTATCTTCTAGACTGCAGTTTTCTGTAACCGACTCAAAACAAAAACTTCCTTCAAATTCAGCAATATGTATAAATAACAGTTGATAGTATTTTTAGTTCTAAAAAATGTTGAATACTAAAATACATTACGTTTCCCTTATAGTCTGATGGATTAATATAAAAAATAAGAGAATTTTATGTAATATCTTTTGTGTTGAAGAGGAAAAAGACTAGCCCTGTTATGCAGATAACTAAAATCTAAATGGGGAAATAAGATTTAAAGAAATTATATTAAAATGTATGCCACTGTATGATTAAGTGACTAACAGAGTGATTCAGCTCCTCAATGATGCGAAGCAATAAAGATTAGGAACAGGTTCCCTGAGGTCAGGCTAATCTGGTAAGGCTTCAGAGAATAGGAAAACATAAAATTTGATGTGAATGAAATGTAAGTTGAGGAATGGCAGAAAGTGTTGGCAATGATAGAAAGCAGACTTTTACATAGTAGAACAATACAGAAATAAATTAGCTACGTGAATCGAAGGCTATATACCAGGACAATAAGTGAGATGAGGTCAACTGATGGAGAAGTTTAGCTACCAGGTAGATTATTAAAGAATTTGGATGTAATCGATTAAGAAGGTAAAGTTCCAAATAAACTAATAGGAAAAATGTAGGCATTACGACATTGCAAAAGTGGACGTTATTTTTGCGTGGGCATTTCGACTGGCATCTCATACCGAGTAATGGAAAATGTTTTCTATTTATTTCAGCGAGCTGTAGGGGCTTTCTATGATAGCATGAGCATAAAATATAGATTCTGGCATGCCGTAAAGTGGTAATAACAGTAAACACATAAATATTACCAAGTAATGTAGGAAATGAGAATGAATTGAATTTTATCTTGTATCTTCATTAAATTTACTATACTATGTCTATTTGCATTCGTTTTACAGTACCATTACTTGGGGGAAAGTTTTCTGAGGTTACATGCACCCAGATGTATAATGAAAAGTGAACAAAAAAGTGCAAAAATTGCAATAAACTTGACTGCTAACCATAAAGATACACTATTGGCCACTATTTGGTTTAATACTGTGACATAGATTGTTGCTACTTACCACATATCTCACCTGCTGCACTATATTCCCCAGCTTCCCATGTAATTAGATTAGGATTATGTGACTAGTCCTGGTCAGTGGATTGTGAAAATCAACGTATGATGTGTGTCACTTCTGGGTCAAGACAGTTAAGGGTATGTGTGCTCCCTCCATTTTTCCTTTCCCCTTGCTATGGCAACCTGGGGAGTCATATGTTAAGATGGGGACATGAAAAGATGGAGAAAGTATGAATCTCCAAGTCACCAGGATGGAAGACAGCCCTCCAAAAACTTCATAAGGAAAAAAGTAAGCTCTTGTGCTAGGCCAAGAGTTTGCAAACTATGACTGTCGGCCAAACCCGGCTTGCCACCTGCTTTTGTATACCTTGCAAGCTAAGAATGTTTTCTATATTTTTAAATGGCTAGGGGGGGGAAAAAGCAAAAGAAAGGTAATATATTGAGATACATGAAATTATATGAAATTCAACTTCAGTGTCCATAAACTTTCATTGGAACAGAGATGCTCTCATTTGTTTTTATTTGGTATGGCTGCTTTTGTGTTACAACAAGAATTGAGCATTCATGACAGAGACAATCTGGTCCGCAGACCCCGAAATGAATACTCTTTGGCCCTTTAGAGAAAGCTTTTTGTGTCACTGCTCCCCACATCCTAGGCACCCACAAGAGGGATCCTTAACATCATGTTGTTACGGGCTGATTTCTGTCTTTTCCCCCACCCAACGATCGCTGATTAGATGAGAGTTGAAATCTGACCCAAACTCAACAAACAAAGTGTTCTCTGCCAGAGTACTGGAGTAAAATTTGGAAATCAAGAGATAAGGAAAGATATTGGGTTGGCCAAAAAGTTCGTTCAGGTTTTTCCATAAGATGTCATGGAAAATATATATCAGGTGTTTCTAGTTGTTGGAAGTGAGAACAAGGTAACTTGGGAGCTAAATGTGGTCACTGTTCAAGATGTGCTCAGAACAGCAGACATGGGAGCCAGTGAATCCAAAGGAGAAGGAGAAGGAAAGAGAACCACCCCTGGTCCCTCACCACTTCTCCTGTTCTTGGTTCCAGGAGGTCCATACTTCCTTTTCTCATATTCCATGAAATACCCCTTTATCTTTATTTTGAAAGCTCTTTAATTTTTTTATCTGCTTGGGCTAGGGTGGAAGAATTTCTTTGGCTTGAGAATGGAAAAAAGAAAACACCCAGACACTGACCTCAAAAACACTTTCATTAAAATTTCCAGAAAGATTTCATCAATATTTAATAGGGTAAAGCTCTAGTGAAAAAGAGGCAATCTGTCATAGAGATGGCAACAACATCCTAGAGCTATCTTAGACTCCTCCTGCAAAGTTTCTAATACCTTTCTGTAAGGTTTAATATAATTTTATGCCAGTTTTCTACTTCATTTTTCCTTTCATAGTTTAACTAGAGTTATTTCCTATATGTAATGAAGATGGTGTTTGATCCCCAAATGGGTTACTTACATGCTGTATGACTTTGTGGAGTCATCTGAGCACATAAATTTCTAAGGGTCAGTTTCATTCTTAAATGAGGAGCAATGCTCCGTAAGTCTGATAACAGAATTTCTTAACTTGAATTCCATGGATGCAATTCAGCAGTCTGAAAAATTCCTGAATGTTGTAAGCATATATTATATATGTACATATTCTCATTTCTTTCTTTAGGGGGCTCATGGCTTTCATCAGATCCTCAAAGGGGTCCATGATGCAAAACATAAGTTAAGAAACATTAACTTAATCATCAATATCAATGAAAAAAATACGAAGTCATTAACATACATAGAACATAGTATGTATGTAGTACATAGAACACTTGATAAATATTTGTTCATCTCTCTTTCTTCTTTCTCATTTATTCAATCTTCCTACCTATTTGAGCCTTCTTGTCCCAATTATGTTACAATTCTCTTGAGGGCAGAGACTACCTTATAATTCCTTTTATGGCTTCCACTGCAATTAAGTACAGTAGGAAACTGCTACAGAATAAATATTTGTGTCTCCCCAAATTGATATGTTGAAATGCAATCCCCAATATGATGCTATTTGAAGGTGGAGCCTTTGGGAGGGGGTCATGTCACGAGGATGGGACCCTCATGAGTGGAATTCATGTCCTTATAAAAGAGGCCCCAGAGCACTCCCTCGTCCTTTCTGACGTGTAAGGATATGGAGAAAAGAGAGCTGTCTAGGAACCAGGCAGTGGGCCCTGACCAGACACCAAATCTGCCAGCATCTTGACCCTGAACTCCTTCTTTTTTTTAATCTATTTTTAAATAGGTAGTACATTCACATGGAACAAAATTCAAAAGTTGTGTTGTATTATATCAGTGAAATCTGCTAAGAGACTAGAACTGAAATGTTCTCACCAAAATAAATAAGATAAATATGTGGTGATGGATGTGTTAATTACCTAGATCTTGGACTTCTTAGCCTCTAGAACTGTGAGAAATTTCTGTTGTATATATATGCTACACAGTTTATGGTATTTGTTTTAACAGTCTGAACAGACTAAATGGAAACAATTATTTATTAATTAGACGGCCCAAAAAGTGATCCTGGATGTGTGTGAGTGTGAATGTGTGTAGCTGTGAAGAATTATTTTCAATATCAAATGGTTCTTTTCCTTTTCATTTTTTCTTACAGCCTTTTAAACATGGAATAAAAGGCTCATTTAAGATTGAAACCAAAAATCCTTCACTGGCTCCTTTCAGTCTTCATTTGTCATAATATTTCAAAAATACTTGTACTCTGGGAGTGATAAGAATCTCTTTCCCCAAATAATCCCATAACCTACTTTTCCTCAAAACTATAAAACTTCTCTGGAAATGTGGAGAGAAATTTCAGCGGATAGCTCCCTTTTGATTAATATCTGTGATCATATTCCCCTTTAAATCTGCAGGCATCTTCCTGTTGGGTTAATTCCCTCAGAAATGCTGCTGCTACTCTGTTGCTGTGGAAATTCCCTTGCCACTCCACTGTCCCTGACCTGCTTCCCTTGGACTTTTCCAGGGACCACGTCCCTATTTGGTTGCTAGGCAACCAGTCCTGGAAGGGGTTTTACTTGTGCATGTGCTTTTCCTCAGATGGATGATTTGTTTTGCGTGTCTTTATTCGGCCATAATTTGAATCTAATTCCGTCCAGCATCCTCAGCTGTGGCTCTAATCTTGGGTTTTGACAAACTATTACAGTGCACAGGACCTGAGATGTTTACTTTTCATTTATATCTGATTTCTTTTCTAGGAAGTCTTCTTTTTTGATCTCTCTCATGATTTTCCTCCCTTCTTATTAAATGTCGACATGAGTCTCACTATGTCAAGACTTCTAAAATTTACATTCTGTCACTGTGGAATATCTGTTTTTACTTGGCTATTTAACCATAAATTGCATTATAAACACTAATGTACCTAATGACCTTTGAACCATGTCCAGCGTTGAAACTGAATGTAGTCTTAATGGGCAGAATAAGTGTAGACCAAAAAAAAGGAAAAAAGAAAAGGAAAGAAAAGAAAAAAGACCTCAGGAAGACATTACAGAAATTTGCTAAAGTCATTGTCAAAACTATGGGGAAACTATCTGATCATTGTTGAGGCTGAATGGTAGGTACATAAAGGTTCATAATTGTTGACTTTTTGAAAAGTTAGAGGAATATCCTTATTATTATTTTATGTTTTTAAAGCTAGAGTAAATCTGTGGCATGGAATTTTGGAGTGACTGCCTGAGAAAAATTATTTCCTTAGGAGGATGGAGCCTCACCTGTACTCAAGGACTCAGTCCTTGGAATTAGAGAAGAAGCTATGAATCTCTAGTAGACCCTTCTAGTCAGGCCAGATCCAGCAAACCTGGACTATTTTGGTTATAAAATTCACGTTGAGCCCTATGTCACAGTTTCTAAATCAGGGCACTAATGGCATTTGGGGCAAGCCTAATAGGTGGGGTACCTAGCCTTCATTCCTGCCATCATCATTGCCACTTTATTCATGGTTCCAGTGAGCAAGCCCTGCTGTGGCAAAAGAAGAAGGATGCCTGCTGTCTATAAAATGGACCATTCTTGCTGCCTGATTTTTAAGATCCTCTTTTGCACTGGGAGCATTTTGGAGTATTCTCATGGGACACAAATACTCTCAGGATCTGAGCCCCCTCCGAGAGTTCCATCCACACCACTGTTCTCCAGATGTCCTGTGTCACCTCCATATTTGGTATCCAGCCATGACTTTGAAGAACAGGTGGATGTGTTTAAGGTTTTATGGAGGATAACACCATTACGTTAGGCTGAGGCAGCTATGGTGAAGAAGGATTATGTGTTGAGCAAAAGAGAGAGGATGGAAATACAAACTATAGACTGGGAGAACATAGTTACAAACCACATTCCCAACAAAGGACCAGTATCTATAAAAAAAAATTTTAAACTCACAGTAAAAAAAACAAAAAAACCAAACAATCCAACTTAAAAATGGACAAATGTCACAAAGAGACATTTCATCAAAGAGGCTATACAGACGGCAAATACACATTTGAAAAGATGTTCAAACATCATTAGCTATTAGAGGAATGCAATTAAAAATACAATGCGATATTAGTATACACCTATCAGAATAGCTAAAATTAAAAAGTGACAATACCAAATGCTGACAAGGATGTGGAGAAACTAGGCTACTCATATATTGTAGGTGGGAACTTAAAATGGTCTGGTCACTCTTGAAAACAGTTCAGAAAGTTTCATAAAAGTTAAACATATCATAAGAACAAGCATTTTACTCCTGAGCATTAATCCCAGAGAAATGAAAACTTACGTTCATATAAAAACTTGTATGTGAATTTCACAGCAGTTTTATTTGTAGTAGCAAAATACTACAATCTGATCAGATGTTCTTCAACCGGTGAGTAGTTAAACTGTGATACACACATATCCCCTGGAAAGCTACTCAGCAATAAAAAGAAACAAACTATTGCTTTACTGAAAACTTCCAAGAATCTCCAGGGATTCATGTTGAGTGAAAAATGCCAGTCCCAAAAGATTGCATAATGCTTGGTTCTGCTTACATAACATTTGAGAAATTAAAAATGTGGAAATGGAGGATAGATTAAGGATTGCAGGGTTTAGTAACCCTGAGTGAAGGGGGTTCCGAGAAGGGGGCTTCAGGGAGGTGGATGTAATAACAAAAAGACAACAGGAGAGATCCTGTGGTTTTGAAACTGTTCAGTATCTCAGTCCTGGTGGTGGACACACTAACTAACACGTGTGGTAAAACGGTACAGAACTGAACACAAACACACACATACAGAGATATGAGTACAAGTAAAACAGAGGAACTGAATGAGATTGGTGGATTGTATCAATATCAGTATCTTGCTTGTGATATTACAGTACAGTGTTACAAAATGGTCAAAACTGGGCAAAGTGTATATGGGATCTCCCTGTATTATTTCTTATAATTGCATGTGAATCTATAATCATCCCAATAAATATTTCTATTGTAAAAGTCACACTTACAGAAAATACAGATTAAGGATTGTTATTCGTTTGTCCTCACAAAAGGATTGTCACAGGAATCCTTCAACTAAATTTATATATTTTCTATATAATTTATATATATAATATATAAATTTATGTATTTTCTGTAGTAAAACTCACAAAGAGAAAAAATTAGATTCTACATTTTGCAGAAATATACCCATCGTTTAAAGTGAGCTGCTCATCGTTTTATTTTGCTTTCATTATTAGAAAGTAGACAAGTCCCACTCCATAATGATTGCTCTTCAAATATTCCATTTACTAAATGGATTCAGGATGATTGCTTTAGTGTTATTGAAATCTCTGAATTCTCGTCCCTGAAGTACTAAAGAGGGTTGGAGGGGACTCTTGTGATTTTTCTCAGCGGCAGGTCCCCAGCCCTGCAGAAAGGCTCTGTGCTCCACCCCAGGGGCCCAGCACTGAAGCCAGGAGGAGAATGATGGCAGGTAAAACAGACAGAAAGCAGGAACTCCAAGGTCCCTGGAACCTCTCTGAGTTGTTGTCTGTACTGTCAGTGGACCCCTTCCATGATGTCCTGTTTCCTTCCAGAGTGCCACATTCTCTGCTATTAGGGGATTGGAAGCGCTGAGTAGGCAACGATATATTTTTTTCCTCAGGGCAAACAGCTTTCACCTGGATACATATTTCCGAAATTACTAATGTGATCATTCTGCAAAAATGTATTCAACGTTTCATAACTGCTTATCTTTGTAAGGAAAACACGCGTTTTTTTAAAAGATGAGATCAGAAGTGCAGAAGTTAATGGCCAGGTTTGGGTATGTTTCCAGGGCACTTTGGGCCCTCCCTCCACCTGCCCAAAATAAAAGATGCAAATCTTCCCTCGTATCATAGCATTTCTGAACCCACAGACATCTGTGGCTAATCACACAAGAAACTGACCGAACTGAAGCACCACAGAGACATCTACTGGTTGGTTTCTTTTCTTCTGGACTGGTTTTTAAGATTATTTTCTGTGTCATAAGGAATTATTACTAACCAGCACTACTCGGCATTACTTATAAGCACTGTACATACAGCTATGCAGACAATTATATTGCCCGATAACCTGGGACAATTAATTGGAATTCTGGAGGGACTGACGTGCTCACGGCCCAATCTTCCCATCAAACATACTCCACTGGTTTCATAGGGCTTCTGACAGCCAAGCTGGCAAAGAGCCAACCCTGTTAAATCCAGGGTATGAGGTGGAGAGTGGGTACGAACAGGGCAGTTCACACATATGACCCAGTTAGAAAAATCAGTAGATGCCATTCTAGTCTTTCACAGAGTATTCCCTATAACAAGGTACATGGGCAATAATTATGAAAATAGATAAAAGTTCAGAGTATTCGTTTGGGATATTTTCTTAGAATCACATTGGAAGCAGAGAACCTAAGGTTTATTTTTAAGAGAAAAGACCAGTAGCAAGTCTTCAAGCCTATCGGGCTCTGCCCTGGGAGGGGCTGACCACTTGGACAGAAAGGGAAGGTGGCTCTGGTGTCCCTGCCTCATGATACGTTAATATTTGGTAAACCTACTTTTACTTTTGCAGAATTTTTCAACTGTTGTTCTGTACATGTATGCTTTATGGACATCTTTGGAGGCCTGGTTATTTTTGGTTTCCCTGTAGAGAATATTTTATCTCAAATACAATTGTGGAAAACAATGATGGCACAAGCTAAGCTATAGAATATTTGATTGAATCTTGATTCAATTATAGAATGAATCTGGAGCATACGAGTTGATTCACAGATCTTAAATCAACATAGACCTGGATGTTTGACACAGAGTCATGATTTATCCCTGCAGCTGTCCCTTCTCTTTCCTGCAGGGGGAAAAAGCAGAAGTTTGTGCTAGAACCAAAGACAAAAACATGATCTAACAGATTTCATGTAAAATATATCTCCATTAGTACATAACAAAACCATATTGCTATCGATTTGCAAAAGAAAAGTGCAGAGACACACAAAACAAAAGGCACGTTTCCTTTGGGCACTTAAAATCCATTTTAGAATTGGTCATATAGCCATAAGCATTAGCTATGAGATAGGATTCCTATTGTTTTTGTTGATTACAAAAGCAGCACAAACCCCTTATTATCCCATCATTTTCCACAGAAAACCACTGCCAAGAGTTTGCTGGGTATTTCTTGGTGTTTACATGCACACATAAACGTGCATATCTACACACAAGCATGAATATGAACACATACACTAGTCCTCTTTTGTCACCTGTTTGCTGCTTCTTTTCTAAACGAATTGTGTTTAGGGTCTATTTCCCTTGTAAGACAGATACATCTACTTTATTCCTTTTAAATATTTACCCAGATATTAGCTGTATCCCAATCCCCCCTTTGAGAGGACAGTGTTCTGTGACCCACAGCAGTCATCAGAGGGTTTGACTTTCCAGTTGAGAGTTTTTCCCCATTCCTCCTAGTTTGCTATGGGCGTCCTTCTCTTATAATCTGTTGCTTCCTGCACATTTTCCTCTAAACGCTTCAAGCAAATGGACAATCCTCTCTTCTCACAATGCCACGTTTCCTTCTCCCTCTTGTCCCACAGAGTCATCAACAAGTGGTACCCAGAGGGCTGACTATGTTTCCTCCACTGCTTAGACATGAGTCAGTAAAACAGATATGAGCCCTGCCCTCTTGAAGCTTATAATGGTGTATATATCCCTTGATTAAAAGAATATATGAAGAAATCAGAAAACTGAAGCTTAGAGGGAACACAGCAGTTGCCCAGAGTTGTTCAGCTAATAAGTGGCAGAGCTGTCATTGGAACCACTCTCATAATCATCCCATTCCACTGATCTAGATGCACTGGCTTAAAATATCTATTCAGCTCCTTTGGGAAGACTCAAAGGGAGAGATGTTTCTTTCTGACTCTCCGGAATACCCCAAATCAGAATTTTCCTTCCAAAACCCCTGAGGGCTTTGGCCATATGTTCAATAAGACTGATGGCCATCCAAGTCTCTCAGAATAGCTGGAAGGAGGGGAAACATGGCAGGAAAAGGAAAGATCTCATGTCTCCATGTGCGGTGTGCAAGGCAAGTAGCAGAGTCTTCTAATGTTTTATTTTTATATACATATATATTTTTAAATGTGCTCTTTTAAGACTGCAGGTTTCTTTTTGTAGGGCGATACTTATGTCAAGCACAAGTAACTCTGCTAGAAAATATGTTTATTTTCAGAAACAATTGCCTAAACCTAATGATAAAAATATTTCACTTTTATTGCAGTTTCTACGTGTTTAATTATTAGTGAGGTCAAGTGTCTTACTCTCTGTTTATGTTCACTATGTGCATTTTCCTTCTATGATGAGCATTTCCATGGCCTTTGCCCACCTCTCTTTTTGTGCATCTATAAGTACCTTATTAATTTGTAAGCGCTCAGTATATGTACAGAATATTTAAAAATTTTTTCTGTATGTTAAAAACATTTTTTCCCAGCTTGTTACTGACTTTGGTTTATTGTGTCTTTTCCATGTAGCAATTTGTGGACTTTCATACAATGCTATTCACCAATATTTATCTTGATAGCTTCTGAATTTTGATATGGGGTATACAGTATCTCTATATAGATATAAATTTACTTTTCTAATTTTTAATGAATAAGGTGATATAACACAGTCAGTAATTTTTTACGTCACAGCTATAAAAGTACCTAGAAATTACTCAACAAATTTCACCTTAGTTCTTTCCTTAAGTTCATACAGAGGTGAATCCTGGCAGAGATGAATTTGGGGCACAGCCTTAGATCTAAAGAATATAAAAAGAACTTCCTGAAGATCAGATATTCAGTATAGTGACTATAGTTAATAATACTGAAGTGTATACTTGAAATTTCCTGAGAGAGTAGATCTTCAGTGTTCTCCCCTGACACACAAAACTTATAGCTATGAGAAATGATGGATATATTAATTAGCTTGACTGTGATAATCATTTCACAATGTATACATATATCAAATCATCACGTTGTACGCCTTAAATATTTACAATTTTTACTTGTCAATTACATGTCAGTAAAGCTAGAAAAAGAAAAAAGTAATTTCCTATGCCTGAAGAGAAAATTAACAAGAGCTTAAAAATAAGGGGGGGGGGGAGTATACGAATAAATAGAGAATATAAAGGATGCTATTCTCTCGCACTTTCTCCAGTGGTCTTGTTTGTGTGACCAATGAATCCCCAAGGCTTCTGGGGTCTGTGCTGTGAGCCATTTTAACGGCTGATTAGCACACAATTGATTGGCTTAAGCACGCAGTCCTCCAAATTAGATTTTAAGTAATCCGACTGACCCTGTTAGACCTTGTGTGACGTAGAATCCCTCGGGCTGATGCTAAGGACTCAGACAGGTGAGAAAAGAGGTTGTGCACCAGCAACACAGTCATTCCCAGAACAAAACAAGCCAACAAACAAGGACAGCCAAGGCAGTGAACAGAGAGGGTCATGGAACCAGGGTTTGCTCAAAGTCCAACTCCACCCCTTGCCACCTATGCAACTTTACACAAGTTACTTAAATCCTTAAGCCTTAGTTCCCTCTCAAGAGGAAATGGACAAATTAATCTCTCTCTTTTTTTTTTTTTTTTTTTGCGGTATGCGGGCCTCTCACCGCTGCGGCCTGTCCCGTGGCGGAGCACAGACTCCGGACGCGCAGGCTCAGCGGCCATGGCTCACGGGCCCAGCCACTTCGCGGCATCTGGGATCCTCCCGGACCGCGACACAAACCTGTGTCCCCTGCATCGGCAGGCGGACTCTCAACCACTGCGCCACCAGGGAAGCCCTCCTATCTTTTTTTCAGGGTTGTTTTGATTAAGTCAAGTGATGATGTCTATAGCAGTTAGAGATTATAACCAAATATGAAGCAAATTATTGCAAGACTCCTTCGTGAGGTTCTCTTTCTACCTTCTTTTCATGTTTCATAATCTCAAGGGCTCATCATTTTCTTATCCATTCATACATTGAGTGCCGGAGAGGAGCTTCAAGATGGCGGAAGAGTAAGACGCGGAGATCACCTTCTTCCCCACAAATACATCAGAAATACATCTACACGTGGAACAACTCCTACAGAACACCTACTGAACGCTGGCAGAAGACCTCAGACCTCCCAAAAGGCAAGAAACTCCCCACGTACCTGGGTCGGACAAAAGGAAAAAAAGAAAAAACAGAGACAAAAGAATAGGGACCGTACCTTCACCAGTGGAAGGGAGCCGTGAAGGAGGAAAAGTTTCCACACACTAGAAGCCCCTTCGCGGGCGGAGACTGCGGGTGGCGGAGGAGGGAAGCTTCGGGGCCGCAGAGGGGGGAAGCTTCGGGGCCGCGGAGGGGGGAAGCTTCGGGGCCGCGGAGAGGGGAAGCTTCGGAGCCGCGGAGGAGAGCGCAGCAACAGCGGTGCGCAGCGCAAGGCGGAGGGATTCCTGCGCCGACCGGTACTCACCAGCCCGAGAAGCTTGTCTGCTCACCCGCCGGGGCGGGCGGGGCTGGGAGCTGAGGCTCGGGCTTCAGTCCGAGCGCAGGGAGAGAACTGGGGCTGGCGGCGTGAACACAGCCTGCAGGGGGTTAGTGCACCACGGCTAGCCGGGAAGGAGTCCGGAAGAAGGTCTGAAACTGCTGAAGCGGCAAGAGACTTTTTCTTCCCTCTTTGTTTCCTGGTGCGCGAGGAGAGGGGATTAAGAGCGCCGCTTAAAGGAGCTCCAGACACGGGCGCGAGCCGCGGCTGTCAGCGTGGACCTCAGAGATGGGCATGAGATGCTAAGGCTGCTGCTGCCGCCACCAAGAAGCCTGTGTGCAAGCACAGGTCACTATGCACACCTCCTTCCCGGGAGCCTTTTCAGCCCGCCACTGCCAGGGTCCTGTGATCCAGGGACAACTTCCCTGGGATGACGCACGGCGCGCCTCCGGCTGGTGCAACATCACGCCGGCCTCTGCCGCCGCAGGCTCGCCCTGCACTCCGTGATCCTCCCTACCCCCGGCCTGAGTGAGCCAGAGCCCCCGAATCAGCGGCTCCTTTAACTTCGTCCTGTCTGAGCGAAGAACAGACGCCCTCAGGCAACCTACACGCAGAGGCGGGGCCACATCCAAAGCTGAACCCTGGGAGCTGTGCGAACAAAGAAGAGAAAGAGAAATCTCTCCCAGCAGCCTCAGGAGCAGCGGATTAAATCTCCACAATCAACTTGATGTACCCTGCATCTGCGGAATACCTGAATAGACAACGAATCATCCCAAACTGAGGAGGTGGACTTTGGGAGCAACGATATATATTATTTTCCCCTTTTTCTCTTTTTGTGAGCGTGTATGTGTATGCGTCTGTGTGCAATTTTGTCTGTATAGCTTTGCTTTTATCAATTGTCCTAGGATTCTGTCTGTCCGTTGTTTTGTTTGGTTTTTGGGGTTTTTTTAACTTAAAATTTTTTTTTCTTAATAATTATTTTTTATTTTAATAACTTTTATTTTATTTTATTATCTTCTTCTTTCTTTCTTTGTTTTTTTTCTTCCTTTTATTCTGAGCCTTGTGGATGACAGGCTCTAGGTGCTCCAGCCAGACGTCAGGGCTGTGCCTCTGAGGTGGGAGAGCCAAGTTCAGGACACTGGTCCACAAGAGACCTCCCAGCTCCACGTAATATCAAACGGCAAAAGCTCTCTCAGAGATCTCCATCTCAACACCAAGACCCAGCTCCACTCAACAACTAGCAAGCTACAGTGCAGGACACTCTATGCCAAACAGCTAGCAAGACAGGAGCTCAACCCCATCCATTAGCACAGAGGCTGCCTAAAATCATAATAAGGCCACAAACACCCCCAAAACACACCACCAGACGTAGACCTGCCCACCAGAAAGACAAGATCCAGCCTCATCCACCAGAACACAGGCACTAGTCCCCTCCACCAGGAAGCCTACACAACCCACTGAAACAACCTTAGCCACTGGGGACAGACACCAAAAACAACGAGAACTACGAACCTGCAGCCTGCAAAAAGGAGACCCCAAACACAGTAAGTTAAGCAAAATGAAAAGACAGAAAAACACACAGCAGATGAAAGAGGAAGATAAAAACCCACCAGACCTAACAAATGAAGAGGAAATAGGCAGTCTACCTGAAAAAGAATTCAGAATAATGATAGTAAACATGATCCAAAATCTTGGAAATGGAATGGAGAAAATACAAGAAACGTTTAACAAGGACCTAAAAGAACTAAAGAGCAAACAAACAGTGATGTACAACACAATAAATGAAATTAAAAATTCTCTAGAAGGGATAAATAGCAGAATAACTGAGGCAGAAGAACGGATAAGTGACCTGGAAGACGAAATAGTGGAAATTACTGTAGAGCAGAAAAAAGAAAAAAGAATGAAAAGAATTGAAGACAGTCTCAGAGACCTCTGAGATAACATCAAGATTGAGATAACATCAAGATAACATCTGAGATAACATCAAGATTGCCAAAGCAATCTTGAGAAACAAAAAACGGAGCTGGAGGAATCAGGCTCCCTGACTTCAGACTATACTACAAAGCTACAGTAATCAAGACAGTATGGTACTGGCACAAAAACAGAAATATAGATCAATGGAACAGGATAGAAAGCCCAGAGATAAACCCATGCACATATGGTCACCTTATCTTTGATAAAGGAGGCAAGAATATACAGTGAAGAAAAGGCAGCCTCTTCAATAAGTGGTGCTGGGAAAACTGGACAGCTACATGTAAAAGAATGAAATTAGAACACTCCCTAACACCATACACAAAAATAAGCTCAAAATGGATTAAAGACCTAAATGTAAGGCCAGAAACTATCAAACTCTTAGAGGAAAGCATAGGCAGAACACTCTATGACATAAATCACAGCAAGATCCTTTTTGACCCACCTCCTAGAGAAATGGAAATAAAAATAAACAAATGGGACCTAATGAAACTTAAAAGCTTTTGCACAGTAAAGGAAACCATAAACAAGACCAAAAGACAACCCTCAGAATGGGAGAAAATATTTGCGAATGAAGCCACTGACAAAGGATTAATCTCCAAAATTTACAAGCAGCTCATACAGCTCAATATCAAAAAAACAAACAACCCAATCCAAAAATGGGCAGAAGACCTAAATAGACATTTCTCCAAAGAAGATATACAGATTGACAACAAACACATGAAAGAATGCTCAACATCATTAATCATTAGAGAAATGCAAATCAAAACTACAATGAGATATCTTCTCACACTGGTCAGAATGGCCATCATCAAAAAAATCTATAAATAATAAATGCTGGAGAGGATGTGGAGAAAAGGGGACCCTCTTGCACTGTTGGTGGGAATGTAAATTGATACAGCCACTATGGATAACAGTATGGAGGTTCCTTACAAAACTAAAAATAGAACTACCATATGACCCAGCAATCCCACTACTGGGCATATACCCTTAGAAAACCATAATTCAAAAAGAGTCATGTACCAAAATGTTCATTACAGCTCTATTTACAATAGCCAGGACATGGAAGCAACCTAAGTGTCCATCAACAGATGAATGGATAAAGAATATATGGCACATATATACAATGGAATATTACTCAGCCATAAAAAGAAACAAAATTGAGTTATTTGTAGTAAGGTGGATGGACCTAGAGTCTGTCATACAGAGTGAAGTAAGTCAGAAAGAGAAAAGCAAATACCGTATGCTAACACATATATATGGAATCAAAAAAAAAGAAAAGGTTATGAAGAACCTAGGGGCAAGATGACAGTAAAGATGCAGACCTTCTAGAGAATGGACTTGAGGATACGGGGAGGGGGAACGGTAAGCTGGGAAAAAGTGAGAGAGTGGCATGGACATATATACACTACCAAACGTAAAATAGATAGCTAGTGGGAAGCTGCCGCATAGCCCAGGGAGATCAGCTCGGTGCTTTGTGACCACCTAGAGGGGTGGGATAAGCAGGGTGGGAGGGAGGGAGATGCAAGAGAAAAGAGATATGGGGACATGGGTATATGTATATCTGATTCACTTTTTATAAAGCAGAAACTAGCACACCATTGTAAAGCAATTATACTCCAATAAAGATGTTAAAAAAAATTGAGTGCCTATTTTATGTAAGACCCTATGTCACGGGCTACTAGACTAGTACACTATTGAATAAAATACGAGTTTTGCTCTTTAGAAAAAGAAGCTTATAGACTAAATAGAG